>NC_073247.2:158646250-158955000 GCF_029281585.2 Gorilla gorilla gorilla
GCAAATGGTTTTTTCTCATTGTCTGGGTTGTCCTGTCACATTATTGATTGTTTCCTTTTCTGTGCAGAAACTTTTTCACTTGATGGGATCCCATTTGTCAATTTTTGTTTTGGTTGCCTGTGCATGTGGGGTATTACACAAGAAATCTTTGCATAGTCCAATTCCCCAATGGATTCTTTTTAGTAGTTTCATAGTGTAAGAACTTAGACTTAAGTCTTTACTGCATTTCATTTGATTTTTATGTATGGTGAGAGAGAGAGGTCTAGTTTCATTCTTTTGCATATGAATATTCAGTTCTCTCAGCACCATTTATTGAAGAAACACTCTTTTCCTCAGTGAATGCTTTGGCAACTTTGTTAAAAATGAATTCAGTGCTGATGTATGAATTTATTTCTGAGTTTTCTATTCTTTTCCATTGGATTGTGTTTCTGACTTTATGTAAGTGTCATGCTTTTTTGGTTACTATAGCTCTGCCATTTAATTTGAGGTCAGGTAATGTGATTTTTTTCCAGTTTTGGTTTTTTGCTCAGGAGAATTTGGCTATTCCTGGTGTTTTGTGGTTCTATATCAATTTTAGAATTGTTTTTCTATCGCTGTGAATAATTTCATTGATGTGTTCATAGGGATTGCAAGGAATCTGTAGATTGAACATTTTAATAATATTGATTCTTCTAATCCAAGAACACAAAATATCTTTCCATTTTTTTGTCCTCTTTAGTTTCTTGCATCAGTGTTTTATAGTTTTCATTTTAGAAATCTTTTACTTATTTGGTTAATTTTTAGATATTTCATTGTATTTTATTTGTTCACTGTTGGCATATAGAAATGCTACTGATTTTTGTATGCTGATTTTGTGTCATGTAACTTTTCTGAATTTCTTTATCAGTTCTTATAGTGTTTTCTAGGTTATTTAGGCTTTTCTAAATATAAGAACATACCATCTGCAAACAATTATAATTTTACTTCTTCCATTCCAATTTGGATGCCCTTTAAATCTTTCTCTTGTCTGATTTCTCTTGCTAGGTCTTCCAGTACTATGTTGAATAACACTAGTGACAGTGGGCATCCTTGTTGTGTTCCAGATGTTAGAGGAAGGGCTTTGAGTTTTTCTACATTCAGTATGGTCTGTCATATATGGCTTTTTAAAATATTTATGTACTTTCCCTCTATCACCAATATTTTGATGGCTTTAATCATGAAGTGATGTTTAATTCTATCAAATGCTTTTTCCTAATCAATTGAAATAATCATAGGGTTTTTACCCTTCACTCTGTTGATATGATGTATCACATTGCTTGATTTGCATATATTGAATCATCCTTGCATCCCTAGGATAAATCTCCCTTGTTCATGAAGGATAATTTTTTAATGTGTTGCTGAATTCAGTGTGCTAGTATTTTGTTGAGAATTTCTGCATCAATGTTCATCAGAGATATTGGCCTGTAGTTTTCTTTTTCTGGTTTGTCTTTGTCTCATTTTGATATCAGGGTAATAATGGCCTCATAGAATGAGTCAAAGTATTCCTTCCTGCTCTGTTTTCTGGAATAGTTTGAGAAGGATTGGTATTAAGTCTTCTCTAAATAATTGGTAGAAATTAACAGTGAAGTCATCAGGTCCAGCTTTTCTTTGCTGGGAGATTTTTTATTATGGCTTTGATCTCATTACTTGCTATTGGTCTGTTCATGTTTTAGATTTCTTTATGATTTAATATTGATAGGTTTTAGGTATCTATAATTATATTTCTTTATTGTTGATTTTCTAATTTGTTAGCATATAGTAGCCACTAATGATCCTTTGAATTTTTGTGATATCAATTATATTGTTTCCTTTTTCATCTCTGATTTTACTTATTTGGGTCTTCTTTCTTTTTTCCTTAGTTTGTCTGGCTAAAGATTCGTGAATTTTGTTTATCTTTTCAAAAATGCCCTACTTATTTGTCCATTGTTCTTTTCTATTTATTTGTTTCAATGTAATTTATTTCTGCTTTGATACTTTAATTTCTTTTCTTCTACTAACTATGGGTATTTTTTTGTGCTTGCTTTCCTAGTTCTGTAAGATGCATTGTTAGGTTATTTCTTTGACATTTTTCTTCTTTTTAATATAGGAATTTATAGCTATAAACTTCCCTTTCTGTATCACTTTCATTGTATCCCATAGATTTTGTTATAATGTGTTTCCATATATCATTTTTTTTTCAAGAAATTATTCAATTTTCTTCTTAATTCATTGACCAACTAGTCACTCAGGAGCACATTGTTTAAATTTCATGTGTTTTTATGGTTTCCAAAGTTCATCTTATTATTGATTTCTACTTTTATGTCATTGTAATCAGATTAGGTGGTTGATATTATTTCAAGTTTTGAATGTTTTAAGACTTTTTTTTTTTTTTTGTCTACCATGGTCTTTCCTTTAAAGAAATCCATGTGCTGAGAAGCAAAAAAGTGTATTCTGTTGGTGATGAAAAACTGTAGTGTAACTATGTTTTGGGTACATTTGATCTACAGTGCAGATAAAGTGTGATGTTTCTTTGTCAATTTTCTCTCTGGATGATTTGGCTAATGCTAAAAGTAGGGTGCTGAAGTCTACAGCTGTTATTGTATTAGGCTCTATCTCTCACTATAGCTCTAATAATATTTACTATATATTATTTATAACATTATACTATACAAATCTATAGTAAATTAATATTATATATATTATATAGTATATACATTTATTCATAGTAAATTTATATTATGTATTTATAATATATGAATATTATATAATATATAAATGATATATATAACAATATATGTACTATATGTAACACATAATACATTAATAATATATTATTTTTAATATATTTACTATATATATGTTACTATATATATAAATATGTACCCAACGCTGGAGAAAATATATATGTATGTTTGCTCTAGTGTTGGGTGCATATATTTAAAACTGATATATCCTCTTGTTGAGTTGACCCCTTTATCATTGTATAATAATCACCTTCTTTGTATTTTATTACACTTTTTTTTCTTGAAATCTATTTTTTTCTGATACAAGTATAGCTAATCTTGCTTTTGCTTTGGTTTCCATGTCATGGAATATATTTTTTCCATTCCTTCATTTTCAGTACGTGTGTGTCTTTATAAGTGAAATGTGTTACTTGTAAGCAATCAATCTTTGGATCTTGCTTTTATTATCCCTCAGCCACTCTATGTCTTTTCTTTTAATTTTTTTTCTTTTTCTTTTTTCTTTTTTTTTTTTTTTTTTGAGACAGAGTCTCGCTCTGTCGCCAGGCTGGAGTGCAGTGGGACGATCTCGACTGACTGCAACCTCCGCCTCCTGGGTTCAAGCGATTCTTCTGCCTCAGCCTCCCAAGTAGCTGGGACTACAGGCACGAGCTACCACACCTGGCTAATTTTTATATTTTTGGTAGAGACGGGGTTTCACCATGTTGGCCAGGATGGTCTTGATCTCCTGACCTCGTGATCTGCCCTCCTCAGCCTCCCAAAGTGTTGGGATTACAGGCATGAGCCACCGCACCCGGCCACTCTATGTCTTTTCATTGGAGGATTTAGTTTATTTACATTCAATAATATTGATGATAAGTAAGGACTTACTATTGCTATTTTATTATTTGTTTTCTGGTTGTTTTGCTATATTCTCTTTTTTTTCCTTCCCTCCTGTCTTCCTTTAAGTTAAAGTGATGTTCTTTTGTAGTATGATTTACTGAATTTTTTTTGCATGTTCATCCGTTGTGATTTTGACTTGTGATTACTTTGAGGTTTGCAAATGCTAACTTTTAACTCATTGTTCTAAACTGATAACAACTTAACACTGACTGCATAAGCAACTGAATAAACAAAAAGAAAACTAATAAAAACTCTACAGTTTAAGTTCCCCCACCATTTTTAACATTTTGCTCTTTCTGTATACACTTTATTCTATGTCTTGAAAAGTTGTCGTAGTTGTCATTATTCTTTGATTTATATTTTTGTCTTTCTACTTAAGAATAGTTTACACTCCCCTACTACACTGTTATAGTTGTCTATAACAGTGTGTACTTATTATAACTTATTTTTTGTGTGTAGTTATTATAACTAGTGAATTTTGTACCCTCACATGATTTCTTATTGCTCATTAAAGTTTTTTTTTTTCTGATTGAAGAATTCTCTTTAGTATTATTTTAGGATGTCTGGTGTTGGTGTCTGGGAATGTTTTTATTTTATTTATGTTTGAAGGATATTTTCACTGGATATCCCTCTCTAGGATATAAATTTTTTTCTTCAACACTATAAAGAGGTCATGCTGCTCTCTCCTGGCCTGTAAGCTTTCCACTGAAAAGTCTGATGCTATACATATAGGAGTTCCATTGTGTGTTATTTAAGACTATTCCCTTGCTGTTGAATTATCACTGTTACATGACAACCTAATTGTATACTTAGAAAACCCTAAAGACTCTTCCAGAAGACTCCCAGATCTAATAAATGAATTCAGTAAAGTCTCAGGATACAAAATCAATGTATAGAAGTCAGTGGCTTATACACTGTTGGTGGAAATGTAAATTGGTTCAACCATTGTGGAAGACAGTGCGGTAATTCCTTAAAGATCTAAAACAGAAATCCCATTCAACCCAGAAATCCCATTACTGGATATATACCCAAAGGAATATAAATCGTTCTATTAAAAAAAAAACACGCCCACATATTTTCACTGAAGTACTATTTACAATAGCAAAGTCAAGAAATCAAAACCTGGCCGGGCGCGGTGGCTCACGCCTGTAATCCCAGCACTTTGGGAGGCCGAGGCGGGCGGATCACGAGGTCAGGAGATCGAGACCATCCTGGCTAACACAGTGAAACCCCGTCTCTACTAAAAAATACAAAAAATTAGCCGGGCGTGGTGGCGGGCGCCTGTAGTCCCAGCTACTCGGGAGGCTGAGGCAGGAGAATGGCGTGAACCCGGGAGGCGGAGCTTGCAGTGAGCCGAGATCGCGCCACTGCACTCCAGCCTGGACGACAGAGCGAGACTCCGTCTCAAAAAAAAAAAAAAAAAAAAAAGAAATCAAAACCTAAATGCCCATCAATGGTACACTAGATAAAGAAAATGTGGTACATATACACATGGATTACTATGCAGCCATAAAAAAAAGAATGAGATCGTGTTCTTTGATGGAACATGGATGGAGCTGGAGGCCATTATCCATAGCAAACTAATGCAGGAACAGAAAACCAAATAATGCATATTCTTACTTATAAGCGGGAGCTAAATGATGAGGAAACATAGACATATAGAGGGAAACAACACACACTGGGGTCTGTAAGAGGGTGGAGGGTGAGAAAATAGAGAGGATTAGAAAAAAATAATAGGTACTAGGCTTAATACCTGGGTGGCAAAATAATCTGTACAACAAACCCTCCCCCATGACACAAGTTCACCTATATAACAAACCTGGACATGTGCCCCTGAACTTAAAAGTTAAATTTTGGCCGGGCGCGGTGGCTCACGCCTATAATCCCAGCACTTTGGGAGGCCGAGGCGGGTGGATCACATGGTCAGGAGATGGAGACCATCCTGGCTAACACGGTGGAACCCCGTCTCTACTAAAAATACAAAAAATTAGCCGGGCGTGGTGGCAGCGCCTGTAGTCCCAGCTACGCGGGAGGCTGAGTCAGGAGAATGGCGTGAACCCGGGAGGCGGAGCTTGCAGTGAGGCGAGATCGCGCCACTGCACTCCAGCCTGGGCGACAGAGCCAGACTCCGTCTCAAAAAAAAAATAAAAATAAAAATAAATAAATAAAGTTAAATTTTAAAAAAAGAAATAGCACTTCTATTTACCAATGACATTCAAACTGAGAACCAAGTTAAGAACTGAGTCTCTTTTACAATAGCCACAAAAATATAAAATACCTAGGAATACATTTAACCAAAAAGATAAAGTATCTTTAAAAAAAGAACTACAAAACACTCATGAAAGAGATTGTAAATGACACAAATAAATGAAAAAACATTCCATGCTCATGGACTGGAAGACTCAGTATCATTTAAATGACCATATTATCCAAATAAATCTGCACATTTAATACAATTTCTATCATATTATCAGTGTCATTTTCACAGAAATATTATAAAAAATTCTAAAGTTCATATGGAACCAAAAAAGCCTGAATGTTCAAAGAAATCCTAAGCAAAAAAAAAAAAACAATGCATCAGATTGCATGACTTCAAATTATACTATTAGGCTGCAATAACTAAAACAGCATGATACTGGTGCAAAAATAGTCACATAATTCAATGGTACAAATAGAGAACCCAGAAATAAAGCCCACATACCTACAACAAACTGATCTTCAATAAAGTCAACAAAAATAAACAATTGGGATAAGACACCCTATGTCATAAATAGTACTGGGAAAACTGGCTAGACATATGCAGAAGAAAGAAATTGGACCTCTGTCCTTCAACATATTAAAAAAAATTATCTCAAGATGAATTAAAGACCTAAATTTAAAACCTGAAACTATAATAATACTAGAAAAAATTATTTTAGGCATCTTGTGGATATTGGCCTAGGCAACAAATTTATGATGAAGAATCAAAATACAAATGCAACAGAAACAAAAATAAATGACACTTAATAAAACTAAAAAGTTTCTGCTCAGCAAAAGAAGTAATCAATAGGATAAACAGACAGCCTACAGAATGGAAGAAAACATGTATAAATTATGCTTCCAACAAAGAATTAATATATAGTATCTACAAGGAACTCAAAACAACTCAATGACAATGAATGAACATAAATAATCTCATTAAAAAGTGGGTGAAGATTATTAACAGACATTTCTCAAGAGAAGAAATACAGGTAGTCAACAAACACATGAAAAAATGTTCAACATTACTAATAATCAGAGGAATGCAAATTAAAACCACACTACAGTGACATTTCACACCACTCTAAATGACTTTTATTAAAAAGTTAAAAACACAATAAATGTTAGTGTGGATGTGGAGAAAAGGGTATGTTCATACACTGTTGGTGGAAATGTAAATTAGTCCAACCTCTTTGAAAAACAGTATGGAAGGCCGGGCTCAGTGGTTCACACCTGTAATCCCAGCAATTTGGGAGGCCAAGGCAGGCAGATCATGATGTCAAGAGATCGAGACCATCCTAGCCAACATGGTGAAACCCCGTCTCTACTAAAAATACAAAAATTAGCTGGGCATGCTGGCGCATGCCTGTAGTCCCAGCTACTCAGGAGACTGAGGCAGGAGAATCGCCTGAACCCAGGAGGCGGAGGTTGCAGTCAGCTGAGATCGTGCCACTACAGTCTGGTGACAGAGCGAGATTCCGTCTCAAAAACAAAACAACAACAACAACAACAAAAACAGTATGGAGATATCTTAAAGAACTAAAAGTAGGGCTACCATTTGATTAAGAAATCCAACTACTGGGTATCTACCCAAGGGAAAAGAACTTATTAAATAAAAAATAAACCTGCCCTTATATGTTTATTGTGGCACTATTTACAATAGCAACATCATGGAACCTACCTAAATGTCCACCAAAAGTTGATTGGATAAAGAAAATATGGCACATGTACACCATGGAATACCATACAGCCATACAAAATAATGAAATCATGTCTCTTGCATCAGCATGGATGGAGTTGGAAGCCATTATTCGAAGTGAACTACCACAGAAGCAGAAAATAAAATATCACTTGTTGTCATTTCTAAGTGGGAGATAAACAAGGGTATACATGGACCTAAAAATGAAGAAAATAGACTCTGGGGGCTCCAAAGTTAGGGGACTGGGATAAGAGTTGAAAAATTACCTACTATGTATATTTGGGTGATGGATACACTAGAAGCCCAATTCTCATTATTATGCAGGTAATACCTACGTAATAAACAAATGTATTGTTCTCCCTGAATCTACATTTGCAAAAAATTTGGAGTTTTATTATCAAATAAATTAATTGTCAAAACAGTATTCATTGCTAACCAATAAGACTTACTTTTTCAGAAAATGCCTGAGTTCATTTTCTTCCAATTCAAGTAAGTGTATTAATAGCATCTCCATGACTGCTTCTCACCTTTAAAATTTAAGATGGAAAATGCACAAGGCATTACCTTGAGTTTTTCACCTATCTGAAATAAAGCACCACCACTTTCCACATTTCTTAACAGTGTTCTTAATTTTGCTCTCACAAAATTCCACTGACCAGTGAATTCTTTGAAAATACTTGGGTTGTGAAGGTATAGTTCATTAAACAATATTTTTCTATCCCACCGCATGCCACAGTATATCTGAATTCAGAACATCCCCAGATAAGTCCACACACCAGATTTCAGATTTCTACTGCCATTCTTTGTTTAAAGGAAGTTTTACTGATATTCCAAATTTCCTCTTTGCTTAGCACCTCGGGAGGCTGTCAGTACAACCTAAGGCACTCAAGGAAGAATCTAGGTATGTTAGTTGGATGCCTTTTTTTTTTTGTAAATTGGAAGAAGTAGAATTTCAGTTTTGAAGTGGACATGTGAAAGCAGAACCTGCATGAGGCCTGGGCCAGAGGGGTATTCTGACAGGTGAGTTTTAGAGAGTACATAAGGAAGCGGAGGATCAAATAACTAATGTTCTCAGATGTAGCATCTCTCTGGAACATTTGGAAATTTGTTACCTCCAGGGGCATGTACTGCACATTAAAGGCCACTGGTTTAGCAGGCATTCACTGAACACTGCTGTGTTTAAAAACAGTAGGTTAAACATTGAGTTGTGGGAGGTTAGAGAGACTTCTGAGCTATAGTCTTTGTCCTGTCAGCTTAGACTGTATGCTCCAAGGGAGTAAAATCAAGGCACAGTGAATGTTCAGCTTGAGCAAAAAATAAAACAGACTTCTCTCAGGTTTCAAGAGGCAACACCAATACCATACTGTAAAGAGATTTTGCTCGTTTATTTGTTTTATGGTTTTTCTTTTACTGGCCATATGTATGGTGGCACATCACTGTTTAGGTCTTGTGCTGACTGCAGATATGGCAGTATTTTACGTATTCAAGATTATAAAATCTGACACTTTGCTCTTTCTCTGTGATACTCTGTCCCTTGACATTTTTTATTCTGATATATCCTTTTTATCAAACAATTCGTGAGATATAATTGATATACAAAAAAGTGTACATATTTAATATATATAATTTAATGAGTTTGGAGATGTGCATGTACCGATGAAACTGTCACCACAATCAAGGTAATTAATACATCCATTAGCTCCAAAGGTTTTCTTTTGCCTTTTTGTTTTATGTTTTCTTGTTGTTGTTATTGTAAGAATACTCAATGTAAGATCTACTCTCTTAACAATTGTTTAAGTGTACAACACAGTATTATTAACTATAGGCCCTATGTTGTACAGCAGATCTTTAAAATTTATGTATCTTGTATAACTGAAATTTTATACTCATTAAACAACTTCGCATTCTCCACTTCCCTTAGTTTCTTTTTTTTCTTTTTTTTTTTTTTTGAGATGGAGTTTCGCTGTTTGTTGCCCAGGCTGGAGTGCAATGGCGCGATCTCGGCTCACTGCAACCTCCGCCTCCCAGGTTCAAGTGATTCTCCTGCCTCAGCCTCCCCAGTAGCTGGGATTATAGGCATACGCCACCACACCCAGCTATTTTTGTATTTTTAGTGGAGACGGGGTTTCTCCATGTTGGTCAGACTGGTCTCAAACTCCCGACCTTGGGTGATCCACCCACCTCGGCTTCCCAAAGCGCTGGGATTACAGGCGTGAGCCACCACACCCGGCCCACTACCCTTAGTTTCTGATAGCCCCCACCACTTGCTTATGTCCAATAAATGACTGTTTTACTCTAGAACAATGAGAGACCAGCTGTGTACAGCAGCAAAAGTGTGCTGCACATTTCCTATTTGTAGAGCCCTGTGCTAGGTACTGGGTCAACTGAAGGGTAGAAGGCTTAGACACAAGTACATGATAAATTCAACCCTAGTGGCACACACAATAATTACCATAAACTCTATGAGGTCTGAAGCCTGAGACCATCAAGGAAGCCTATTACAAGGAGGTAAAAATTGAACTGAGGAAACACATAATTTAATTAAGCAGAGAAAACTTAGAAAAACACTCTAGGAAGAAGATCCTTTTTATGCCTGTGAGAGTCAATAGTTTTAAAGGAAAGAAACAAAAAGGGGAAGAATAGCCTGTAGATACCCAACGATAATTGGAACAGAGGAATTAGTGCAGGTTTGGATGTTGACTTTACTAAATTTCTCATGACATGACTTGGGACCTGATGCTTATTTTATATTTCATTAACTTGGGAGACCCCAAATTTGCAAGTTTATCTTCATTTGCTACAGATGCCAAGGCCATGTGTGCCTTTTGTTTTTTTTGTCTCACTCGAAGGCATTGATAAACATTCCTGTTAAATATTTGGAAAGTCACTAAAAATATGAACTTACATACAAAAACAACACTAATGAATGTTAATGAAAGCAATGAAGAGAATCTCCAGATCTTTCACATTCATCTTTGACATCTTTGACGTAGGCTGTGAACATATGTCAAGGAGATTGAATTTCCAGGTGATAAAATATTGGTAATGTGGAAACAAATATTTCCTCTCAGTGCCTATAATAAGGAGACATTTCTAGTTCTAAAATGTGTACTACCCACAATAAAGCAGAGGTTACTAATAACATTTTCTCTTCATTTAGTATCTCTTTGATTCCAGACAGTATTACACTTGCTTGTTTGTATGTGATTCATTTAATCATCAAAAGACACTCTCTCAGTTAGCTATTAACTCAATTTTATTAATGAAGAAAGTGAAATGTTGACAACATAAATAACTTTGTGCACGGCTTCTCAGGAAGTCAGTGGTGATGTAGTTTACAAACGTAATGTTAGGCTCCAAAACCTGTTCTACTTCCATTAGGTTTTGCTTTCTCACAAGTAGACAACCAGCACTGATAGCACATAACGCCTTTGGTAAAACTCGGTTGCTCTTCATGAAAGGCCACTGTGAGAGGTTCCTACTTTCTGTTTTTCAATTAATTAGGCTTTCAAAGGACCTCCAGGAAAGTGAATGTCTTTTAACAGTTTACATTTTGGTAGAATAGCTAAGAAGCAAAGGTTACTGCTTAGGCAAAACTAGACAAAGGTAGAATCTGATGCTTTCACTACGTTTAGTTTTGTTTGTTTGTTTGTTTTTTATAAAGCAGAATTATTTTTGTTGAAGAGCCATAACCTGGTCTCAATATGCTCAGGGACACTAGAGGAAGCAAAACAATTTCATTTATGACCTTGCTTTTGGAGACAAATTATGTTCATTGACTTAAGTGACCTTTTTTTGGTATACTGAATTTAAGTTCTAAGAGTTAATGGGATGTGGTGTGAGACATACCTTTTTCTTTTTTTATTCAAGTATTTCCCTGAGGATTTAGAAGGCTGAAGGCATGCAGCTTGAGCAAATACACATTCACATGTGTTTCCTACTGTTACAAATATAACTACAGAAATGAAGATCAGTTAATAATTTAAAAAACCCTCTTTTTAATAATAAAATATTCTAAGTTTTATTATTATGGTTTGTCAACAAAAAGAGACTCTGTAACATATTTGAAGAGATTTATTCTGAGCCAAATATGAGTGACTGTGGCCCATGACATAGGTCTCAGCAGGTCCTGAGAACATGTGCCCAAGGTAGTCAGGGCCCAGCTTGGTTTTATACATTTTAGCAGGCATGAGACATCAATCAAATACATTTAAGAAATACATTGGTTTTGTCCAGAAAGGCAGGACAATTCAAAGAGGGGAGGGAGCTGTTGGGGGGATCTTCCAGGCTATAGGTAAACTTAAACATTTTCTGGTTGGCAGTTGTTTGAATTTGTCTAAAGACCTGGGATCAATAGAAAGGAAATGTTCAGGTTAAGATAAAAGATTGTGGAGACTGAGGTTCTTTTGAATCTTATAGTGGCTGCCCTCAGAGACAATAGATGACAAATGTTTTCTATTCAAATCTTTAAAAGGTGTTAGATTCTTAGTTAATCTCTTTAGGATTGGAAGGGCCTGGAAGAAAAAGATCTGGCTATGTTAACAGAGATTCTTTACAGATGTAAATTTTCCCACATGAAGGACAGCTTTGCAGGGCCATTTCAAGATAGGGAAAAGAAACATGATTTGGGGTAAAATATTTTGACTTTCTTCTTTGTCACATAATGTTGAGAGACAGGACTAGCTGGATTTCCTAGGCCGACTAAGAATCCCTAAGCCTAGCTGGGAAGGTGACTGCATCCAGCTTTAAACACAGGGCTTGCAACTTAGCTCACACCCAACCAATCAGAGAGCTCACTAAAATGCTAATTAGGCAAAAACAGGAGGTAAAGAAATAGCCAATCATGTATCGCCTGGGAGCACAGTGGGAGGGACAAGGATCGGGATATAAACCCAGGCATTCGAGCCAGCAACGGCAACCCCCTTTGGGTCCCCTCCCTTTCTTGGGAGCTCTGTTTTCACTCTGTTTCACTCTATTGAATCTTGCAACTGCACTCTTCTGGTCCATGTTTGTTAAGGCTCAAGCTGAGCTTTCGCTTGCCGTCCACCACTGCTGTTTACCGCTGTTGCAGACCCGCTGCTGACTCCCATCCCGCCGCTGACTCCCATCCCTCCGGATCTGGCAGGGTGTCCGCTGTGCTCCTGATCCAGTGAGACTCCCATTGCCACTCCCGATCATGCTAAAGGCTTGCCATTGTTCCTGCATAGCTAAGTGCCTGGGTTCGTCCTAATCGAGCTGAACACTCGTCACTGGGTTCCACAGTTCTCTTCCGTGACCCACGGCTTCTAATAGAGCTATAACACTCACCGCATGGCCCAAGATTCCATTCCTTGGAATCCGTGAGGCCAAGAACCCCAGGTCAGAGAACATGAGGCTTGCCACCATCTTGGAAGCAGCCCGCCATCATCTTGGAAGTGGCTCGCCACCATCTTGGGAGCTCTGTGAGCAAGGAACCCCCCGGTAACAATGTTATGCTAGAGTCAGATTGGAAAGTAAGTCATGGTATGTAGGGTTAAATAAAACCCATCTGATGAGAATTTATAGTTTATAGTGCATGACTCTCCAGACCTCTCAGATAGGAATTTAGGCAAGATAAAAAACATCAGAGCTTAGTTCTCAGGTTGATGTTTAGAAATAAGTACTTTGTGACAACCACAAGGTAAAAGATGGAGAAAATATTTTTCCTGATACTATAGATTCATAGTCCGTAACTAGTATTGTGGTAGAGTAGAAAGGGGGGATCTATTACTGGTTTTAGGTTTGCTACTGAAAATTATTTACCAATCAAAAAAAAAATATGATTCTTACCAAGCAAAAACTCTGACTGCCACTGAAAACTTCAACTATGGAAAACTTCATAACCTATCCATGTAGTGCATTCCATTTTTTGGGTAACTGTAATCATTAGAGGGCTCTTGGAATAAATTTTCTGTCAGTACAGGGTACAGTGCATCATGACAATGGATTTCCTGTTTTACTGTATGCTTCTAGTAATGGAGTCCACATAGTAGTCCAAAAGACCTAGTGAGCCAAATCTCAACTCATGTGTCACCATTTTATGTGATACATGGAATTCAAAAAGTTTGTGGAATAATGGAATTAAAAGATAAAAATGTAAACTCTATTTCTCAACATAAGCTCCATCACGTTCAACACGTTCAAGACACTGTTTTGTTTTGTTTTTTTTTTGAGATGGAGTCTCCCTCTGTCATCCAGCCTGGAGTGCAGTGGCGTGATGTCTGCTCACTGCAACCTCCACCTCCCAGGTTCAAGCGATTCTTTAGTCTCAACCTCCCCAGTAGCTGGGATTACAGGTGCCCACCACCACGCTGGGCTTATTTTTGTATTTTTAGTAGAGATAGAGTTTCACCATGTTGGATGAGGCTGGTCTTGAACTCCTGACCTCAGGTGATCCACCCACCTCGTCCTTCCAAAATGCTGGGATTACAGGCATGAGCCACCGCGCCCATCAAGACACTTTTGAAAGCAATAATTCTAGCCATCTAGTCCATTCCTAAAGAACTGAAGTCCTGGAAATTTAACCATGCCAATACAATCTTGCTTATAATATTAACTGATGAGAAATGAGTACCATTTAAAGATATATTAAGATTAGGAAACAAAATGAAGTCAGAAGGATCCAAATCAGGATGTTAAGGTGGATGCCTAATGATTTCCCATTAAAACTCTTGCAAAATTGTCCTTGTTTGGGCCAAGCATGGTGGCTCATGCCTATAATCCAAGCATTTTGGGAGGCTGAGGTAGGATGATTACTTGAGCCCAGCAGCTCGATACTACCCTGAGCAACATAGCAAGACCCTGTTCCTTTAAACTGGGGGGAAAAAAAAAAAAAAAAAAAACAGTTGTTGTTTGGTGACAGGAATGAGTAGGAGCACTGTGGTCGAGAAGGACTCTCTGGTGAAGCTTTCCAGGGTGATTTTCTGCAAAGCTTTAGCTAAGTTTAGCTAAGTTTCTCAAAACCCTTTCATAATATATAGATGTTGTTGTTCTTTGGCCTTCCAAAAAGTATTCAAGCAAAATTGCTTGACCATCCCCAAAAAACTTTTGCCATGACTTTTGCTCTTGACTTGTTTTGCTTTGCCTACAACACTTCTACCACTTAGTAGCCATTGCTTTGGGTCTGCTTTGTCTTCAGGATTGTACTGGTAAAGCCATATTTCATCTTTTTTACAATTCTTTGAAGAAATGCTTCAGAATCTTGATCCCACTTGTTTAAAATCTCCACTGAAAACTCCACTCTTGTTTGCGACTGATTTGAGTGTGATGGTTTTGGCACCTACTGAGTGGAAAGTTTGTTCAACTTTGATTTTTCAGTCGGAATTGCATAAGCTGAACCAACTGAGATGCTACGGTGTTGGGTATTGTTTCTGCTGTTAATCATCAGTCCTACTCAGTTAGAGCATGAGCAAGATTAACTTTTCCTAGCAAACTTTTGTGGAGGGTCTGCTGCTGTGGGCTTCATCTTCCACAATGCCTTGCCCCATCTTTAAACAAATTATCCATTTGTAAACTGCTAATTTTTTGAGCTATTGCCCCATGAACTTTTCATAAAACATCAATAATTTTACCATTCTTTTCCCTAAGCTTCAACATACGTTTGATGTTTGTTCTTGCTTGAATTTTAGCAAAATTCATGTTGCTTTGATAACCTCTTTTCGAGCTAATATCTTACACTTCTTGGTACCTCAAACTGGATCCTTGTCAGACATGAAACAAGTTAGAACAGGTTTATTTTGTTGCAAAAAATTTGAAATCCATGCATAGTTTTTTCATAATATACATCATTGTTCATAAACTTTTTGAAGAGACACTGCCCAGTTAACATTTTGAATATATTTTGTGGCAAAGTACATACAAATTAAGAGGAAATATCAATTTGCATCCTAAAAAAATCAAATTTATGTTTTGAATCTTTACACTTGTCAAAGAAGAATTTCAGCTAGCTAAGAAAATTAGCTTATAATATATGCTATTTCAACAATGTTAAATAAAACATCTAGATTTATTGATATTTTAAAACAAGGGACTGATGTTTCCACCTCATTACTTCAAATAGAAGAATAAAAGAAAATTTAACCATCTTATGGTCTTTGCCATTGCTCATTTGTTGAGTTTTGGATGCATTTTTCAAAGATTTACTGTACCATCAACTTTCATTCAAGATTTTCTTAAAACAAAAAGAATACTTGCCAAATATTTAATAATTCTGTGTTTTACATTTCCTCACTGATATGCCATATCTTGATGAGCTAAAACTGAAGCTTCAAAAAAGAAAAAGCTTCTGACCTAGCTAGAAAGGTGCAAAAATTTATATGAAAATTGAAGCTTTTCATAATGTATATCAGCAATAATGGAATCACACATTTTCCCATTATGAATCAAATGTGGAGGGTATTAATTTTAATTGACATCCCAGAAACTGTGAGCCAGTTTGGCAATGTGGATATCAGTATTGAAGGAAAATGGTTTTTGGTGCCTGTTTTAATTATTAGAAAATATTTAAGTATGTCTGAGATAATTTGAATATATAAATCTAATTTTTCAATGGTAAATTGTACAAAATCTAAATGAAGATCAAGCATTCCTGAGGAAAATGAGCACCCAATTTGAGTTATGCTATAGGTGTAATATATACCAGAGTTTGGAGACTTAGTGCAAAAAATGTAAAACTTGTCATAAATATTTTCTATTGATTACATCTTGAAATAAAAATATGTTAGATATGTTGGGTTAAATTAAATGGTATTTTTAAAAATTGGATTTTTTTAACTTGACTTTTTATTTGAGATAACTGTAGATTCACACAAGCAGTAAGAAATAATAATGAAATATTTCACGTACACTTTACCTAATTTTCCACAATAGTAACATCTTGCAAAATTATAGTATAATATCACAACTAGAATAGTGATATTGATAAAGTCAGGAAGCAGAACACTTTCATCATCCTTTACGGAAACATCTACTTCCATCTTGCCCTCACTTCCTTATTAAACCCTGGTAACCACTTATCAGTTCTTCTTGTATATAATTTTGTCATTTGAAGAATGTTATATAAATGAAATCATACAGTATAAAAACTTTTGTTATTGGCATTGGCATTTTTTCACCCAGAATATTTATCTAGATATCAGTAGTTTTTCTTTCTTTTTTCTTTTCTTTTCTTTTCCCCTTTCCTTTCCTTTCTCCTTTCCTTTCCTTTTTCTTTCTTTTTTCTTTCTTCTTTCTCTCTCTTCTTTCTTTCCCTCCCTCCCTCCCTTCCTTTCTTCCTTCCTTCCTTTCTTTCTTCCTTCCTTCCTTCCTTTCTTTCTTTCCTGCTGAGTAGTGCTCAATGGTATAGTGTATATTTAAATATTCACCTATTAAGGGAAATCTGGGTTGTTTCCAGTTTTTGACTATCATGAATGTATCTGTTATAAACATTTATGTAGAGCTTTTTCAGTGAACATGAATTCATTACTCTGTGATAAGTGCTCAAGAGTACATTACTGAGTTGTATGATTTGTATATCTTTAGTTTTTTTGTTTTTTTTTTTTTAAAAAAAAACCTGACAAACTGTTTTCCAGAGTGGTCATACCATTTTACATTTCCACCAGCAATATATGTTTCCCAAGATCCATGCCAATATTTGGTGTTGTTGATAAGAGAGTTGCCACTGGGCTGGGCGCGGTGGCTCACGCCTGTAATTCCAGCACTTTGGGAGGCCGAGGCGGGCGGATCACAAGGTCAGGAGATCGAGACCATCCTGGCTAACACGGTGAAACCCCGTCTCTACTAAAAATACAAAAAAATTAGCCAGGCGTGGTGGCGGGCGCTTGTAATCCCAGCTACTCTGGAGGCTGAGGCAGGAGAATGGCATGAACCCAGGAGGCAGAGCTTGCATTGAGCCGAGATCGCGCCACTGCACTCCAGCCTGGGAGACAGAGCGAGACTCTGTCTCAAAAAAAAAAAAAAAAAAAGAGAGAGAGAGTTGTCACTATTTTTTATTCTAGACATTCTGATAAATGTGCAGTATGTATCTTATTTTATGGTTTTAATTTGAATTTTCCTTATAATTATATCAAACACCTTTACATGTGCTTATACGCCATTTATATATCTTCTTCTGTGAAATATTTCCATGTATCTTTTGCCTTTGTTCTAAGTGTTTCTGCTCCTTTTTTCCTAGTGTTGAATTTTGAAGTTCTTTATACAGCTTATATATAGCTTTATATATAGCTTATACATTTAGTCTTTCGACAGGTCTTTCTCTGAGCACAATTTTTAGATGTTGACAAAGTCAAATTTATCATTTTTAAAAATTTTATAAATTATAATTTTGGTGTCAAATCTAAAAACATTCTGGCTAATCCTAGGTCCCAAAGATTTTCTCCTGTTTCTTCCAAAAGTTGTTGCATTTAAGCCTGTTGTTCAGTTTGAATTAATTTTGTTGAAGGCATAAGACTTAGGCCTAGATTGTTTTTCTTTTATTTGCCTGTGGGTGTCCAATTATTTCAACACTATTTGTTGAAAGGCTATATTTCCCTCCATTGAATTGCTTTTATACCTTTAAAAAATTAGTTGGACATATTTGTGTACATATATTTTTGAGTTCTTAATTCTTTTCCATTGATCTATGTGCTCATTTCTCCACAGATAACCACACACTCTTGATTACTGTAGCTATATTATGTCTTAAAATCTTCCTTTCTGATTTATATGTTTTATTGCCTTATTGTAGTAACTGGAACTCCTAGTACTGTTTAACTAAAAATACTGGGAGTGAATGTCCTTGCCTTGTTTCCAGTCTGAGTGGGGAAAGTATCAGGTCTTTCACTATGAAGTTTAATGTTAGCTGCATGTTTTTCATAGATGTCCCTTATCATGTTGGAGAAGTTCCCATGTATTTCGATATTTCTGAATGTTTTATTAAAAATGAATATTAAACTGTGCCAAATAAGTTTTCCACATCAAATAATATGATCCAATGATTTTCTTTTTACTAGACTGCTAATATGGTGGATTACATTGACTGATTTTCAAATATTGATTCATCCTTGAATGCCTGGAACAAATCCCACATGGCATGGTGAATAATTATCATTTTTATTTTGCTGGTATTTTGCTAAGGATTTTTCCATCTATAACCATGAAATATATTGGTATATAATTTTTTGGTGCAGTCTTTAGCTTGCTTTTATATCAGAGTAATAATACTTTCATAAAATGAATTAGAACATGTTCTGTCTTCTCTTCTTTGCAACATATTATGTAGAATTGACGTCAGTTTCTTTTAAATGTTTGTTAGAATTCTCCAACAAAATATCTGAACTTAGAGATATTTCATGTTGGATTTTTTTGAATTTTAAATTTAATTCCCTTAATAGTTTTAGAACAATTTAAATGATCTATTTTATATCAGTGAGTTTGGATAGTTTGCGGTTTTTTTTTGAGGATGGTGTGCAGTTTTTCTAAGTTGTTAATTGTGTGTATATGGAATTATATGTAGGATTCTCTCATATATTTTAGATGTCTTTAGAGTCTATGGTGATATTCCCTATTCCATTTTTTATACTGGCAATTTATGTCTTCCTTTTTTCTTTCTTTCTCATTCTTGCTAGAAGTTTGTCCACTGTATTGCAGTTTTCAAAGACCAGTTCTTAGTTTCATTGATTTTCACTATAATTTTTGTTTCAATTTTATTGATTTCCACTGTAATCTTTACCTTCCTTATGTTTGCTTTAGGTTTATTTTGTTCTTCTTTTTTAAGTTTTTTTGGGGGGGAGGGTGGGGGGGAGCTTACATTAATGATTTGAGATTTTAATTATCTTTTTAATGTATGCATTTAGTACTGTAAATTTATCATCTGCATTGCTTTCACTACGATCTCATTGTTTTTTCTTTTTTCATCAATAAAAAGTTCCAATACTCCCTCTCTCACTCTACACACATTTCCCCTATTATTAACATTTTACATTAGTGAAATGCACTTGTCACAGTTGATGAACCAACATTGACACATGATTATAACTCAAAGTTCACGAAGTCCCCATTAAGGTTTGCTCTTGGTGTTGAACAGTTCTAAGATTTTTACAAATAAATGATGTCATGTATTTAGCATTACAGTATTATTCAGAATAGTTTCACCGCCCTAAAAATCCCTTGTACCCCACCTATTCTTCCCTTCCTTTCCCTACAAGCCTGGAACCCATTGCTATTTTTACTGTCTTCATAGTTTTCCTCTTTCCAGAATGTCAAATTATTGGAATCATCCAGTACATAGTCTTTTCAGATTGGGTTCTTTTACTTAGTAATATGTGTTTATAATATCTCCATGTCTTCTTATGGCTTGATAGCCTGTTTAGTTTTTGTGCTGAATAATATTTTATTGCATGGACGGTACCAGTTTATTTATTATTTCACTTATTGAAGGACATCTTGATTGTTTTCAATTTTGACAACTATGAATAAAACTGCTATAAACATCCAAGTGCTGGTTTTTGTGTGAAGATAAGTTTTAATCATATTTGGGTAAATAACAAGAAGTATGAGTGTTGAATCATATGGTAAGATTAAATTTAAAGAGATTATAGATACTGCTGGATTAATATCAACCATTTTTGTATCTGTTTTCTATTTGTTCCTCTTATTCTTTTTTTCCTTGTTGTCTTCCATTTCTTTGCCTTTTCTGGTTTTGAGTATTTCATATGATTCTATTTTTTCTCACATTTTAACATATAAATTATACTTTTAAAAAACTTTTTAAGAGGTTGCTGTAGTTCGCATTATACAAAGTCCACTTTCAAATAACTGTATACTGCTTCAAGTGTAGTGTGAGTACCTTATGACAGAATATTATTAATTTCATCCTTCCGTCTTTTGTAACATTACTGTCATTCATTTCTCTCAACCATACGGTAAAATTACCCAATATATTCTTGCTATTATGTTGAATATACTGTCATCTATTAGATCAGTAAGACAAAAAAATGAAAAGTTTTATCTCCATTTATTCTTCATCTAATGCTCTACCTTTCTTTATGTGCATCTGAGTTTCTGACCTCTATTATTTCCCTTCTCTCTGAAGAACTTCTTTTGATATTTCTTCCAAGTCAGGTCTACTAGTGGCAAATCCCCTGCTTTTGTTTGATAAAGTCTTCGTTTCATTTTCGTTGTCAAAGGTTCACTGGATACAGAATGCTAGGTTAATCGGGTTTTTCTTTCATGACTTTAAATGTTTCCCTCTTCCCTCTTATTGCTTTGGTGGTTTCTGAAGAGAAGTCTGATATAATTCTTATCATTTTTACTTTATTATGTAGTGTTCCCCCTCTACCTGACTTCTTTCAAAAAACTTTATTCGTATATTTCCTTGGTCTTCTGCGGTTTGAATATAATATGCCTAACTGTATAATTTTTTGGCATTTATTTTGCCTGGTATTATCTGAGCTTACTGACTCTGTGGCTTGGTGTCTGTCAATAATTTTGTAAAATTCTCAGTCATTATTGCTTCAAATATTTAAATATTTCTTCTCTTTCTTTCCTTTTTTTCCTTGTGATATTCACATTATGCGTATGTTACCCTTTCTGTTGGTTTCCAATTTGTTCACCCTTTTTTCATGTATTGTGGATGGAAGTAATGACTTTGAAGTGCCTTACATGCTGGGCCAGAAATCCTGACTTTTAAAAAATGTGCAGACATTAAAGTTTAGTCTTTGTGCTGTGACATTCTATGAGTTTTGACAAGAATGTGTGTCACAAATTCACTACTACAATATCATACAGAATACTTCCTTTGCCCTAACAAAATCTCTTTTGCTTCACCTACTCAACATTTAAACACCCTCTAAATCCTTGAAAAATCCTGATCTTTTTTATAGTCTTTGTATTTTTACCTTTTCTAAAATGTTATATAATTGGAATAATAAAGCATGTTGCCTTTTCAGTCATGTTTCTTTCACTTAGCACTATGCCTTTGAGATCCATCCATGTCTTTTTTGTTTCAAAGCTATTTTCTTTGTATCACTGAATAACTTTCCATTGTATGGATGTACCATAGTTGGTTTAT
The DNA here is from genome assembly GCF_029281585.2 of Gorilla gorilla gorilla. Classification (NCBI taxonomy): domain Eukaryota; kingdom Metazoa; phylum Chordata; class Mammalia; order Primates; family Hominidae; genus Gorilla; species Gorilla gorilla. Next base: position 158,667,873 of record NC_073247.2, read on the forward strand.
CCATTCTGTTATTAAAGGACATCTTGGTTGCTTCAAATTTTTTGCCATTGTGAATAAAGGTACTATAAACATTCATATACAAATGTTTGTATAAGCATAAGTTTTCAAATTAGTTGGGTAAATACCTAAAATCACAATTGCTCTTTTGCCTGATAAACTATGATTAGCTTTGTATGAACCTAAAAGTTGTGGTCAGAATGGTTGTACTAGTTTGCATTCTCTCCATAATGAATGAGAGTTCTGGTTGCTTCACATCCTCACCAGCAATTGTTATTGTTCAGGTTTTTATTTTAACGCTTCTAATAATGGTTAGTGGTAACTTGTTTTGTTTTGCAATTTCATAGTGACATATAATGTTGAGTATCTTAATATGCTTATTTACCACCTGTGTACATCTATATATATTTTTTGATAAGGTGTCTGTTCAGATGATTTAGCCTTTTCTTAATTAGGTTTATTTTCTTATTTCTAAATTTTAAGAGTTTTTTGTGTGTTTTGCATACAAGTCTTTTTTCAGATATTTGTTTTGTAAACATCTTATTCCAGTTTGGGGCTTGAAAGTTTTATTTCTTTAATTTTGATGAAGCTAAACATCAATTTTTTTCATTTATGGATTGTGCTTTTGGTGTTATATCTTAAAAACTCATTGCTAAGCTCAAGGCCATCCAGATTTCTCCTCTGTTTTCTACTAGAACTGTTATACTTTTGAATTTTACATTTACATTTATAATTCAGTTTGAGTTATCTTTGTGAAAACCGTGAGCTGTGTGTATAGGTTTTCTTTCTTTATGTGGACAACCAATTGTTCCAGAACCCTTTGCTTAAAAAATTATTATTTCTCTATTAAATTGACTTGACTTTGATACTTTGTTCAACAGGATATTAATTATTCCAAAAATGCACTTTGGCAATGATCTGGCATGACTTCTCTGGAATCTTGGCATCATCCTCATGAAGCTCATTCCCACAGAGGTCAAAACTAGAGAACTTGATTAAAATTTGTCAGGCTAGTTCATGGCTGTGATTCATGCTTTACTGAGGACTTTTTCAACAACAAAAAACAAGATCATTGAATTACAATTGACATCAAGTATATTACTTTCCTTGAATTTTTTTCTAAATGTTAATGTTGCCCCGTGAGTGATTTTTGCTATAGGTATGGTTTGAAACTTAGAATTAATCAGCAAAATTGGGCCAGGCATGGTGGCTCATGCCTGTAATCCTGGCACTTTAGGAGGCTGAGGCCGGTGGATCACCTGAGATTGGGAGTTTGAGACCAGCCTGACCAACGTGGAGAAACCCCATCTCTACTAAAAATACAAAATTAGCTGGGCATGGTGGCTCATGCCTGTAATCCCAGCTACTCGGGAGGCTGAGGCAGGAGAATCTCTTGAACCCGGGAGGCGGAGGTTGCGGTGAGCCGAGATCGCACCATTGCATTCCGGCCTGGGCAACAAGAGTGAAACTCTGTCTCAAAATAATAATGATAATAATAGTAATTAGCAAAATCAAGTGTTAAATATGTTTGACTTAATATGTCCAAGAAAGCCAAACTAAATCTTAGCTGGATAAATAGAATGGACATAGAAACCCATTTTTATTATCTTCTAGGTTCATTTTTCCCTCTCAGTTTTGTATTTATTATAAAATTTACAGTTGGAAACCCTTAAAACCTTGAAAACATGATATAAATGACAATAACATTGCCATTATTAAATCCGTTTGGATTTTTTTCTTTTTATATACTGTCTCTTCTTTAACAAGAGTTGTCCTATTAGTGGAATTTACAAATAGATTCAGTATAGGTAATTATGATTTCAGTGAAAATGCTCTTATGTGGAAATTGCTTAGTGGAACACTACTTCATTTTAGTATAAATGAATAGATTCAATCACAATAGACTACATATCATAAACATCTCTAAAATGTATTTTGAATCTCATCGTTAATTTAGGTTCAGTGATACTGAGCACTTAAACATCTGCATTCAGTCATAAATAATGGTGTTTTCCCCGACATCATTTTTATATTTTAAAAATAAACATCATAGATTATTAATGGGATGAATTTGGCCATTTAACTGATAGAGGATTATTCCCTGTTGTCTTTCTCCTTCTATCCTCTACCACTTTGGATGGCATGGGAAATTTTTTTTTGAGTATGAACTCATTTTTCCTCCCAAATTCATGTATGGAGTGAAACAGCAAGTAGAATCATTATGCTTGTAGAGCCTGGTAGGTCCACCTAAGGCAACAGGTTCTTTGAAATCTATGTAACAGAGACAACCCAGAAGTCTTCCTCTCCTTGAAGTAAAATGAGAGTTGAGGGAGTAGCAACAGAAGAGGAGATTCACCTCTCTTTAGAGTTAAAACTCAAGGTTTCAGGGATTTTTAAAGAAGCCTCAGGCTATGAATTCCTCAAATAACATCTAAACTTCTATGTTTGACATTTTTTTTTTGTACATCGTATTACAATTTTCATTATTTTCATTTTGATCCCTGATGACACCAGTGAAATGAGTTTGGTAGGATTTTTCTGCACTGGGTGAATTGCTCTCAGTCCATGAGGTTGACAGGGGCCTACAGCTATGCAAAAAGGCAGCCAGGTTTCAACATCAGAAAGAGGAAATCCAGGGGGCATGTATGGAAGGTGGTTCAAGAGCAGTGCTCATGTCAGTGGTTGATTAGTATACAATAAAGCACATAAAAAGCCACTTTAACTATCTCCTTTTTGAATTCCACCATCCTGCCTTCACAGTGTTTTTATCTAAAATTCTTAAGAGTTTTAAAAAAGATTGCATCAACTTACAGCCCATCATACATATTGAAAAGAAAATTATTTTAAGGAATGTGCTCAAATGATCCTTTTCTTTTTAACTTCTAGATCTTGGTTTATGTCTCCAAGAAACCTGGGAAAAGAACAGTAGCAATGTTTCATCCCCACTTCTTAGCAGGTTATCTAATAATTTGCCTATTCATGCAACGGTGACTCATAAAACCACTGCCTTCTACCACTAGATGGTTTTCCATTTCTAAATAAATAATAAATAAATAAATAAATAAATAAATAAATAAATAAATAAAAAACACACAAAAAGCTCTTACTTTTATGGATGCTGTGGGAAACACAAAACAATGCTTAAGTAATGAAAAATATAACTTACTTATAGGTTCTCAGTAACATGAGAGAAGAAATGCCATATAACCATAATACAGATGATCCCCATTTAAACAGATTAATGGAAGAGAGAGAAGTGAACTCTTAAAGGATGTAATTAGAATATATCAAATGTTTCTTTGGAACATGATTTTGAATTTAAAATTTCAATTGGCGAATTGAAAAGAAGATAAATATTGAAGACTGAAGTTAATTAGTGGGCTAAAAAATCAAGGAAAGTCTCAAAATAGAACAAAAACACAAAAATCACTAAAAGAAAAATAAGAAACTTAAAGGACAGATCTAGGTAAATAATTTCAGGAGAAGAAACTCAATCATATGAAAGAAATATATTTAGCAAAAAAGAGAAGACATTTAGCTTCACCTAAAGACTTGAGTCTGGGAACATAAGGGTCTTGCTATGGTCTGAATGTGTCTTCACAAAATGTGTATATTGAAAGTTAATTACCAATATGATAGGATTAGGAGGTAGGGCCCTTAAGAGGTTATTAAGTCATAAAAGCTGAGCCCTTATGAATAGTATTAGTGCCCCTACAAAATAAGTTGCAGGGAGGTGCCTTGTCTTTCTGCTCTCTCTTCTTTGGTGAAGCAAGCTACAGTAAGTTATCCAGAAGAAACAGCTAAGATGAATGATAAGGGTGACTACACCAAAAAACAGATTCTCAATGTAGACAAAATAGTATTCTTTAGGAAGAACATGCCATCTAGGTCTTTTATAATTAGAGAGAAGACTTCAATGCTTGGCTTCAAATGAGCAAAGGGCAGGCTGACCCTTTTGTTAGAGGCTAGCACAGCTGGTGACTTTCAGTAGAAGCCAGTGCTCATTTACCATTCCAAAAATCCTAGGGCCCTTAAGAATTATGCTGAATTGTGACTCTGCCTGTGCTCTATAAATAGAAGAGCAAAGCCCGAATGAGAGCACATCTGTTTACAGCATGGTTTACTGAATATTTTAAGCCTACTCTTGAGATCTACTGCTCAGAAAAAAAGATTCCTTTTAAAATATTACTGCATATTGACAATGCACCTAGTCATCCAAGAACTCTGATGAAGATGTACAAAAACAATGTGGCCCATGAATCAAGGAGTGATTTCAACATTCAATACATATTATTTAAGAGGTACATTTTGGGCCAAGTGTGGTGGCTCACACCTATAATCCCAACACTATGGGAGGCTGAGGCAGACAGATTGCTTGAGCTCAGGAGTTCGAAGCCAGCCTGTGCAACATGGCAAATCCCCATCTCTATAAAAAACAGAAAAATTAACCAGTCCTGTAGTCTCAACTACTCAAGAGGCTGAAGGGGGGAGGATCACTTTAGCCCTAGAACCAGAGGTTGCAGTAAGCCAAAATCACACCACTGCACTCAGCCTGTGTGACAGAGCAAGACCCTGTCTCAAAAAAAAAAAACAAAAAACAACAAAAAACAAAAACAAAACAGACATTTCATAAGGCTATAGCTGACATAGATAGTGATTCCTCTGATGTATCTGGACAAAGTCAAGTGAAAGCCTCTGGAAAGGATTCACCATTCTAGGTGCCATTAAGAACGTGAGATTCATAGCAGGAGTCAAAATATCAATATTAGCAGGAGTTTGGAAGAAGATAATTCCAACCCTCATGGATGAATTTTGAGATTTTTAAGAATTCAGACCCTTGTCTCTACCAAATACACAAAATTTAGGCAGGCATTGTGGCATGCACCTGGTTATTCTTTATACCACTCTTTATAATTACTTTAGAAATACTTCTTGTGGCTGCTTTGGAACTTACAATATGCATATTTGTTTACAGAATTTCATCATTGAAAAAAATTTTTTTGCTTTATTTTTGTCTGAGTTGATTCAAAGAATCTATTTTGAGCTCTGAGATTCTTTTTTCAGCTTTGTCTATTATGCTGTTAATACTTCTGATTTTATTATATAATTATTGCAGTGAATTTTTCAGCTCCAGAATTTCAGTTTGATTTTTTTCTTAAAATGGCCATTTTGTCTTTCAGCTCTTGGATTCTTTTTCTGGATTCTTTCGATTCCTTGGTTTGAGGTTCAAATTTCTGCTGAATCTTAATGAACTTTCTTGCCATCTATACTGAATTCTATGTCTGTCATTTCAATCACTTCAGACTGGTTAAGAAACATTGCTGGGAAGCTAGTGGACTTCTTTTGAGATAAGAGGACACTTTGGCTTTTACATTGCCAGAGTTCTTGTGCTGATTCTTTCTCATCTTTAAGGGTTGGTGTTCCTTTAACTGTGATGTAAGTTTAGTATAGTAAGTTGGCTTTATTTCTGGATTTTTTCAGAGGGCTAAGGCTCTGTGCAGGGTCTTTATTTGTGGCTGAATTCCTGCCATTGCTTTCTTAGGGGTGTATAATTACAAAATATTTTTGGTGTTTTAGTTTGGGCTGCAATCCAGTAGATTGTGCTTAAGAGTAGAGGCCAGTGGGTAGCCTCTTACTCAGCTGTGTCTCCTTTGTATTTCCTTGCGTTTATAGCCGTGCTCCATGCTGTGGTAAGGAGAGAGGTGACTCGCTCACCACGTTCACTCCTGGGTCTCAGGAGAGCCCCCTTCCATCATGGGCACTGTGCTTTTATATCTTTTGTTAAGTATCCTGAGCCACAGTTAATCCTCAGGAAGAAGACTCAGTAGGGAGATAGGCCACAGCCTTTCTGGGCTGACCCTGAGGAGGGAGACATGCCTCGTTCCCACATCAGCCCACAAACCCACATGCCTCACCCCTTTCAGTGCTCAGGGAATGTGGGCTCCTCCCCTGCTTAAATGCTGGCCACCAGTCTTGGCTGGGTAGTCCTGAAACTCAGAGTCAAGTTCTGGGTGTGCTGGGAGATCCAAGGTGCTCCCAGTGAAATTGAGTGGAACAAAGCCCCCAAGCTGGGCAGTGGAGGCTGCACTGTGCAAATACTTCTGCAGTGTATCTAAGAAGAGGCCCTGGTAGGGGCTGGTGTACAGGACTGTTTGCAAAACAGACATGCCCCAGGCCCTCTGGGAAGTTCACTCTGGTTTCTCCTGGCCTGATGGTTAGCTGCAGCTACAGCTTCTGAGAGGAAGATGTGGAGTCCCAGGGGATGCGTGTCAATGGCTGTGCTCTGCGAGAGTTGCCTCAGGCACAAAAGCCCCTGGCTGCACACTAGATGAAGCCCTCTCTCTGCCTACTCCCTAGGCAGTCCTCCTGCCAGCTCAAATGTCCATGGAGGATGTGGGGTCCCCTGTAGCTAGGAACCCAAAGGTCCGTGAGGAGAGTGGGCAGTCCCACAGTTCCTTCACTCACACCTTTCCCAGGAGCTGCTTGGGGCTGGGAAGTAGCCCTAGCATTCAAATACTCAACACAGGGTTATGTGATTACTCTTTCTTACTCTTTAGCCTCAGTGTCTGCATGATGTCTCTACCCACTCTCAGTATTTTCTTTCCAATGATTTATGGAAATTATATTGGTTTATTTGAAATTTTTGTCTCAGTGGGAACAGCACTTCCTGGCTATGTTTAGTTGGATACCTTGTCCTGCTCCTTCTTTCATTTTTTACTAAAAAAAAGTTTTAGTGTAGAGAACAATGAGCCAGCTGTAGGTGATAGCGCTCAAGTTAGGAGGTTTGAATGTTCTTTATAAGTTGGGTTACTTGATAGGGATATTATATTTACTCCCATTCCACTCTGTGAGACTTTGTTGTTTAGCAACATAATTTAAGCAAATTTTAGGCAAATTTTTATCAGTATTTTTATCAAAATTCTGTAATTTTGTTTTATGAATGTAATTTTTATGCTTTTTTATTTCAAAAATTTTGATTTTTTAACTTTTAATTTTTATAAGTACGTAGTATGTGCACATATTAATGGGGTACACAAGATACTCTGAAACAGGCAAGCAATGCATAATAATTACATTAAGGAAAATGGGGTATCCATTTCCTCAGTCATTTAGCCCTTGTGTTGTAAATAATTTAATTGTACTATCTTAGTTATTTAAAACTGTACACCTAAATAATTATTCACTATAGTTACCTTGTTCTGCTATCATATGGTAGGTCTTATTCTTTCTAATTATTTTTATTTTGTACCCACTAACCACCTCCGCTTCTGTACTAGCCCCTCAAAACCCTTCCAACCTCTGGTAACCACCCTTCTGCTCTCTATCTCCATGACGTAAATGGTTTTGATTTTTAGCTCTCAGAAGTAAGTGAGAACATATGATGCTTATCTTTCTGTCCCTGGCTTATTTCACTTAACATAATGACTTGCAGTTCCCACCATGTTGAAAAATAACAGAATCTCAATCTTTTGAATGGCTGCATGGTACTCCATTGTGTATATGCATCAAATTCTCTTTATCCATTCGTTTATTTTTGGGCACCCAGATTGCTATCAAATCTTGCCTGTTGTGAGCAGTGTTGCAACAAACATGGGAGTACTGATATCTTTCCAATATATTAATTTCCATCCTTTTGAGTATATACCCAGCAATGGGATTGCTGGATCATACGGTAGCTCTATGTTTAGTTTTTTGAAGAATCTCCAAACTATTATCCATAGTGGTTGTAGTAATTTACATTTTTCACCAATAGTATATGAGAGTGCCCTTTTCTCCACATCCTCTCCAGTATTGTTACTGCCTGTCTTTTTTTTTTTTTTTTTTTTTTGAGACAGACTTTTGCTTTTGTTGCCCAGGCTGGAGTGCAATGGCATGGTCTCGGCTCTCTGCAACCTCCGCCTCCTGGGTTCAAGCGATTCTCTTTCCTCAGCCTCCCAAGTATCTGGGATTACAGGTGCCCACCACCATGCCCAGCTAAATTGTGTATGTTTAGTAGAGATGGGGTTTCACCATGTTGGCCAGGCTGGTCTCGAACTCCTGACCTCAGGTGATCCACCCATCTCAGACTCCCAAAGTGCTGGGATTACAGGCGTGAGCCACCGCGCTTGGCCCTGTCCTTTGCATATAAGCCATTTTAACTGGGCTAGGATGACATCTCGTTGTAATTTAGTTTACATTTCTCTGATGATCCGTGAATTTAAGCACCTTTTCATATGCCTGTTTGCCATAGGAATGTCTTCTTTTGAGAAATGTCTATGAAGATCTTTTGCCCATTTTTCATCAGATTATTAGATTTTTTTATAGAGTGGTTTGAGCTTGTTATAGATCTTGGTTATTACTCCTTTGTTTGATGGGTACTTTGTAAATATTTTCTCCAATTTTGTGGATTGTCTCATCACTAGCTGATAGTTCCCTTTGCTGTGGAGAAGTTTTTTAACTTGATGTGATTCTACTTGTTCATTTTTGCTTTGGTTGCCTGTTCTTCTGGGATATCAGTCAAGAAATTTTTGCCCAGACCAATGTCCTGGAGATTTTCCCCAATGTTTTCGTGCAGTAGTTTCATGGTTTTAAGTCTTATATTTAAGCCTTTAATACATTTTGCTTTGATTTTTGTATATGGTGAGAGGTGTGAGTCTAGTTTCATTCCTTCTGCATATGGATATACAGTTTTCCCAACAGCATTTATTGAAGAAATTGTCTATTTCCCAGTATATGTTCTTGGCATATTTGTTGCAAATTAGTTCTCTGCAGGCGTATGAATTTGTTTCAGGGTTGTCTGTTCTGTTCCATTGGCCTATAGTACCATACGGTGTTGTTGTGTTTACAATAGTTCTGTAGTATAATTTGAAATCAAGTAATGTGATTCTGACCATTTATTTGTTTTTATTTTTGTTTATTATTCCCAGAATAGCTTTGGTTATTTTGGGTCTGCTGTAATTCCATATAAATGTTAGGATTTTTTAACATTTCTGTGAAGAATGTCATACATATTTTAATAAGGATTGCATTGAATCTGTAGATTGCTGTGGGTAGTATGAACATTTCAACAATATAGATTTGGATGCCCTTTATTTATTTATTTTGTCTGATTGCTCTAGCTAGGACTTTCTGTAAAATGTTGAATAACACTGGTGATGGTGGGCATCCTTGTCATGTTCCAAATCTTAGAGAAAAAGGTTTCAGTTTTTCCTCATTCAGTATGATATTAGCTGTGGGTCTATGATGTATGTCTTTTATTATGATGATGTGTGTTTCTTCTATAATCAGTTTTTGAGGGTCTTTATCATGAATGGATGTTGAATTATATCACATGCTATCTGAAATGATCATATGGCTTTTGTCCTTCATTTTGTTGATAAGATGTATCACATTGACTGATGTGTGTATGATGAATCATCCTTGCATCCCATGGATAAATCCCACTTGGTCATGGTAAATGATCATTTTAATGTATTGTTGAATATGCTTAGCTACTATTTGTTGACGATTTTTCCATCAATATTCATCAGAGATATTGGCCTGTAGTTTTCTTTTTTGATGTATCTTTGACTGGATTTTGATATTAGGGTAATATTGGCCTTGTAGAATGAGTTTGGAAGTACTCCCTCCTTCTCTACTTTTCAGAACAGTGTGAATAGAATTGGTATTAGCTTTTCATTAAATGTTTGGTAATATTCAGCAGTGAAGCCATTGGTTCCTGAACTTTTCTGTACTGGGAAACTTTTTATTATATCTTTGATCTCATTACTTGTTTTTGGCCTGTTCAGATTTTAGCTTTCTTTATGATTCAATCATGATAGGTTGTATGTGTTTAGGAATGTATCCATTTTTTCTAGATTTTACAATGTGTTGGCATACAGTTGCTCATAGTAGCCACTAAGGATCCTTTGAATTTCTGTGTTACAATGTCTGTTTTTTTTTCATATCTGATCATACTTATTTTGATCTTCTCATTTTTTCTTAGTCTGTTAAAAGATTTGTTGATTTTATTTATCTTTTTGAAAAGCAAAATATCATTTTATTATCTTTTGTATTGTGTTCTTAATATTAAATTCATTTACTTCTCTAATATCTATTATTTCTTCTGATAATTTTCAATTTTGTTTGCTATTGGTTTTCTATTTCTTTAGGATGCATCATTAAGTTATTTATTTGAAGTTTTTATTCCTTTTTATGTAGGAACTTATAGCTATACATTTGCCTCTTAGTGCAGCTTTTGCTATATCTCATAGGTTTGGGTATGTTGTGTTTCCATTTTCATTTGTTTCAAGAAATATTTTATTTTTATTCTTTTAATTTTCTTTGTTAAGGAGCATATTAATTTTCATGTGTGTGTGTAGATTACAAAATTCTTTTGGTCATTGATTTTTAGTTTTATTGTATTGTAGTCATAGAACATGCTTAGTATATTTTCAATTTCATAAATGTTTTAAGACTTGTTTTATAACTAAACATATGGCCTGTTTTTGAAAATGAACCATGTGCTGAGGTAAACAGTATGTATTCTGCAGCCATTTGATGAAATGTTTTTTAAATATTTATTAGATCCATTTGGTCTATAGTGAAGATTAAGATCACGGTTTCTTTGTTGAGTTTCTGTCAACAAAGAAAGAGATCTGTCCAATGCTGAAAGTGGGGTCCTGAAGTTGCCAGCTTTTATTGTACTGGGGTCTATCTCTTTCATTAGCTTTAACAGTATTTGCTTTATTTATCTGGCTTCTCCAACATTGTGTGCATTATATATTTACAATTATTATGTCCTTTTGCTGAATTGACACTGCTAACATTATATAATGACTTTGTCTCTTTTTAGTAGTCTTAGCTCTGAAATCTGTTTTGTCTGATATAAGTATAGCTACCCCTGCTCTTTTTTGGTTTATATTAGCCTGAAATTTTTTTCATACCTTTATTTTCAGTCTTTGCGTATCTTTATAAGTGAAGTGTTCTTCTTGTAGGCAAAAGATTATTGGGTCTCGCTTATTAATCCATTCAGTCACTCTATGTCTTTTGATTGAAGAGTTTATTCTATTTTCACTCAATGTTATTATTGATAAGGAAGGACATGTTTGTACCATTTTGGTATCTGTTTTCTGGTTGTTTTGTGGTCTTCTCTTCATTCTTTCCTTCCTTCCTGTCTTCCTTTCAGTGAAGGTGATTTTCTTTTGTGGTGGTATTTAATTTCTTCCTTTTTATTTTTGCGTATTTGTTTTAAGTTTTTCAGTTTGAGGTTACCATGAGGCTTGCAAATACTATCTTATATCCCCTTATTTTAAACTGATGACAATTTTACATTGATTGCATAAACTTCCAAATAAATAAGCATGCAAAAAAGTAATAAAAACTCTATACTTCATATCCTTGCTTTTTTACTTTTTGTCATTTCTCTTTATGTCTTATTAAATTGTCTATATCTTGAAAAGTTATTGTCATTATTATTTTGAATTGGTTCATCATTTATTCTTTCTACTTAAGAGTAGTTTACACACCACAGTTACAGTGTTATAATATTCTGTGTTTTCATGTGTTCTATTATCAGTACGTTTTATACCTTCAGATAAATTTTTATTGCTCATTAATTTCCTTTTCTTTCATATTGAAGAACTCCCTTTAGCATTTCTTGTAGAACTGGTCTGGTGTTGATGAAATCCTTCAGCTTTTGTCTGTCTGGCAGGGTCTTTATTTCCTCTTCATGCTTGAAGGTTTTTTTCACTTAATACACTTTTCTAAGAGAAAAGACTTTTTTTCCTTCAGCACTAAATGTCTCATGCCACTCTCTCCTGGGCTGTATGCTTTCTACTGAAAAGTCTGCTGCCAGACATTTTGGAGTTCCGTTGTATGCAGCGGGTTCCCTTTTGGCCCAAGGTGTGTCTAGAAATATTGTCCATGGGCTAAGGGCTGGAATGGAGGCCTTATGACTCTGTCTGGCACCCTATCCTACTGTGGCTGAGCTGGTATCCAACACATAAGACAAAATCCTCTTTACTTTTTGCTCTCCTTCCCTCAAGCAGAAGAAAAGAGTCACTTTTGTGGCTTCCAACTGTACTGTGTGGGTTTGGGTGAGGGGTGACACAAGAACTCTCTTAGCCGCCCAATCTGATGTCTCCCTAGGTCATCTGCCACCTTAAGTCAACTGTCTCTAGGCCAATCCCAGCACTAGGAGTTGCCTATGAATTGCAGCCCCTGCGTCCTAGACTGCTTCTCAAGTTTACCTAGGACCCCAGAGATCACAGTGGTGAGGCCTGCCAAGAGATTTCAGTTGTGACCATTGGGATGGGTGACTCCCCGGGGCTAGGTCTCGTCCAAATACTTCCTCTGTGTGCAGGCACCAACTAAGCTCAGCATGGCTTTGCTGTATGCTTCAACAGGGCAGCACTGAGTTCAATGCAAAGTCTCCCAATTGCTGCATTCCTCTTCTCCCAAGTGCACAGATTTCTCCATCTCGTGCAGCCACGGCCAGGGGATGGGGGAGGGATGGCACAAGCGCTTTCATCTTGAATAACTGAAACTTTATACCTGATGAACAACAACTGCCCATTTATTTCTTCTTCCAGCTCCTGGTAACCACCATTCTACTGTGCTTCTATGAGTTTGACTATTTTAGATCCCTAATATAAGTGAAATCATGCAGTGTTTGTCCTCCTGTGACTGGCTTATTTCACTTATCATGTTAGTTTTAAAATATAGCCCTGAATTTACATATGTGGCGATTCCTCAGGGATCTAGAACTAGAAATACCATTTGAACCAGTCATCCCATTACTGGGTATATACCCAAAGGATTATAAATCATGCTGCTATAAAGACACATGCACACATATGTTTATTGTGGCACTATTCACAATAGCAAAGACTGGGAAACAACCCAAATGTCCAACAATGACAGACTGGATTAAGAAAATGTGGCACATATACACCATGGAATACTATGCAGCCATAAAAAATGATGAGTTCATGTCCTTTGTAGGGACATGGATGAAGCTGGAAAGCAACATTCTCAGCAAACTATCACAAGGACAAAAAACCAAACATTGCATGTTCTCACTCATAGGTGGGAATTGAACAATGAGAACACTTGGACACAGGAAGGGGAACATCACACACCAGGGCCTGTTGTGGGGTGGGGGGAGGGGGGAGGGATAGCATTAGGAGATATACCTAATGTAAATGATGAGTTAATGGGTGCAGCACACCAACATGGCACATGTATACATATGTAACAAACCTGCACATTGTGCACATGTACCCTAAAACTTAAAGTATAATAATAAAAAAAGAAAGTAAAATGTAATATGTATGTATTATCTATTTCCTAGTAAGTAATTTAGCATTTCATTTTTTTCTCATGCTTCTATTTCCTAATTATTTTCTTTTTTAACTTTTATTTTAAGTTCACAGGTACAAATGCAGGTTTGTTATACAGGTAAACTTGTGTTATGGGGATTTGTTTTATAGATTATTTTGTCATTCAGGTATTAATCCTGGTTGTCATTAGTTATTTTTCCCTATCTTCTCCTCCCTCTCACCATCCACCCTCCAATAGGCCTCAGTGTGTGTTGTTTCCCTCTATGTGTCCATCTGTTCTCATCCTTTAGCTCCCAGTTATAAGTGAGATTATGGAGAATTTGATTTTCTGCTCTTCTGCTACTTTGCTAAGGATAATGGCCTCCAGCTCCATCCGGGTTCCTGCAAAAGACATAATCTTTTTTTTTTTATGTCTGCATAGTATTCCATGGTGTATGTGTACCACATTTTCTTTATCCAGTCTATCATAGATCTACATTTAGGTTGCTTCCATGTCTTTGCCTTGGTGAATAGTGCTTCAGTGAACATGCAAGTGCTTATGTCTTTATAATGGAATGATTTATATTCCTTTGGAGATATATATTTTATATATAATTTATTAATATACAATATTTATATATTATATATTATATATAAATGGATATATATAAATGGATATATATAAATGGATATATAAATACATAAATGGATATATATACATAAATAATATATAAAATGGATAATATATATATATCCAAAGGAATATAAATCATTCCATTATAAAGACATAAGCACTTGCATGTTCACTGAAGCACTATTCACCAAGGCAAAGACATGGAAGCAACCTAATTATATATATATATTATATATATTATATATAATATATAATATATATATATACACACATACATACACATACATACAATAATGGGATTGCTAGGGCAATTGGTCTTTAGGTCTTTGAGGATTTGCCACTCTGTCCTCCACAATGGCTAAACTAATTTACACTCCCACCAACTGTGTGTAAGCGTTCCTTATTCTCCACAACCTCACCAGCATCTGGTACTTTTTGACTTTTTAATAGTAGGCATTCTGACTGGTGTTAGATGGTAGCTCATTGTGGTTTCGATTTGCATTTCTCTTATGATTAGTGATGTTGAGCTTTTTTTCAGGTGATTGTTGGCCTCATGTATATCTTCTTTTGAAAAGTGTCTGTTCAAGTCCTCTGCCCACTTTTTAATGGGGTTGTTTGTATTTTGTCTTGTAAATTTGTTAACATTCCTTATAAATGCTGAATATTAGACTTTTCTTGGATGTAAGTTTATAAAACTTTTCTGCCATTCAGTAGATGGTCTGTTTACTCTGGTGACAGGTTTTTTCTTTTTTTTCCTGTGCAGAAGTTCTTTAGTTTAATTAGATCCCATTTGTCAATTTTTGCTTTTGTTGCAATTGCTTTTGGAATGTTTATCATAAAATCTTGGCCCATGTTTATGACCTGAATGGTGTTTTCTAGGTTTTCTTCCAGGGTTTCTATAGCTTTGAGTTTTACATTTAAGTCTTTATTCCATCTTGAGTTAATTTTTATATATGCTTTAAGGAAGTAGTTCAGTTTCAGTCTTCTGCATATGGCTGGCCAATTATCCCAGCACCATTTATTGAATTGGGTACCCTTTCCCCATTGCTTCTTTTTGTCAAGTTTGTCAAAGATCAGATAGGCATAGGTGTGTGGTCTTATTTCTGGATTCTCTATTCTGTTCCAGTGGTCTGTGTGTCTGCTCTTGTGCCAGTACCATGGTGTTTTGGTTAGTGTCACCCTGTAGGATCGTTTGAAGTCGGGTAGCATGATGCCTCCAGCTTTGTTCTTTTTGCTGAGGA
Organism: Gorilla gorilla gorilla; assembly: GCF_029281585.2. Lineage (NCBI taxonomy): Eukaryota > Metazoa > Chordata > Mammalia > Primates > Hominidae > Gorilla > Gorilla gorilla. Next base: position 158,683,025 of record NC_073247.2, read on the forward strand.
TTGCCTTGGCTATTTGGGCTCTTTTTTGGTTTCATATGAATTTTAAAATAGTTTTTTTCTAGTTATGCAAAGAATGTCAATGGTAGTTTAATGGGAATAGCATTGAATCTATAAATAGCTTTGGGCAGTGTGGCCATTTTAATAATATTGATTCTTCCTATCCATGAGCATGGAAGGTTTTTCTATTTATGTCATCTCTGATTTCTTTGAGCATTGTTTTGCAGTTTTCCTTGCAGGGATCTTTCACCTCCCCAGTTAGCTGTATTTCTAGCCATTTTATTCATTTTGTGGCAATTGTGAATGGGATTATAATCCTGATTTGGCTCTCAGCGAGACTTTTTTGGTGTATAAAAATGCTAGCAATTTTTGCACATTGATTTTGTATCCTGAGACTTTGCTGAAGTTGCTTATCAGCTTAGGAAGCTTTTAGGGTGAGACTGTTCTAGATATAAGATCAGGTCATCTGCAAACAGAGATAGCTTGACTTTCTCTCTTCCCATTTAGATGCTCTTTATTTCTCTTGCCTGAATGCCTTGCTCAGAACTTCCAATACTATGTTGACTAGGAATGTTGAGAGAATACATCTTTATCTTGTGCTTGTTTTCAACGGGAATGCTTCCAGCTTTTGCCTATTCAGTATCATGTTGGCTGTTGGTGTGTCATAGATGGCTCTTATTATTTTGAGGTATGTTCCTTCAATATTTAGTTTATTGAGAGTTTTTAACATGAAGTGGTATTGAATTTTATTGAAAGCCTTTTCAGTGTCTATTGAGATAACCGTGTGGTTTTTGTCTTTAGTTCTTTACATGTGATAAATCACATTTATTGATTTTTTTGTATGTTGAACCAACTTTATATCCCAGGAATGAAGCCTGCTTGATTGCGGTAGATTAGCTTTTTGTTGTGCTGCTGAATCTGGTTTGCAAGTATTTTGTGGAGGATTTTTCCCTAGATGTTCATCAAGGATACTGGCCTGACTTTTTTTTTATGTTGTTGTATCTCTACCAGGTTTTGGTATCAGGATGATGCCAGACTCTTAAAATGAGTTATAGAGAAGTGCCTCTGCCTCAATTTTTTGGAATTGTTTCAGTACTAAAGTTACCAGCTCTTTCTTACACATCTGGAAAATTCAGCTGTGAATCCATCAGGTCCTGGGTCCTTTTGGGTTGGTGGACTATTTATTACTGCCTCAATTTCAGAATTCATTATTGATCTGTTCAGGGATTCAATTTTTCCTGGTTCCATCTTGGGAGGGTAGGAATTAATCCATTTCTTCTAGACTTTCTAGTTCATATGCATAGAGATGTTTATAATATTCCCTGACGGTTGTATTTCTGTGGGATCAGTGGTAACATCCCCCTATTGTTTGTGAGTGTATTTATTTGAATCTTCCTCTGTTTTCTTCTTTGTTAGTTTAGCAGTCTATCTATTTTATTGTTTTTCTCAAAAAAAATAGTCTTTGACTTATGGGTCTATTGAATGTTTTTTTAATGTCTCTATCTCCTTCAGCTCAGCTCTGATTATTATTATTTTTTGTCTTCTGCTAGCTTTAGGATTTGTTTGCTCTTGGTTCTTCAGTTCTTTTAGTCAGTCCTTTTAGATGTTAGTTTGCTAACTTAAGATCTTTCTTACTTTTTTGATGTGGGCATTTAGTGTTAATAATTTCCCTCTTAACACTGCCATAGCTATGTCTCAGATATTCTGGTACATTTTATTTTTGTTCCTATTACTTTCAAGGAACTTCTTGATTTCTTCCTTAATTTCATTATATATTCAAAAGTCATTCAGGAACAGATTATTCAATTCCCATATAATGCTATGGTTTTGAGTGAATTCGTTAGTCCTGAGTTCTAATTTGATTGTGCTGTGGTCTGAGAGACTGTTTGTTATGATTTCAGTTCTTTTGCATTTTCTGAGGATTGTTTTACTTCCAATTATATGATCAATTTTAGAATAAGTGCCATGTGATGATGAGAAGAATGTATATTCTAACGTTTTGGGTGGAGAGTTCTGTAGATATCTATGTTTATTTAATGCAGTGCAGAGTTCAAGTCCCAAATATCTTTGCTTACACAGAATTTAATGGCAAAATATTTCTTGGCAGACAAGAGTAGTCATGCAAGTTAGAATAATCAGGATCAGAAATTTGAAAAAGTTTGACAACAACCTGTTATTAATCATTGCATGTTGAAGGAAATCCAAATAAATTATGAAGAACATAAGCAACGTAGAAGAATTAGTTTCCTACTTCAGTAGTACAAGTTTCTTTAAATAGGTTGCTGCATTCACAATTTCTGTTTTCTGTGGAAAATGTTTAATTGTATATTTTAGGTATGTGACTCACTTTCTGTGTTCCTCAATTGGCTATAAATGACAATATTTAAAATGTATTCATTATTTCAATTAACATTTCTATTACGTATTTATATTATGAATTATATTTCTCCAATTTTAAGTATAATGTACATGCATTTAATTTTTTACATGTATTTTAATAACTAAGTAGTTAAAACTGTCTTTTCAATACTTTCGAGTATATACAAAACATAATTACCACCAATATCTCTTTGATTTACAGTAGCCTAATTTTCAATTATCTCTATTTTCATGATAATAACATCCAGGTCCAAACTTGTTACAATGTCATCTTTAATCTTTGATAGATTATCTGTGTATAAGAAACAATTATTCTTTAAAAGTATGATTGTATCCACAATCTAAGTGTGCCCTCCCTCCCACACCCACACAAAAGCCTAAGGAAGGACTCAAAGCAAAGCTCATTTCTCCAGCATCACTCTTACATATAAGATTTTTTTTAATCAATCCAACACTGACATTGGGTTTAGAATACTAAGAATAATGATATTAAAGAAAATTTTCAGTGTTGAAAATGAATTGCAATACATTATTGCTTATATAATTTAATCAGCCTTTCTGGTCTTATCAACTTTGCTGAAAAAAAAAACTGGTAATGTTGTTGTAATACTAGTTAAAAAGCTGTTATAATTAACCAAGTGATGGATGATTTTGGTAGCAGTAGCAATAATTGAGAAATGGTGGGAATCTGTAAAAGTTTTGAAATCAGATCCAACAGGATTTGCTGTCAGTTTGAATTTGTGGTGTGAGTTACTCACCTTATTTGACACACTTATGATCATAAATAGGAATAGAACCAATAATAGTTTATCTGTGATGGGGTTATTTTTATGATTATGAGAGCTAGTACACTTAAAATGTTTCATATAATGATTGTAACATAGTGAGTGATCAACTAAAGTTATTGATGTTCTAAAAGACTTTAAAAAGGAAACTTATGGACACAAAGACAGCAGTTTCATAAAATTCAATTCAATTCAATTATTTAACCATCAAGAAGGCCAGAATTTATTTTGACTTTGTGGCTATGATGCAGATAAAGTAAAATATCTGAACCTTTTCTTCAGTCTTTCCTTTTGCTTTGTCGGTGAGGCTTCATTCATGCTAAAAAAAAAAAAATGCCATTTTACAACAGTGACATTTTGAGGTCAAGATTATTTCTTTGCTTTAGTAATGGTGGCCTAAACTAGGGAGTGAAATTTCAAATATCTGGCTCATCGCTAAGATGTTTTTATTTTACATACTTAAGTGGCAGAACGCCACTAACAAGCTTCCCTTCCTGATTCCATTTAAAGAGACTTGAAGATAATAGAAGTGTGTGCATCACTACTAGTCATAAAAATAAGGTACTTTCTATGCATGATATGTACTTTTATATGCTTACTTTTCCCCATCAGTGCTAATAAAGTATTGCAGTTATGTGTAAACAGCCACATCTTTCTCTATTACTTCAGCCTCATTCATTTGGTGACATTGTAAAGTTTCACAATGGTCTGTCAAATCACTTTTTCTTGCATGCATGTTCTTGTTTAAAAGTCCCCAAAGGCCCATAAAAGCTACATATTCTCAATATGTTTCACAGATACATAAAATATAAAAATTCAGTCCTTGGCAATTGTCTGCAATTTCACTGCACCATTCTTATTGATGCCTTTGTTAAAAACCTCTTCTAACCAAGTGATAAGACACATAATAAAATCCGACTTAGATTGTTCCACAAGAAATGAGCTTGAGTCTCTCATTCAGTAGTCCTTGATTTCCACCTAGCTTTCTGCTATCCTTTACTGACCACAGGCAACATGAGCATACCTTGAAAACAAATTAATCCTTCGTATACTGGAAGCAATTGCCCAGGATAAGCCTCAGTGCTGCCTGGGCTTGTTGGTAGTGTGCGTATGGATATCCATGTGCATTTTGGGTGGGAGAATAATAATATTTCAAGGAAGAAGGGGAGAGGTTACTTTATAATATTCAATAATGAACAACATAACCTGTTCTTACACTTGAATCCTCTTAAAATTCATAGGCAACATTATGCTTTAGAAGAGAATCAATGTTTACTTAGTACAGTTTCCAAAAGCTTCACATAGAAAATAAAGAAGAAATTTAAGGTAGAAATGAAAAGAATGTATATTGACAATATGAATTATTCTCTTTATCAAAAATAATTTGTACAAGAGTGCAAAAGTATAAAAGTCTCAACAAATATAATGCTGAATAGGCACACACATTTGCAAAACAAAAATCTCAAAAAGCAACATTGGAATGAAGATAATGTAGCACTGAATTATAAATTATGAAGAAAATGCATTTTGAAATTGATATGGTTTGGCTCTGTGTCCCCACCTAAATCTCATCTCAAATTGTAATCCTCACATGTCGAGGAAGGGAAGTCATTAGACTATGGGGATGTTTTCCCCACGTGCTGTTCTTATGACAGTGACTGAATCCTCATGAGATCTGATGGTTTTATAAATGCTAGTTTTTCCTGAATGCTCACACTCTCTCCTGCTGCCTTGTGAAGAAGGTGCCTGCTTCCCTTTTGCCTTCCACCATGATTGTAAGTTTCCTGAGGCCTCTCCAGCAATGCAGAACTGTGAGTCAATTAAACCTGTTTCCTTTATAAATTACCCAGTCTCAGGGAAGCTCTTTATAGCAGTGGGAAACAGACTAATACAGTAAATTGGTACTGGGAGTGGGGCACTGCTATAAAGGTAACCTGAAAATGTGTAAGTAACTTTGGAACTGGGTAACAGGCAGAGGTTGGAACAGTTTGCAGGGCTCAAAGGAAGGCAGGAAGATGTGGGAAAATTTAGAACTTCCTAGAGACTTCTTGAATCGTTTGGACCAAAGTGCTGATAATTATCTGGACAATTAAGTCCAGGCTGAGGTGGTCTCAGATGGACATGAGGAACTTCTTGGTAACTGGAGCAAAGGTCATTCTTGCTATGCTTTGGCAAAGACCCTGGCAACATTTAGCCCCTGCCCTAGAGATCTGTGGAACTTTGAACTTGAGAGAGATGTTAGAACTTATGTTTAAAAGGGAAGTATAGAATAAAAGCTTGGAAAATTTGCAGCCTGACAATGTGATAGAAAAGAAAACCTCATTTTGTAGGGATAAATTCAACCTGGATGCAGAAATTTGCATAAGTAACAAGGAGCCAAATGTTAATCACCAAGACAATGGGGAAAATTTCTCCAGAGCATGTCAGAGACCTTGGCAGCAGCCCCTCCCATCACAGACCTGGAAGCCTAGGAGGAAAAGATGGTTTCATGGGCCCAGGGCCTTGCTGCTGTGTGTAGCCTTGGGACTTGCTGCCCTGCATCTCAGCCACTCCAGCTCTAGCTGTGGCGAAAAAGCACCAAGGTACAGTTCAGGCCATTACTTCAGAGGTGAAAGCCCCAAGTCTTGGTGGCTTCCACATGGTGTTGGGCCTACAGGTGCACAGAAGTCAAGAATTGAAGTTTGGGAACCTCCACCAAGGTTTTGGAAGATGAAAGGAAATGCCTGGAAATCCAGGTAGAAGTCGGCTGCAGGGGCAGAGCCCTTATGAACAAACTTTGCTAGGGCAATGTAAAAGGGAAATGTGGGGTTGGAGCCCCCACACAGTGTTCCCACTGTCACACTGTCTAGTGGAGCTCTGAGAAGAGGGCCACCATCCTCCAGACTCCAGAATGGTAGATCCAGTAACAGCGTGCACTGTGAGGCTGGAAAGGCCACAAGCACTAAACACTGGCCTGTGAAAGAGGTGCTCAAGGCTGGGGGAGCTCACTCCTTGCATCAGCATGCCCCAGATATGAGACCATGGAGTCAAAGCAGGTAATTACAAAGCTTTAAGATTTAGTGACTGCCCTGTTGGATTTAAGACTTTTATGGGGCCTGTAGACCCTTTGTTTGGGCCAATTTCTCCCATTTGGAATGGGAGCATTTATCCAATGCCAGTACTTGCATTGTATCTTTGAGGGATAACTTATTTTTGATTTTACAGGCTTATAGGTGAAAGGGATTTGCCTTGTCTCAGATGCAACTTTGAACTTGGACTTTTGAGTTAATGCTGAAATGAGTTAAGACTTTGGGGAACTTTTGGGAAGTCATGATTAGCTTGAAATGTAAAAAGGATATTAGATTTTGGAGGGGTCGGGGTGGAATAATATGGCTTGGCTCTGTGTCCCACCTAAATCTCATCTGAAATTGTAATCTCCACATGTCAAGGGAGGGACCTGGTGGGAGGTGATTGGATCACGGGGGCATTTTTCCCCCATGCTGTTCTCATGATAGTGAGTTCTCACAAGAGATGATGGTTTTATAAGTGTTTAACAGCTCCTCCTTTGCATGCTCTTTTTCCTGCCACCCTGTGAAGAAGGTGCCTGCTTCCCCTTTCACCATAATTGTAAGTTTCCTGAGGCCTCCTCAGCCACTTGGAACTGTGAGTCAGTTAAAACTCTCTTTTACAAATTACCCAGTCTCAGAAAAGTTATTTATAGCAGTGTGAAAATGGACTAATACGCAAACTGACCATATCTCTGGCAGACATTCAAGGCCTGGTTAAAAGTGCGGGTCTGCCAGATGTCTTGACCTTGATGAGCCCTACGCTTTCCAGGGCTCACAGTGACTTTATACACTGACTTTCTCTGCAGGGGTCTTATAAACTCTCAGGGAAACTGAAAACAGACACTTCAGCTTACCTAATTCTTTAAAGTGGCAATGTTACCCTTTTCTTACACAGGTAGATTTCTGCTTTCTACTAATTTATTCAACAAAAAGCAAGTTATTATCTAGCAACACATACTCAAATTGCAGAAGTATGGAGGAAATCAAGAGAGAAAGCCACGACCCCACAGCCCTTGCATTCTGTGTGCCTATATCATTAACACCATTAGATGGTGCCAAGGATCACTGCTTGCGCTCTCTGGAAGGGTGGCCTGTGTCACACCTGGGTCCATCTGTGTCACAGCTGAAGTGGGTAAGAAGCACTGCACAGGAATTCAGGGAGTAGAGACTAGAAGTACCTTGAGCAGCAAGGCCCAAAGTCTCATGGGCACACTGGGGCTTTCTCTGGAAACCTTTTCTCAAGGCCTGTGATGTGCATTGGAGCCTGAAAAATCTCTGAAATGCCTTCAGTGTTATTCTCCCAATTTCTTGAAGAATACCACCTGGCTTACTTATATCCATACCAATTTCCTCAGCAAATTGTCTCTTAGCTACACTCTTAGTTTCCTCTCAGAAGCATGATTTTTATTCTTCAAATGGCCAGGTGTAGAATTTTCCAAATCTTTACGTGATGCTTACCTTTTGATTATAAATTCTGTCTTTCGATCATTTCTCACTCCTTGCATTTTACTATAAGCACTTAGGAGATGCCATGCAGTTCCCTGAACGATTTGCTGCTTAAGAGATTTAGTCCACCGAATATCTTAGTTTATCATTCTTAATTTTTTCCTTCTACAAAGTCCTAGGACACAAACGTAATTCAACCAAATTCAAACAGAAATGGCCTTTTCCCCAGTTTTCAATACCTTGTTCCTGATTTCCCTCTGAGACCTCATCAGAATAGTCTTCACTGTCATGACTACTTAAGTTATCTCTAAAAAAAAAAATGAGGCTTTCTCTACAGCTTTTCTCTTGTTAGCTCTCACTAGAATCAGCTTTAACACTCCCTTCACAGCAATCTAATGTTTTTCCAGCATTCATTTCAAAACTCCTCCAGCCTCTACCCATTACCCAGTTCCAACCCAGCTTCCACATTTTTGGGTATCTGTTATAGCAACACTCTACTCTCTTGGCATTAATTTCTGCCTTAGTCTGTGCTGCTGTGAAAAAGTTCTACAGACTTTAAAAGCAATGTAAATATATAAGCAATAGGAATTGATTTTTTCACAGTTTGTGAGGTTGGGAGTCTAGGATCCAGTTGCTAGGCAGGTTCAATTGTTAGGTGAGGGTTGCTCTCTGGTTTCTAGATGGTGCCTTATTGCTGCATCCTCCCATGGTGAGGAAGGCTGTGTCTTCACATGGCAGAAGGCAGAAGGGCAAGTGACCAAATGCAGCATAACTTCTTCTATAAGGACATTAATCCCATTCACAAGCGAGGAACCCTAGTGGCCTAATCATCTCTTAAAGGCCCCACCTTTTAATACAATCATATTAGCAACATCTGAATTTTGAAGGGGACACATTCAAACCATGGCAACAATTTTGTCTTATTGAAAAATTTTCATAAAGACATAATCACTAGGAATGGTTCAATTTAAATTCACAGCGTTCATAGTAAAAATAAACATTCTGAAACTATTTAGCCGAATTGGGATTAAGGAATGACACATTTTCATTATTAAACAAAACAAAAAGTGTTCAAGGTTTCCAAATCCTAGATTTAACTGCAATAAACCCAGCATATTATAAAATATTATTCAAAACTGAGTAAAACTCGTTCCTATAAATTATCTACTGTTAGTATAATAAAGGCAAATTCTGATGTTTTCAAGATTCAATATGAAGAAATGCCATTTTGATAATGTGTTCAATATGAAAATGGGGGTTTGCATAATATTCATCGTTTCAGATTCAATTTCCCAACACCTACAACTGAAGAAATGCATTGATCATTACCTTTGTTAGTACTCCAAATAACAAAAAACTTTATTCTGAAGATATTCTCCACTTTTCTCTATTATTCTATTATCTTCCATTAGAAATATTTTATCTATTCAGCTCAATTGTAACCATAAAGATGTATGAGTACCCATGAACATCTTTCTCAATTGCTTTGAAAGATAAAAAAATACTAATTTCACTGTCCTCAATACTGCTATTATTAGAATTGCATGATGCTTAATATATGTTGCCTTCTGAAGCATTATTAAATTTTCTTTTGAAATAATCTCATTCATACAAGAATCTTACAACATAATTTGGAAATAAATGGTTCCTTCAGTGGGATCAGCAGGAATATTATTAAATAAATGATTTTCTTTGGTTATAATTAATTGGTCTGGATGACACTCCATGTTCCAGAGAATTTTTTTTTTACTATTCTCATTTGTGATGACAGAAATCTCAGACTTAGTCTTATAGACATTTTGGGGAAAAATTAAAGAGGATAAGAAATCTGCTCAGTACATTTTGATATAGACTGAATCGCAAATGAATTAAATGATGGTTCAGAGGTTTGTCAGTCAGCGTGTGGCTTTTGGAGGTTGCTGTTTTCCTGCCACAGTAAACTTTACACCCCTCCAATGCTCCATAGCCTAGGTACAAAGAAGAAATAGAATTCCCAAAAGTTAATGCTATTTTATATTAGTTCTGCTGAACAATTAATCAACACCTTACCAGGACTAAGAACTACATTAGATACTAGGAATACAGAAACCTGGTCTTTGTCATGGAGATTGTGAGAGTGCAGTCAGAAAAAGGAAAGTGAGGATAGACCATTGTTATGTACACACTGTAATGTACAAGAGATAAGTAAAAGGATTGTTGTCAGAATAAAGTGAAAGATCAGATTTAGTACTACGTTCAATTTTTTACGTGTTTTAAAATTTATTTTATTAATTTTTATAGGTACATAGTTGTATCTATGTGGTACATGATCTATTTTTATACAGGCATACAATATGTAATAATCACATCCATATAAATGGGATATCCATCACCTCAAGCATTCATTATTTCTTTGTGTTACAAGCATTCCAATTGTACCCCTCGGTTATTCTAAAATGTGCAACAAATTATTGCTGTCTATGGACACTCTATTGTGCTATCAAATACTAGATCTTCTTACACATTGTATCTAACTATATTTTTGTACCCATTAAACATCCCCATTTCCCCCCTTCCCTACCCCCCTTCCCAGCCTCTGGTAATCATCTTTCTACTCCGTATCTTTATGAGTTCAATTGTTTTAACTTGTAGCTCCCACAAATGAGTGAGAACATGTGAAGTTTGTCTTTCTGTGACTAGCTTATTTCACTTAAAATAATGTCCTCTAGTTCCATCCATGCTATTGCAAATGACAGGATCTCATTCTGTAGCATTTCTATATGCCAAGAGTGAACAATGTGAAAAAGAAATTTAAAAAAGCAATTCCATTAACAATAACCACACATAAAATTCAATACCTAGGAATAAGCTTAAACAAAGAAGTGAAAGATTTCTATAATGAAAACTGTAAAACACTGATGAAAAAAAATTAAAGAGAGCACCAAAAAAATGAAATGATATTCTGAGTCCATGGTTTGGAAGAATCAATATTTTTAAAATGACCATACTACCCAAAGGCATCTACCTATTCAATGTAATCCTTATCAAAATACAAATGACATTCTTCACAGAAATAAAAAATAAATCCTAGAATTTGCTTAGAATCACAAAAAGGGTGAGAATAGCCATAGCTACCCTAAGGAAAAAAAAAAAAAGCAAACAAAAAACATACAGGAATCACATTATCTGACTTCAAATTATACTACCAAGCTATGGTAACCAAAAACAACATGGTACTGGCATTAAACAGACACATATACCAATGGAAAAGAATGAAGAACCCAGAAACAAATCCACACACGTACAGCAAACTCATTTTTGACAAAGGTACCAAAAATATACACTGGGTAAAGGACAGTCTCGTCTATCAATGGTGCTGGGAAAACTGGATATCCATATGCACAAGAATGAAACTACACTGCTATCTCTCACCATATATAAAAATAAAATGGATTAAAGACTTAAATCTAAGACAACAAACTGTTAAATTCACACAAGAAGGGCCGGGCACAGTGGCTCACGCCTGTAATCCCAGCACTTTGGGAGGCCGAGGTGGGCGGATCACGAGGTCAGGAGATTGAGACCATCCTGGCTAACACGGTGAAACCCCGTCTCTACTAAAAATACAAAAAAAATTAGCCGGGCATGGTGGCGGGTGCCTGTAGTCCCAGCTACTCAGGAGGCTGAGGCAGGAGAATGGCATGAACCTGGGAGGCAGAGCTTGTAGTGAGCCAAGATCGCGCCAGTGCTCTCCAGCCTGGGCGACAGAGCAAGACTCCGTCTCAAAAAGAAAGAAAGAAAGAAAGAGAGAGAGAGAGGGAGAGAGAAAGAAAGAGAGAAAGAAAAAGAAAAAGAAAGAAAGAAAAAAAGAAAAAGAAATTCACACAAGAAAACATTGGGGAAACTCCAGGACTTTGATTTAGGCCAAAAGTTCTTGATTGATAACCCACAAGCATAGGCAACCAAAGAAATAATGGACAGATAAAATCATATCACATTAAAAGCTTCTGCACAGCATTGAAAATAATCAACAAAGCAAAGAGGCCGTCCACATCATGGGAAAAAATATTTTCAAAGTAACCATCTGACAAGACACTAATAACCAGAATATACAAGAAGCTCAAACAACTCTATAGAAAAAAATCCAATAATTCAATTTAAAAAAATGGGCAAAACATTTGAATAGACATTTCTCAAAAGAAGATATACAAATGGCAAGCAGGCATATGAAAAGGTGATAAATAATGACCATCAGAGAAATGTAAATCAAAACTACAGTGAGATATCATCTCACCCCAGTTAAAATGGTTTTTATCCAAAAAACAGGCAATAACAAATGCTGGTGATGATGTGAAGAAAAGGAACCCTCATACAGCATAGATAGTAATGTAAATCAGGGCAACTATCTTGCTGTCTGATAAGTAATACATGAAGTTAAAGGACAGAGAAGGAAAGTATGTACCAGTAAAGGAAACAATAGATCAAGAAGATATAACAATTGGAAACTAAAATATAAGTACAAAATACATCAAGCACAACTGACAGAATTATGGAAAGAAGTAAATATGCCAGTGGTTGTTTTTGCTGACTTTACTGCAGCCTACTAGAAACTGATATATACTTACATATGTTTATGCATATGAATCTACACACATACACACACACGATTATAATGCAATACTATCAGATCTAAAAAAGAAAGGATAGATTTCCATCTTCTGCTTAGGGTGCAGAAAGCTAGGAAGTGCATTGCTCAGACCTTAAAATGCAAAATAATCTAGAAAGTCACTTCCCTTGAGCCCATCAGAACACGAAGGACACTGGGGAAACAACTAAACCAAATCTAAGTGAGGACAGGCACCTCTAAGAAGAGATGAGCTGTGATCACTACTTACCTGGGGTAGATGCTGGATTAATGAACTGTAAGGAAAAAGCAGCTAATATTTATCATGAAAATATATAACTCCTTTGATCTGCAGATATAATGAAAATTCAGACCCAATCGCAAAGCCTTCTCCATGAACCTCTCTAGGTGATTATAGTTTGAATTAGTGAAGGGCTAGAATTCAGAGAAAGCCTCTGTCTTCTTAGAGGCCTTGGATTGGGGAAAAACAGTCACTTAGGGAAAGGTACATATTCCTGTAGGGGCCCTTTTTTTTTTTTTTTTCCTACATCCCATAAAAAATAAAAGTCTTAAACTGCTGGTGGATGTGCAAAAAGCTTGTTGTCCTGAGGGCACAGGTTTCATGACAGCTGAGGCAAGAGAACAGAAAACAGAAACTCTCTAGTCCTGAGGAGAAGCAGGATTTCATCCTGCTTAAAACCATTAGGAGGCTTTTACAAGCTCAGTACAACTGAGAAGGCCCCATTTCAGAGGCCAGAGACACAGTGACTACAAAAGACTGAAGTTAAATCAGGCCAAGAAATGTCAATGGATAAATATGTCAAATATTTAAGAAAGAAATAATATCTAGTTTTACATAAACTCATTAAGAGGGAACACAACACTACTCATTCTATAAGTCCAGAATTACCTGATACAAAAACGGAAAAAAATGACAATGAAAACAGGTATCCCTTATTAACATATTTATAAAATGCCATCAACAAGACAATGGGAAATAAATACATAGATAGAGAGAGAAATATAACACGACTTTGTGGGGTTTGTCTAAGAAATGGAGTTGGTTAAACATTTAAAAATCAATTTAATCACTTGTATTAAAAAAGAAAAGACATATGAGCATCTTAATAGATGCAGAAAAATCATTAAAATACTTTAACATCTGTTTCTTATAAAAGCTCTCTGCAAATTAGGAATAGAAGGGAACTTCTTCATTTAGATAAATGGCAATTATAAAAATAAAATTTAAAGATCTCCTACAATTATGAGATTTTGTGTAATTGTAAAAGACTGAAAGCTTCCTCAATACTATTGAAAACAAGACAAGAATGTCCACTCTTGACACTTGTATTCAACAGTGTGGTAAAGCTCTGACCATGAAGTCAGATTAGAAAAATATGTAAAACTTATCCAGTTTGGAAAAAAATAAGCGAAATTGCATTTATGTGCAGATTCCATATCACCTATGTAGAAAATCTGATGAAATCCACAAAAATGTTACTAGTACAAGTGAGATGAACAAACTTGTAGAATACAAAATCCGTACACAAAAATTATATTTTCATATACAAGTTCAATCAGATACTGATGATTAAAAACTACCATTTACAATAACATCTGTCATACAAAATACTTAGGGTTAAATCTGTCAAAATATATGAAAGAAAACAACTCAATTTAAAAAGGGAAATAAAGAGTCAAACAGGCAAAACAACAAGGAAATAAAGGGATGGCTTATAAGCCCATGGGCTAAAGATGTTTAACTTTACTAGTCATTATGGAAATATCAATTAAAATCATAATGTGAAACCATGATACATTTATGAGAATGCCTAACATTAAAAAAATTGACCATATCAAGTATGGTGAAGATTTGGTGGAGCTGAAACCTTCACACACTGCTGGTAGAAAATTAAAACACTACAATGACTTTGGAAAACAGTTCGGTATTTTCTAGTAAAGTGAAACATACATCTACCTTATAGTCTAGATATTACACTGTTGGTATTTACCCAATATATATGAATGCATATATCCACTCAAAGACTTGTGTAATTTTTTTTAAAACAGCTTTATTTATAGTAGCCAAAAAGTGGAAACAAGTCGTGTGCTCATCAACAGGACAATGAATAAACAAATTCGGCATATCTGCTTAATGTAATACTACTACTAACCAATGAAAAGGAATGAAATATATATGCAACAACATGAATATATATCAAAATGATCATGCTGATTGAAGGAAGTTAGACATAACAGACTACAGAGATAAAAGAGTATATACAGTATGATGTCAGTCACTTAACATACAAAAAATGTAAACTATAGTGACAGAAAACATCAATAGTTACTTAGGGATGAGCATAGGGAGGAATGAAGAGTGATTGCAAACAGAAAAAGGAAACTTAAGAGCAATGAAAATATTTCCTATTTTGATTGTGGTGATGGTTTAATGGGTACACATATATATCAAAACTAATCAAGTGTAAAATGTCAAGATGTGTGGCTTATGGTAGTCAGTTCTACCTTAGTAATGCTATTTAAAATGAAGAGAAACAAACGAGGAAAGAAAAAAAAACCTCCAGCAACTTGGGCCAAATTATGAAGGATTTTAGCCAATAAAATATCCCCCTCCAGTGGCATAATAAGTGTATTTGACCTCTGGAAAGGCACTTTTTAAAACACACCCTCTTCAATATAAAAAATTAGTAATTAGGAATAGGAATTTAAAGAAATAATCAGAAAAAAAATTGTAAATCTTTTATTGAATATTTTATGTGTAACTGAAAGTAAAAAGAAATTTTTAAGGAAAGCAAACAGTGTACAAGCAGTACAATTTAGGCAATTACTGAATCGTAGAACAAATGTAATATTTTAAGTTCTGGATTTAATATAAAGAATAGTAAGCGTGCTTTTAAAGATTTTTCAAATTCAATAGAATAGTCTACATTCAAATACAATAAAATTTGCACTATCCTTCAAAAATTTTATACCTTGCAGTTCATACTTTGTTTCTAATTTAGACATAAAATCAAAATATTTGGTTACGAAAAATGACAGAACTGTGAAAGATTAAATTGCTCTTTGTCTGCATTGACTGTGCTTTCATTATTTTAATAAGCTAATGTTTAAAAGCAAGGGTATTTGTGTCACACATTACTACAGAGATTGTAGAGTGGAAGTGCACTTGAAGCAAGCTCTAACACACCAACAGTTCCATGCCATCAAGAAACTACTTTAGAAAGGAGTAGAGGTAGCTGGATCAGCTTCTAGCTTGGCCCAGCAGTGTAACAGAGTTATTCAAATAAAATTCCTTGTACAATATGATGACTAAAATTAGCATATAAATATGCTAATTTGAACCGTATATGTGTATATATGTGTATATATACACATATACAAATATATAAATATATATGTATAAATATATATGTAAAAATATATATGTATAAATATGTATATATAAAAATATATAAATATATATATGTATATATACACATATACAAATACATATGTGTATACACACACACACACACATATATATATGTGTGTGTGTGTGTGTGTGTGTTTCAAATGAGCACTTCCTATCTGAGTTCTGGCAAGCTAGACACTGATGTCACCCCTCACCCCAAACAAAGGCAGAAACACAACATTCTTGCCTGAGTATTGATAATTAGGAGAAAATTTGTCTTCAGCACTTAGTCCTCACCCAGTACTGATCTCTCATGTCCAGCTCATTGTGGACCTACTGGTTTTGTCGCCAACCTGCAGGACTCTACTTCCCTCCCTTCTCATATCCCTGCCTATTCCCTTATTGCTCTCCTTTCCCACCATCAGAGAACTCACAAAGAAACACATATATTCCCTAAAATGAGGGTTTTTTAACAACTTGTTGATTTTAATTTTAATCATTAGCATTTATGCATTTTGTTGTTGTATTATTCAGTCTCTACATTGTTGATCATTTTAGGTTTCTGGAGATAGTGGATATTTTGAGGTCTCCGTTCCTCTCTCTATACTTACTGACTCCATTTGAAGTAGTGGAGTTCTTCAGGGTCTCTTGACCCTGAACTGGCTGATTTTGATTCAGTTTCTCATTCAGCCTTTGTTAATGGCCAAATAGTATTGTATCTCTTGAAATGTTGGCTTTCTTGAAAAAATGGTAGATATTAGAGAAAATTTTTTTCTAGAATCCCTAAAGGGCTATTTTTACCTTCTCGATTATCCTCTGTACCTGCTAGAAAAACAGTGGTCCCAGAAGGGCATTGGTTTGATGGAAGAAGATGAGGGCGTATGGGAAGAGGGGCTTCATAAGAAGAGGTGCAGGCAGAGGAAGGGATTCCTGTTAGGCAAAGAGAGAGTGGGAATTTTGAGGGAAACTATATGAGGGAGAAAAAGAAGGGCATCAGTAACGTTGTTTGTACTTAATGATAACCTGAGTTATTGACAAGAAACAGAAGGTGTTCCCCCTAAGATTTAGAAAAAGACAAGGATGTCTGTCCTCACTACTTCTATTCAGCATTGGTACAGAAAATTTTAGCTAGTGTATTGAGGCAAAAATAAAATAAATAAATACAAGGGCATTATGTTTGGGAAAGAAGAAATAACCCTGTCCCTGTCTGCAGATGACATGATTGTCAAAAGCAAGTTCCAAAGAATCTTCAAAAAAGTTTCCAGGACTAATAAGTAGGTTTACTAAGTTTTCAGAATACAATTTTAACATAAAAAGATAACTTCTATTTCTAGATATCAGCAAAAAAGCATTGGAAATTAAAATTATAAAAATAACACCATTTATAGCAGCATCAAAAATAAGAAACAATTAGAAAAAGATCTGACAAAATATATGTGCAAAATTTAAGTTGAAAATTTCAACAAATTACTAATAGAATTTAAGAAAGATCTAGCCAGGCACAGTGGCACATGTCTGCAGTCACAGCTACTCGGGAGGCTGAGGCAAGAGGATCTGCTTGAGGCCAAGATGTCGAGGCTATAGTGCATGATTATTACACCTGTGAGTAACCACGTCACTTCAGCCTGGGCAACATTGGGAGACCCCGTGTCTAAAAAAATAAGAAATACAAGAAATATATAAATAAAAATGAGTTACATCATGTTCATTGACTAGAATGCTCAACACTTTAAAAATATCCGTGATCTTTAAATATCTTCCCAATCAAAAACCTGGCAGGCATATTTTATATATGCAAACAATTTTTTTAAATCACATGAAAACAGAACATAGAATAGCCAAATAACTTTGAGAAAGAGCAAAGAAGAAATACACTATGTGATTTCAAGACTTATTATATAGCTATAGTAATCAAGAGAGTTATTAAAAATATATCTTATTTAAAAAACCAGGTCACTAGAATGGAATCAAATTCCAATATAAATTCAGGAATATATGGTATATTATAGTTTTTTAGGGATACAGAAGAAATAGGATATTTCTGTCTGTCCATCTAGATAGATAATTTTTATAAGAAATTGGCTCATGCCATTATGGAGGCTGAAAAATCTCACAATTTGCCATCTGCAAGCTGGAGATCTAGGGAAGCTGGACGTGCAGCTGTGAAAATCAGAGAGCTTGTGATGTAAGTCCCGTTTGAGGGCAGGAGAAAGCTGATGTTTCAGTTCAAGCAATCAAGCAGAGAAAATTAATTTCTCCTTCTTCCACCTTTTAGGACTTCAACAGATTAAATAATGCCCATCCATACTGGGGAGGGCAATGTGCTTTACTCAGTTCACAGATTTAAATGCTCATTTTATCATGAAATACTTTCACAGGGACATCCAGAAATAATGTTTAAGGACTTACTGTCCCAGTCAAGTTGACATAAACTTAACCATCATAAGTTCACCCTGCACCAACTTAAATAATATAACATATTTATAATATATATTATTTAAATATAAATAATGAATTACAATTCAGCAATTAAATATAAAAACTATCTTTTGCTATAACATGGAAAAAACTGGAAGCCATTATCTGAAGTAAAGCAATTCAGAAACAAAGACAAATGCCACATGTCCTCACTTATAAGACCTAAATAATATGTATGTATAGACATAGAGTGTAGAATGATAGACATTAGAGACTCAGAAAGATGAAGCAGTCATAGGGAGTTGGATGATTACTAAATGGGTACAGTAAATATTATTTGACTAATGGATACACTAAAAGCCCACACTTCACCACTACACAATATATCCATGTAACAGTGTTTCATTTGTACCCCTTAAGTTTATACAAATAAAAATTAAAAATTTTTAAAAGAACACAATGCTGTTCCTTTCATTATGGAAGTAGTCCAATATAATCAACTTGTCACTAGGTAGCAGGCTGATCACCCCAGAAATAAATGTCATATCATGGATTCAGCGTTGGTCTGTCATGCTGGCAGATTGGACACTCAGCAGTGGCCATAGCCAGGTCAGCCTCAGTGAGTGTAAGTTCATGTTGGTGAGCTCATGCATAGGCTTCATCCCTGCCACTATGGCCATCGTGTTCGTGAACCCATTGGGCAATGACAGCAGTGATTGCAGAAAGAGGCTGAGTGCTAACCACAAAACAAGTCATCCTTTCCACCTGACTATTAAAATCTTCTTCTGAGATCACCCTTTTGTGAGCATTCATATGGAAGACAAAGATCTTCAAGATAATTTTGCCCATTCAGAGAGATCTTTTCATATACCTCTTTCCTTATTTTCTTTTTTCAAATATTTCAATCATGTTCCTTGGCCACAGTCTGTGAATTGGTAATAATCACACATCTGGCCATTTTCATTCCAAGCAAAGTAAACAACCAGTTACACTTCTCGAGATTCTATCCACTGGAAAGATTTTTCTTCACTGCTGTCCTTTAGAAATATCCCAGAAAGAGGCTGAAGTGCTACAGCTGTCCACTTTACATGGTGCCTGCATGTCATACAGCACCGTATGTAAAACCATGCCTAAGTCTCTTCTTCCTCTGTCTCAAAAAAAAAAAAAAAAAAAAAAAACCAGCCAGGCATGGTGGTGTGTGCCTGTAATACCAGCTACAGGAGGCTGAGGTGGGAAGATCACTTAAGCCCGGGGGCAGAGGCTGCGGTGAGCCAAGATCATGCCACTGCACTGCACTGCACTCCAGCGTGGGTGACGGAGCGAGACTCTGCCTCAAAAAAAAAAAAAAGGTACAAATACACCACAAAATTACTACATAACCAAAGAAAGAATGAAATCATTTCCTCTGCAGCAATATGGATGCAGTTAGAGGCCATTATCCTAAGTGAATTAACACAGAAACAGAAAACCAAATATCGCATGTCCTCACTTATAAGTGGTAGCTAAACACTGAGAATACTCTTCATGAGGCCGTAGGTACAGGCTGGGAGAGAGAAGGCAGGGTAGCAGGAGTGGGGATCATGGGACCAGGAGTTGGGCCATTTCTTCGTGTAACTTACTTGTACCTTTAGGGCTTGCTAAGGCCTGATCATGTATATGCTACTTCCATTTCATGATGCAGTTTTGCTGTGTATACCTGATTTTTTTGCTTAATGTATCAGAATACTCAGTTTATCACGGGAAGCCCAGGTCACACGGTAACTTTTTGGCCCAAAGTTTAGCATTCAGTCTCTACTAAGATGCAGTAGCAGGCCAAGATCTGTTTCTTAAAACAATTAAAGAAGTAAGTATTATTACAGCATAATAAGACTTTGCTCCAAAATCCTAAGGGCCTGTGCTATGATCCAAAGGGGCCTGCTGTAGGCTCCAAAGTGCAACCCTATTTGACATTGACACTTCAAGCACTATTGGACATGCTGAATCTTATGACCCAAATGGCAGAGCAGATTGCACAACAGTCTGGATGTTTTGCAGAGCCTTCTCCTTTTCTGGATCCTATTCAAAACCAGCACCATTGGGGTCAGTCTGTATATGGGCTGGAATAACACACCCAAATGAGAAATATGTTGCCTACAAAATCCATAGAAGCCCACTAGGTGTTGTGCCATTGTTTTCGTTGTAGAAGGAGCCAAGTCCAACACAATTACTTATTCTCCATCTTAAGAGAGTTGTCTCAATATGGTCCATGCCATTGGCCTCCTAGAAATTTCACTTGGGTAAGAAGGCCCCTGATTTTTTGTTGGATATATTATTGACCCTCGGCCTTGAAAATACCTGATCATAAGTCCAGAGTAGTTGTTATATCTTGCTCACTAGGTCCAATAAACCTAATGGCATCAGTGTAATTGGCAAGTGAGTTTTCCTGTGGAAGGGAAAAGCAATCAAGATTTTTGAGAACTAAATTATGACATAGAGATAGAGAGTTGTTATATCCTGAGATAGTACAGTGAAGATGTATTGCTGGTCTGGCCAGCTGAAAATAAATTGCTTCTGGTGGGCTTTATTAATAGGTATGAAGAAAAAACAATATCATTTGCCAGATCAGTAGCTGAATCTCTGGTACCAGGGAATGTGTTAATTTGCTCAAGCAAAGGAACCACCTCTGTTACAACAGCTACAATTTGAGTCACCTCCTCATTAAGCCTATAATAGTTTATCATCATTCTTCAAGATCCATCTGTCTTATACAAAATCCAAATAAGCAAGTTGAGTGAGGATATGGTGGAAACTATTACCCTGTGTTCTTCAAATTTTAATGGTGCCACTAATTTCTTTAAACCCTCCAGGAATATGGTATTACTTTTGGTTTATTGTTTTTCTAGGTAGAGTAATTTCTAATGACTTCTACTTGGCCTTTTCTGTCATAATGACCCGCAATCCACTGGTTAGAGAGTCAATGTAGAGATTCTGTCCCTTGCTGAGTATAGCTACTCCAATTATAGTGGGTAGGCTACTTCCACTGGAGGAGGACAGGCAGATTCCATTGGTGGTTGGGAGACCTCTTCCAGTAACAAAAACTCATCAGAATATAGAGGTTCATTGACCCTACCTCGTCAATTTTATCTCACATGAGGAACCTGAGCTGACTCTTACAATCTTGCTCTCTTACCATGTGATGCATTCTGCCATGTTATGATGCAGGAATGAGGCCCTCAGCAGATGCTGGAGCCATGCTCTTGGACCTCCTAGCTTTGAAAACTATGATCCGGGGGATGAGTTTGCCCAAGGCCTTGGGGGTTCACCCTCTACTCTGGTGTTCCAGAATGGAGCCAAAGGAAGACAATACCCAGCTTTAAGACTTAATGTTTTTTTTCCCTGTTGGATTTTGGACTTACCTGTCACAAGTTCCCCTTTTTTTCTTGCTTCTTTTCCTTTTTTTTGGAATGGGAATCTCTATCCTATTCCTGTCCCACCATTGTATTTTGAAAGTAGATAACTTATTTAATTACACAGATCACAGCTGGAGAGAAATTTACCTTGAGAGGAATCATGGCTGGATTGTCACCCATGTCTGACTTAGACGAGACTCTGGACTTTGAAATTTTGAGTTGGTGCTCAAGTGGGGCTGGGTGGAATGCTATAGTTTGAATTTTTTCCCCAAATTTCATGTGTTGAAAATGTAATTCCCAAATTCAAATATTGATTGAAAGTGAGGCCTTTGGGAGGTAATTAGAATTAGATAAGGTCATCAAGGTGGGGCTTCAATGAGAGGACCAGTGACCTTATAAGATGAGGAAAGGAGACCTAACTGACATGCATGCTCTTCCTCTCTTGCAATGTGACGTCCTCCTCCATGTGAGGATGCAGCAATAAGGCCCTCACTAGATGCCGGTGCCATACTCTTAGACTTCCCAGCCTTCAAAACTGTAAGCCAAATAAATTCAGTTCTTTATAAATTACCCAGTCTCAGGGATTGAATTATAGCAACAGAAAATGGACTAAAACACAGTCCTGGGTATTTGCCTAAGGAAAATCAAAACATATGTAATTCAAAGACTTACACAAATGTTTATAACTTTATTTTTAACAATCAAAAACCTGAAATAGGCCAGGCATGGTAGCTCATACCTTTAATCTCAGCACTATGGGAGGCTGAGGAGGGAGGATCGCTTGAGCCCAGGAGTTCAAGACCAGCCTGGGGCAACATGGTGAGCCTGGCAAGATCTCATCTCTATAAAAAATAAGATAAAATAAATTTTCTGGGCACGGTGACACACACCTGTGGTCCCAGCTACTTGGGAGGCAGAAGTGGGAGGATTGCTTGAACCCAGGAGGTAAAGGCAGCAGTGATCCATGTTCATGCCATAGCACTCCAGCCTGGCTGACAGAGCAAGTACCCAAGTACCTGTCTCACAAACAAACAAGGAAAAAAAAAAACTGGAAATAAATAAAATAAGTATTTCTAATTTCTAACTTCGGAAATTGATAAACCAATTTTGACATATAGATAACATTTGAATCTACTCGGCCATGAAAATGAATGAATTATTGCTTAAAAGAATATGAATGGTCCTGAATGGCATTATGAAGTCAAACCAGGCTCTAAAGGAGACACTTTTAACAAGATAAAACTACAGAGCATGGGGCTGTGGGAAGATGTTTACAAGGAGAATATGGGAATCTTTTGAGTGCGTCATAGTTACACAATGTATAATTATATCTATTTGGGAAAACTCACAAAAATGCACAACAGAACTAAAGTATGCCTTCATAAAAATTCAGATAATATAGAACTGCCTGTACGTCCGGGGTTTGAAAAAATACTAGTATATGGCCCTTATATCAAAATGCGAGGAATTTAGCTAAAATATTATTTTCCTCTTTCATCAGATTTTTGTTCCTCCAATGGTACTCCTGTGTTTAATTCAATCACTGTCTTTTTCCACTGAAATGGAAATTTTGTTTTGTGAAATTCATACATCTGTTGTGTAAGACATTTTATCAGTGTCATAAAATATTAATGTTTTCTAGAATAGTAATGCTGAGAAAACAGACTCAAACATTAGACTAAGATACAGAAAATTTGTATTTTATTCCTGTCTCAGTAGCTATTTCACAGGTGATCTTGCCCAATCACCTTCCCTCTCAGAGCCCCATAAAGAAAGAACTTTGTAAAATGAGAAAGGAGGACTAGATGATCTCTAAGACCCCTTCAAATTTCAGTGCTTTGTGGTTCTATCTAGAAATCAGAATCAACATATTGAAAATTAACTAGCAGCTTCGTAATTTCTAAAGTCATGTTTTCATCAAAGAATCCTATTTTCTAATTCATTATTATGGATTATTCATGCAAATTAATTTTTTTCAGCCTTTTTTTTGTTTTCATTAAGACTTTATTCAGAACTTTGATCTTTGTGAAAATAACCTTCTTTAGCAGGAAAGCTGTCTAAAGGCAGAGCCAATTAGTTGATGATAACTTCATAACAGCAAGTCATAAAGTTCATCTGAACGTAGAATACTAATTTTTATCCTAATATTTTCTACATTCAGTTTTCAATTTTGAGTTTAGCAAATGCTTATTAAGCTCACTGTTTGCTCACATCTATATACTGCAATTTTAATGTTATTTTTTGTGCACAGTAAAACTCATATCTCATTCATTAGATGGTTAGTGAACTTCTACAATGTGCAAAGCTAGTAATTTACATTTTGGGAGGAAATAGACACATTAAAATCCACTGCAATTTACTTTTTGCAAATTACAGAAATGCCCTCTTGCACAGAGATTCTTCTATGCTCTATAGCAGTATTTCCCAAACCATCTCATATCATCTTCCTCATAGAAAAATAGTATCTGTAAAGCCCACTGGGATCAACAGAAAAGGCAGCTCAGGGTACTGAACCATCCTAGTACATCCAGTTGCTCTAGGTGTCAATCAGCTAACCTGGTTGATATCGCCATACACCTGTAACCCATTTGCAGCATCTCACTCTGCCCTGCACTTTCCTATCACCCACAGCTAACAGGTCACTATTATCTAATTATCATGCCCTGGAGGTATATGAATATGGGTAAAAGATAAATAGCGTACTATAGTTATAAGCAATATGCTGGGTTCTGAATATTACAAAGATAATTAAATGTAGCAGCTGCTTTAATCATGATTGCGGACTACGGGAGAGAGGGTAAAGATATTATTTTTAGCATATAGTATGATAAGTACCATAAAAGCATGCACACTGTGTAATTGGAGCACACAGAGTATATTAGTTTAGGTCCTCTGAAAAGCAGACACCAAGAAATCTTTAGATTTGTAGGAGATCTGTTGGGGAACATGATCAAGTATACGCAAGGAAGTTTCAGATGGCAAAGCAGGTATGACTTCTGTGAAGAAGGGGAAGGAAGAGTTTTATCCTGTGGTACATTTATAAGAAAGGTTTTTCTGGGCCAATGAGGCGTTCTCAAGCCAAAATGACCTATTAGAGGTATCCACAGGAATGGGCCAGCATTAATGCCCAGTTATTGGCTAGGAGCCAAAGACCTTAACTGCGTCTGTAAAAATGAGTGTCCAAGTAAGGTGAAATACAAGTTTTCTCATTTTATTTTACTTACCATGGATCTCTGTTTATTTGTATGGCTCCATAACCAGGAAGAAAACCGCTCATTTCAGTAACTGAACATAATTATAAGAGTATCAGGTTAACAGTGGATTTTTCATATACTCCCTTTATCATGTTTAAGGAAGCTCACTACTATCCCTAGAATGTTGAGTTTTTTTTTAATCACAAAACCTTATTGGATTTCTTCAAGTGTTTTTCCTTGAATCAATTAAAATGATCATTTGTGTAGCAAATAGGTTTATTAAAAATGCTTGGCATGGCTAATAATCAGGGAGAAATAAATGAAAACCGCAATGAGGTATCACCTCATACTTGTTATAATGGCTGTTATAAAAAAGGTTAAAGATAGTAAGTGTTGTCAAGAATGTAGAGAAAAGGGAATGCTTGCACACTGTGGGTGAAAATGTAAATTAGCAGAGCCATTATAGAAAACAGTATGGAAGATCTTCAGAAAATTAAAAATAAAACTACCATATAAACAGCAATCCCATTTCTGGGTATGTGTGTGTGTGTGTGTGTGTGTGTGTGTGTATATGTGTGTATATATATGTGTGTATATATGTGTATATATATATGTGTGTGTATACTGATATATATATACAGACATACTGATTTCAATTATATCTATAATATATGTAATATATATACAAAATATATATAAAAAGTGAAATCAGTATGTGAAAGAGATATCTGCACTTTTATGTTCATTACAGTATTATTTACAATAGCCAAGATATGGACTCAACCTAAGTGTCCATTAATGGATGATTGATGAAGAAAATATATGGTATATATCCATAATGGAATACTACTCAGCCTGAAAAAAGAAAATTCTGTCATTTGTGACAACATGACAACATGGAAGAACATGAAGGACATATAATGCTAAGTGAAGTAAGCCAGGCATAGAAAGGCAAATACTACATTATCTCTTACATGTGGAATCTCAAAAAAGTCAAACTTATAGAAGTAGAGGGTAGAGGGTAGAACAGTTGTTGACAGAGACTAAAAATCCAGTGGAGAATGGTGAAATGTTTACCAAAGAATAAAAAGTTTCATTTATTCAATGTCTATTGCACATCACTATCATTATTCATTATTAACAATGGTTAATAATAATCATATATTTCAAAATTACTAAAAATGTTAAACATTCTCACTATAATAGTAAGTATTGAGGTGATAGA
This sequence comes from Gorilla gorilla gorilla, assembly GCF_029281585.2. Taxonomy (NCBI): domain Eukaryota; kingdom Metazoa; phylum Chordata; class Mammalia; order Primates; family Hominidae; genus Gorilla; species Gorilla gorilla. The sequence continues at coordinate 158,708,920 of NC_073247.2, forward strand.
TACATTATTTATCTTGATATAATCATTTTACAATTATACATATATCAAAACATCACATTTTACCCCATAAATACGTACAATTATTTGTCAAAAATAAAAATTTAAATGGAAATAATTATTTGTGCTTTTTCTTCTTGATTCTATTAACGTGGTGTATTATTTCAGTTACTTTTCATATATTGATCCACCACTGCATTGTTGGGATAAATCCCATTTAGCTATGTTGAATAAGCCTTTGAATATACTGCTGAATTTGGCTTGCTAGTATTTTCTTGAGGATTACTTCATCTATATTTATAAGGATTATTGGTCTGTAATTTTTTTGTGTATGCGTGGTACTTTTCCTTGTTATGGAACCAGGGTATTGATGACCTCATGGAATGATTTAGTAGGTATTTCCTTATCTTATAGTCTTTTAAGAGTTTGAGAAAAATTGGTGTTTATTCTTCATTTGTTTGGCAGAATTCACCCAGTGGAGGCATCTGGTCCTGGGCTTTATTTGATGGGAAGTTTTTGATTACTGACTCAATATTTTTACTTGTTATAGGTCTCTTCAGATTTTCTACTTTCTCTTGATTCTGTGTTGGTAGTTTGTATGCTTTTAGTAATTTGTTTATGTCAAATAAATTGTTGATATACAATTGTTCACAATATTCTCTTATGATCCATGGATTTCTGTAAGGTCTGTAGTAATTTCCTCACTCTGAATTTAGTAATTTTGGTCTTCTTTTATTCTGAGTTATTCTAGATCAAAGTTTGTCAATTTTCTTTGTCTTCAAGAAACCAATATTTTAGAAATAATCTCTATTGTTTTTGTATTCTTTACTTTGAATACTGTGCTCTCTACTATGCTCTTTTTGAAATGTGTATCAATTTAAGGGGTACAAGTTAAATTTTGTTACATGGATATATTGCATACAGTCCTTCAAGGTCAGCAGAAGTTAAAAGAATAGGGCCGTCGCAGGTTTTTCTTGTACATGTACAGAGCTCTCAGCATGTATGTGACCTTGTAGATTCCTAGGAATATATTTGATCTTTTCAAAGCTCTTGGGGATATCTCACTTCACACCCTTTCCTCCCAAGGTTTTTTATTTGTGTAATATTTTACCCAACTGTTATCTGCCACCTCATGCAACAGCAACCTAAGATATTAGCTTATAAATGTGGTTGACAAATACTCCTGGGAAGCAACATCAGCATTAGACCAGTTCCCACTTAAATGAAATAAAGATGTACTTTTTGAACAGCTCTTCCAAGGAGTCACCAGAGAAGTCAGAACAAATAATTACAATTCTTTGTGAATGATGTCTGTTTTGCTCCCTACAGTACTGGGCACTAGTACCTGGAATGCAGGCTGTTATTTTCATGGTTATGGCTGATAGGGGGAACAGAGGATGAAACTCGTATAAATTAAAGTGTCACAAATTTTACTGTTCTTATGAATAATGAGCTTCTTTTGAATAAGCATTTCCAAGGTCATGACAAGCCATTCGTCAGTTGCCGGAGCTTGGATGAAGTTGATTCTGATAGTTTTTGTGTGTTCTTTTTTTCTCTTATGGAAGAGTGAAATTCATAGTTCCTTACTCTGCCAATTTGGCTGATGTCACTCTATAATTTGTATATGTTTGTTTTGTATTCTGCAATGTTGCAAAACTCAGGTATTCTAACAATATTTTAGTGGATTCCTTGAAGTTTTCTATATACAAATTTATGTAATATTTGAAAACAGTCTTACTTTCTTTACAATCTGAGTGACTTTACCCTTTTTTTTCTTGCATAATTTCCCTGGCAAGAACCTACAGTACAATTGTAACTGCCCAATGGGTTCACCTTGTCTGCTGCCTAGACACAGCCAATTTATCAAGACGGAGGAATTGCAATGGAGAAATAGTAATTCATGCAGAGCTGGCTGTGCGGGAGACTGGAGTTTTATTGTTACTCAAATCAGTCTCCCTGAGCATTTGTGGATCAGAGTTTTCAAAAATAATTTGGTAGGTAGGGGCTTGGGAAGTGGGGAGTGATGATTGGTCAGGTTGGAGATGGAATTATAGGAGGTCAAAGTGAGTTTTTCTTGCTGGCTTCCGTTCCTGTGTGGGATGGAAGGACTGGTTGGGCCAGATTACTGGACTGTGTGGTGTCAGATGATCCATCAAGGACAGGGTCTGAAAAGTATATCAAGTACTGATATTAGGTTTTACAATAGTAATGTCATCCACAGGAGCAATCTGGGGAGGTTCAGACCCTTGGAGCCAGAGGCTTCATGATCCCTAAACTGTAATTTCTAATCTTGTAGCTAATTTGTTGGTCCTGCAAAGGCAGACTGGTCCCCAGGCAAGAGGGGAACTTTTTTGGGAAAGGGCTATTATCAGTTCTGTTTCAGAGTCAAACAATGAACTGAATTCCTTCCCAAAGTTTGTTCAGCCTACGCCTAAGTATGAACAGACAGCTTAAAAGTTAGAAGCAAGATGGAGTCGGTTAGGTCTGATCTCTTTCACTGTCATAACTTCCTCAGTAATTTTGCAAAGGCAGTTTCACAATGTAAAGTAGAAGTGTTGAGAGTGGACATCCTTGTTCTGTTCCAAAACTTACGGGGAAAGCATTTAGTCTTCCACCATTTAGAATGATGTCAGATGTGGAATTTTCATAGATGCCATTTAACAGCCTGAAGAATTTTTTTTTTTCTATTCCTGGTTTATTGAGTAATTTTTATCATTAAAATATGTTAGATTTCGTTAAATACTCTTTCTGCAACCATCAGAATAATCGTGAGGTTTTTTTTATCTTTATTGTATTAATGGGGGTATATTATGGTAATTGATTTCAGTATGTTAAAACAAATTTGCATTTCTAGTCCAGATAGCATTTTATAAACATTTATAATCATTTTTGTATGTTGCTGTATTTTATTTGCCAGTATTTTTGTTGAGGATTTTTGCAGTTATTTTACCGCAATCTTTATTATTTCCTTGCTCATGCTTGCTTTGTCTTTAGTTTGCTTCATTTTCCAGTTTCTTTTGTTGGAAAGTTACAGTAATGATTTGGAATTTTTTTCTTTTTAAAGATAGATTTTAAAACAGTAACTTTTTTTTCTGTAAGCATTACTTTGACTTAATCTCCTATATTTTGGTATGTTATTTTAAAAAATTCATATCAAAGTATTTTTAAATTCTCCTCTTCATTACTTCTCTGGTTATTTAAAAGTATGCTACTTAATTTCCATATTTTTTTTTAATTTCACAAATTTCATTGTCTTGCTTGTTTCTAATTTAACTTCAGTGTGTTCAGAGAACATTCTGTTATCTCAACTCTTTAAATCTATTGATGCTTATTTTATGTTGTAACATGTAGTCTATTTTGAAGAATGTTTCGTGTGCATTCGAGATGAATCTGTATACTCCTGTTGTTGCATGGAATGTTCTATAAATATCTTTTACGTCTAATAGGTTTATGGTTTTATTTGTCTTTTAAACATTTGTCTGTCTTCTCCCTATTTGTCTTATACATTATTGAAAGAGGGTTATTCATATTTTTTTGTTTTATTGTTTAATTTTCTATTTTTCATTTCAATTCCATAATTTTAATATATTATGACCTTTAAATACCTTCCTTTGCTTCTGGATTTGTGTTTACTTTGGGGAACACATTCCAATTCAGGCAGTTAATAAATCTGTTCTGGCTTTTACTTAGTGTGTGCTCAAAGTCTCTCATTTATTCAAAAATAACTATCTAGTTAGAGTCTTCTCTAGTCTTTCCTGGGCATGCACAATCTTGCACAAGTGTGAAGGCTTCTAGATCCCTGAGTCTATTCTAAAGTTTATCAAGACCCATCCTACCTGTCTTGATTCATGTAATTCCTATTTAATTTTTGGCTTATTTCCATGTATACTGTGCTTGCCTTAGCCAAGATTTCATCTTCAGTCTTGCCATGGTGTTGGACTTCTTGGATAGTTTGCTATTGTTCCTGGATTGTCCTGCTATTGTTGTCAACAACATGCATCAGCAACAAGCCTCACTTCTACCCCAAGCTCTGGCCCATATTAAATATGTGCCTTCTTACGAGAAAATTAAACATCCTCACAGCCTGTCCCACCCTGGTTGAACTACTATACTATGGAGATGGGCTCCATGATGAAAGCATTTCCAGTCTAAAATGCCACAGTCTTCCGCTGTTCCTACTAAGTTTCAGTAGATTTTTTTCCACGAAAAAGCACTTGTCAAATTTTTGTATGACTTTGTTGATTTTCTAGAGTCAGAAGTCTAGAAGTAATTGTCTTTGACATTTTTATTGAGTTGTATTATTATTTGTTTTGAGGGAGAGCACTTGCCAAGCTCCTCACTTGTGTGTTCTGTGAGATCTGGAGTATTCCAATGCTTTCCTATAGGTTATACTTCCACTCTCAAAGGCAATGTACAAAGGTTCTGTTTTCTCCACCCCTTAATTAAATGTCAAATCTGGACATGTTACTTCCCTGATTTACAAGCCTTCATTGTGTCCCAGCCCACCCTGAGTTTATTTTATAATTCATTTCATGATCAGATCTGGGTTTCCTTGCTACTGCTACCCTCTATCCCACATTTATCCTTTACAGTTTCTAAAATGTGACATGTTTCATTATGCCTCCAGGCTTTTGTTCGTATTACTCCATCAGCTTGGAGTATTCTTCCACCTGGGTAATGTCTCTTAGTCTCTAAAGACCTAACATAAAAATCACCACACCTAGGAAGGCTCACTCTACTAACTTAGGCAGCTTTGGTGACAGTCACCATTGCTCTACTAGCATACCTATTATTGCATATAAATTTTGCATTGAAATAACCTGTTTCATATCATTAATTTTCCCAATTGACCATGACTTACTCTGAAACAAGAAGAACTACTCGTTGTTTTAATTCCAATGTCTAGAAGAGTGGTTAGCACATAGTAAGCAATAAATAACTACTGAATTGAAATAAACTTTAAATGAATCAATGTGAAGCAGAGACAGATGATTGCAAATCCAGAAGTCATAGAAATTACTTTCCATTGAGAATAATATATACCTGATTATGTGCAAATAAAAATAATAAAGCCATCAGCAATAACAACAGCTTCCTTTTATTGAGTTGCCAAAATGAGTCAGGTGTAGAATAAACGATTTATGTGTATTCTCATTTTATCTGCACTACAATTATAAGAAATGCCAGCATTTTTATCTCTTTCAGTCTGGGATCAAGACCATCTGAATATGAGATTTAATGAGCATGCATTTTATACTTACTAATATGATTTTCACTCATTTTTTTCTAATTTCTATTCATGTTATGCTTTGGATAGACTCTCCAAGCACATTTGCTTGCCAATGCCTTCATAATCTTTCTATAGTTCTCATCCTCTACAGGTTTAATGAAGTAGGTAGATATTTCCCTTAATTAGTAGATGAGAAAATGGGTAAATTGTTTAAATTTACATGTTTTAGGCAGGTAATATGTTTTATCAGAACTGTTTAGAGATAATTGGTAGAAGATTTAATTTCCTTCATTTTGAAGTGTAAAATATTCTTTCTATGAATTCTAATGTTTTAAAAGGGAAAAAACAACCTGCCCTTTCACTTATATATAGAAGACTGTTCTAGCTTTAGTTCTTCACTAATTTACTATATTTTATTAGAAACTGCTTCCATTTTTGGCCTAAGTTTGCTCAGCTTGACAACTAAGTCATTGAACTAAGTATTCTAAGATTGAGGTTCAGTATTCTGTGAGTGTCTAACACACAACAAATATATGTGTTGAAAAAATGAATGTATGACTTTATTACCAAGGCTCCCAAAATTTTATCTTGTAAACATCTTATCTTAGTCCCTTTTGTGTTGCTATAAAGGAATACCTGAGAATGAGTAGTTTATGTAGAAAAGAAGGTTTATGTGGCTTTTGATTCTGATGGCTAGAAAGTTCAAGATTTGGCGTCTGCTTCTGGTGAGTGCCTCAAGCTGCTTGCATTTATGACAGAGGGCAAAAGGGAAGGTGCAGTGTGTGGAGATCACATGGAGAGAGAGGAAGCAAGAGAGAAAGACGGGAGAGGCCATGTTTTTTTTTAACAACAAACTCTTGTGGGAACCAATAGAGTGAGAACTCACTCATCTCCTCCCCCAGGCTGAGCATTTATTTATGAAGGATCTGCCTCCCCCATGACCCAAACCCTTCCCTCTAGGCCCTAATCGTAACATTGAGGATTAAATTTCAATATGAAGTTTGTAGCAGACAGAAATCCAAATCACAGCACATCTTTTGAACCTCCTTTCTCTTCTTTTTTTAACTACCATTTTTGAAGTAAGACTTGAACAATTGCAATGGTCTTTGAAATAGTTTTTCTGCCTTCAGTCTCACAGTGCTCCAAAGTTTTTCCATGTACCGGTGTACCACTCCCTTAATAAAAACTCCTCAGAAGAAACCTACATGATTTAGAAAAAGTTGAAAACTACTCATCACAGACTAAAAGACCTTTCATGACCTGGTTTCAAGCAATGCTCAATAGAGCGTTATTTAACATTCCATGAAAGTATAAATTTTATATGCTAGAACTTTTGTACACCTTAATTCTAATTTCTGGATCAATCCCCCTCTCTCATTCTCTCTCTCTCTATCTCACCCCACTCCTCTAAGCCCAAGGAGACACTGAATATCTCAGTTTGTGTCAACTCTCTACCTCCACAAAAAACACTATGATCATAAGCATAGTGATACGCAACAAACATATTGTTGTTAAAAATCATCCTTATTAGTCAAGTAGGCAATCCTCAGAAGAGGAGTGCTTTGCAAATAATTCAAATGAGTGTCTATTATATTTATGATTTCAGACTATGAGTGATCATTATGTATGAGAAACAGCTTTAATAATACTGCTCCAAGCCCCTAATTTGGGGAATTTTTATCAAGATTATAAGTAAATAATACCCTCTTCCCTGACCAAGTTATGAGCCAATTAAGAGACAAGACAAATAATTCACAGAAGCTGGCCAAAATATCACCTTCATTATTAGTGAAGCTCTTATTAGATAATATACCTTGTATCTGCAATAAAAAAGTAGACTACTTAATCCTAAATCCCATAACTAGGCAGATTTGTCTACCCTGTCATTGGCAGCAGTAAATTAGGAAAGGTATTCCAATGAGGGGAGCAAATTCCCCATTGTATTAGTGTGTTCTCACATGGCTATAAAGTACCCAAGCGTTGGTAATTTATAAAGGAAAGAGGCTTAATTGACTCACAGTTCCACATGACTGGGGAGGCCTAAGGAAACTTACAATCATGGTGGATGGGGAAGCAGGCACCTTCTTCACAAGGCGGCAGGAGAGAGAGTGTGCAGGAGAAAAAAAAACACCATTTATAAAACCATCAGTTCTTGTGAGAATTCACTATCACCAGAACAGCATGGGGAAGAATGTCCACATAATCCAATCCCTTCCCTTCTTCAGCACGTGGGGATTACAATTTGGGATGAGATTTGGGTGAGTACACAGAGCCAAACCTTATCATTCATTAAGATTTACAATATAAAAGGAACACATGAAAATAGATGCTTCCCATAAAATACTCTTCAGAGAGACTGGAGAGGAAGGGGCAGGGGTATTCATGTTCAGTTCCCCGTCTGACTCATTCATTAGTAAACAGGAAATACATTTAGAAAGACTGAGTACATTTCCTCTACACGAAAACAGCATCAGGAGAAAAAATAAATCCATAAGTGTTTACCCATAATGCCACCAAAAACTTACTAAATCACTGAGTAATTTACAGGAAACTGTCTTTTCAAAGCTTCAGAAACATCAGTTGTTCCTAATGCACAGGCAGGTTTGGGAAATTCTATACTGCCTCACGGAATTAAGTTTGTATTGTATTCCGAGAGAACCCTGAAAAACTCTTAAGGGTCTTGATTAATTGAATAACAAAGTTTTATTCTGTAAAGGATCAACGTACATTTGTGTGAAAAACCTGTATCAACAATATTGATTAAGTGCCTATGATCTACTGTCATGTTTTTAAAACTTTTCCACATTCTCAGTAAACATAGAAAATGTTAATAATTAGTGTAAAATAGTAGAGCAAATAGATATAGCTGCCACAGACTAGATGGACCACCTTAAGCACAAAATGTATTACATCGTGTCAGTTATAATGACCTGTTCACACAGAAGTTAAGGGTGTCTTACGTAATGCAAGTTTTGGTAAATTGGGATAAAAGTAAATACTTGCAACAGTGCTGCTCCTGACAGAAAGCATTCAGGTTACTTTAAAGGGTTATGTCATTGCTGTTGTAGCATTGATCCATGTAAATCAGAACATGTTTTTTTAATGGCTATGAGTATGGAATCTAACAGAGATTCTTCAATAATATATGAGGTAACATGACATTCTTTCAAACAGAGATTTGATTATCAGGTTTCTTATAAATCAGAAGATTTGTATGGGTCAATGCTTTATGTGGGTCAGTGCTGGAATATCAATGACATAAACCCTCATGAAGATTACAGTTAGAAACTACAGACATTAAAATAAATATTGTATAAATAAATAAAATTATTGTAATTACTAAAAAGAAAAGGTCAAGTGCACAAATATGGCATGGTAGATAACCCGATAGATATGAATATATACTAGTCAAGCAAAAATGAAAGGAAAGAATGTGCCAGACTCCAATAAACAGCATTTGTAAAAAATCTGAGATAAGAACTTAACCAGTTTGAGCAACTAAAAAATGTCTCATGTGATTTAACTGTATCATATCTATCGAGAATGGAGAGGACTGACATAAAATGAAGGTAAGAAAGACAAGGGCCAGGCCATGCCAAGCCTTATAGGCAAAGTTAAAGAGTTTGAGTTTTGTACTAAACCCAGTGGAAAGCCATCAGAGGACGTTAAGAAGATGAGTGGCATGGTATAATTTACATGTATTAAAGAATCGCTCTTTAGTAGTGTTGACTGGTCAGGCCAAGAGTGCTAGTAGGAATTTCGATTAGCAGGCAGTTGCAGTTATCCAGATGAGACATCATATTAATGGGGCAATAATATTACAGGAGAAGATAGAGCAATAGTGACACTAAATATATATTTTGTTGGTATAGTGTATAGAATTTTACAAGATATTGTTTGTGGTGGTAACAATGAGATAGTCATGTAGTTTACAGGAAAAGCGACAACACAGAAAGTGGTTGTAAATTTCCTTTAATGTCTATGATATGGAAGGTAACAGAGATTCTTCATTAATATGTGAGGTAACCTGGCATTCTCTCAGACAGAGATTTGATTATCAGGTTTTTGAAATCTTCTCATGAATGTATACAGTTATAAATCATACCATGTGTATACATATGTATACACACACACAGACACACACACAAAGAATTATCTTACGTGATTCTGGGTGATGGCCTGGCCCCAGGTAGAATTTCTTCTCTCTTAGAGGATCCTCAGCCTGGCTTTTGAGGCCTTCCAAATTATCCAGTTAGGCCCACACAAATCATGCAGAATAATCCTCCTTCCTCATGATAAACTGATTAGAGGCTTTAATTGCATCAGCAAATTTTTTTCCCAGTATCACCTCGATTACCATTTGACAGAATAACTGGGGACTATAGCATGGCCAAATTCACCCGTCAAAAATACCATTATTGTACCTGCAAAATCGTTGTTTCTTGAAACATTTTATGTGTGGCTCTTGTTGGCAATCTACAGCCCTACAATTCATGTTACCTATTATGTCATGAGAGTGATATAATTGACATTTCAGCCCACAGACTGGGCAATAAAAGATCTCGTTGAATTTTCTGCAGAGTTCTCTGGCTAAACATCTATACCTTGTCTTTAGGCACCTGCTTTCTTTTTATTTTTATATTTTCTCAATTAAATTTTGAAATTTAAACTTTAAGGGAAGGTAATAACCTGAATGGAAGTGGAGGGAGAAGAAAATATGGAGGGATAAGAAGATATACAACATTTATCTCAAGAAATTTAAAAGTAAACTTACAAAAATTGTAAAACACTCTCTGAGTGGTGATAAGCAACTTTCTGAAGTTACACTAATTGTATTCAGGCTCCAAAGTAGTTGACCTCCATAACTCCATTTTATCTCACTGAATTCTCACATACCCTAAGGGTGGTCATTTTACCCCATTTTATAGAGGGTCTGAACGTTAAAATCATTTCTCTAAAGTCACAGTATTTTCAACTTAAACCCACCTTTGATTCTCCATCCAATTGCTTCAACTCTATAAATTTTCAACTGGGCTTTGTGGAGTGTTAGAAATTCTGTGGAGACGTCTCAGTAACCACTATGGAGAAGGAATATGGGGAAGGCTGAGCAGTTTTTCTCTCACTTATTTTGCATATTGGGCTCTTCCCTTTGGTCTGTGTAAGCCCTCTCATGTACTTTTGAAAACTGCCTCCTACTCAGTCCGTAGAGTCATAGTGCTGTCATGTTAGTAGCACGTGATTATAGTCGCGTGTCACTGTTGCACAACTTCCTCTTTAGTTCAGCTAAAAACAGAGTCCTTGTCAAATGACCAGGAAGGATTAGGCTCGCAGACACATAGAAGGGTTAGAAAAATGGAATTTATTGGGTGAAAAGGAAAAAAAAACTCAGGAAAGCGAGATAGATTACTATTAACAGCCCCCCATCTCACAGATTGAATTCCAGGTTACTACCCTGGAACGGGAGAGACCAGGCTCCTCCCCGCTGAAAAATGAGGAAAAACATGAAAAAGGTTTTTCCATGGCTACACCCCAGTGTGCATTTCTCCCAGTGCACAGGCCAGTGGGAGGTTCTGCAGGGACTCTTTTATACTTGACTGTCTCCTCCCTTAACAATAAATTTAGCTTCTGACAAATGTGGCTGGGTGTGGTGGCTCATGCCTGTAATCCCAGCACCTTCGGAGGCCAAGGTGGGTGGATCACTTGAAGTCAAGGGTTCGAGATCAGCCTGGCCAACATGGCAAAACCCCGTTTCTACTAAAAACACAAAAATTAGCTGGGCGTGTTGGCACACACCTGCAATCCCAGTTACTTGGCAGGCTGAGGCATGAGAATTGCTTGAACCCGGGAGGTGGAGGTTGCAGTGAGCTGAGGTCACACCACTGCACTCCAGCCTGGGCGACAGAGCGAGACTCTGTCTCAAAAATAAAAAAACAAATTCTGCAAAATGTAGCATTCGGTCTACATTTTGTCATTGTGTGAACATTATGGAGCATATTTACACAAGCCTAGATGGGGTAGCCTACCACACACCTAGGGCATATAGTTAGCCTATTGCTCGTAGGCTACAAACCTGTAGCCTGTTACTGTACTGAATATTGTAGGCAACGATAACACAGTGGTAAGTATCTGTGCATCTAAACAGAAAATATAGAGTAAAAGTGTGATATAAAAGAGAAAAATTCATACACCTGTAGAGGGCACTTACCATGAATGGAGCTTGCAGCACTGGGAGTTTGGTTGCACTGGTGAGTGAGCGGTGATGAGTGTGAAAGCCCGGGACATTACTGCACACTACTGCAGACTTTATAAACACTGTACACTTAGGCTACACTAAACTTATAAAAAGTATTTGTCAATAATAAATTAACCTTAGCTTACTGCAACTTTTTTATTTTATAAACTTTTTAATTTTTTTAACTTTTTGCTCCTCACATTTAGTTTAACACATACATTGTATAGCTGTTCAAAATATTTTCTATCTTTATATTTTTATTTTATAAGCTTTGTTCTATTTTCATTTGTTTTTACTTTTTAAACTTTTTTTTTTGTTGTTAAAAACTAAGGCACAAACGCACACATTAGCCCAGGGCTACACGGGGTCAGGGCCATCAATACGAATCTCTTTCACGTTTACATCTTCTTCCACTGGAAGTTCTTCTGGGGTATTAACATACATGGAGCTGTCTTCCCCTGTGATAACAATGCCTTCTTCTGGAATGTCTCCTGAAGGACCCATCTGAGGTTCTTTTTCTTTCTTTTTTTTATTATACTTTAAGTTTTAGGGTACATGTATACAACGTGCAGGTTACTTACATATGTGTACATGTGCCATACTGGTGTGCTGCACCCATTAACTCTTCATTTAACATTAGGTATATCTCCAAATGCTATCCCTCCCCCGCCCCGCACCCCACAATAGGCCCCGGTGTGTGATGTTCCCCTTCCTGTGTCCATGTGTTCTCATTGTTCAATTCCCACCTATGAGTGGGAACATGTGGTGTTTGTTTTTTTTTTTTTGTCCGTGCGATAGTTTGCTGAGAATAATGGTTTCCAGCTTCACCCATGTCCCTACAAAGGACATGAACTCATCATTTTTTATGGCTGCATAGTATTCCATGGTGTATATGTGCCACATTTTCTTAATCCGGTCTATCATTGCTGGACATTTGGGTTGGTTCTTTTTCATCGATGTTTTAAGAGTACATAAATGGAAGTTTGCTTCGGTTATCTATTTTTTCATCATAGATTTGCTTGTAAGCAACTAATGCACAATGCATATTCCTCTCTATTAATGAAAGCATTTGGATGTTGGGGTCCATGTTTTCAAACTTTTTAAGAAGGTTGTTGAGGTCTGCAAAATTTCTGTTAAACCCTTCACTGTGATTTTTCCTGGGGATTCTTCTTTTTCTTCCTTTGAAGTTTTCTTTTCCCTTGTCTCTTCTTCAGCTATGCATTCCTGTTCCAAGAAATCATTAGTCAACTACTTAGGAACCATCTCTAGGGGCTTCTCATTGTCATTTTCATTCAAACCCAGGTATAAGTTGCTTGCTCTCTCAACTACAGCCTTCTAGACTTTTGCAAACTCCATCGCATATGTGGACTATTGCTGACCAAACTTTGTTATGCAGTGCATGACTGTATACCCGTGGCCACTTTATAGTACCAAAGGTGTGTACCAACCATACCTGGCCAAACACTTTTTTCCTTAGTTCTTCATGCAACTGAAAATAATAGATTTGTTCAGTGGTGCAGTCATTTCATCTATAATGTGCAAGTCAAATGTCTTTATCAGATAATTTTGATTTGAAGTTGATGGAATCGAGTTTTATTTTTTAGACACTGGGACTCTGGAATACGAGGAGCCTGAGTAGCAAAGGGTGGTCATCCACCTCACAAAGTGAAGCAGTCAGAATTAAGCAGGAAAAAAGACTGAACGTTCTGATACCATTTATGCCCTGAGTTACAGCTGTGGCCAGGGGATGATTGCATTATTGTCCTTGGTTTCTATGATACGACCCCCAGGTTTCCTTTATAAGCTATTCTTTTTTTTTCTTAAGCTACTTCATTGCAAGTTTGTAATAATTACAACTTAAGTTTCTAAGCAAATGTTCTCTGTAATAAAAAGAATCAATTTATCTATCATCTATCCATTTAAAATTTTAAAATCACTGAACTTCATAGAACTGCATATAAAATAATCCAATATTTCTAAAGCTTTATGTATTTGAACACTGTAGCCACTGAATATAAATTCAGATTTCCAGGCCCCACCTGCAGATGGGGGATAGAGAAAAATAAATTTTAATCAACTACCTAATTCAATGGTGGTAAATGACTCAATTTTGAAATAAACACTGCCATTATTTCTTTCTTGAATTTTGTGCAACATATTCAATATTTTCAACAGCATTTGCCTTATATTATTTATTTGATCATTATAACAAAATTGGTCAGCATTTCTCAAAGTTTATTGTGTATAACATTAGTTCCCTGCAATGTTCTACAAAATTATAGTAAGATAAAAAGATCTCATGGCCAAATACATTGGGAAATGCTGAACATTTATATTTCTTTAATGGACAGTCACAATACATATTTATACTTTAAGAGTATAGGAACCCCTGAGGCAAATAAGCCTATTTATTTTTGCATAGTTTGGCATTTTTAAAAATTCAGTTGATCACTTAACACTTTAGCAAATGCTGGAAGAATATTAACACACAGAGATTTCGTGAGCAGAAATCAATCATAAATCATTATCCTTTGATCCTCTGCATATAATAGCTGAAGGTACCGTAGTTTCTGATGGTCACTGGGAGCGCATCTAAAAAAATGTGTAGGTTATAACATTGTGCTAAGAAGCAGAAAATACCTGATTTAGCTCTGGAAATGGAACAGAATTGAGAGCCTACAAACTGCCTTAACATATATGTGAGGACTTGAGATCAAGACCATATTTTTGTGAGTCTAATTTGTACAATTTTTGGATTTAAACTGCACAGAAATAGTGATTTATTATATGGTCAATGGCGTGCCATTGACAATTATGTTTTTGTTTTTCTCTCTTAATAGTACTTCCCTGAAATAAAGTACCTATATCAAAGCTTTTCTGTCATACTCTGTTTTATGTTTTCTTGGATGGGGAGTTGGAGGAGGGACCTAAGCTTAGAAATATCTGAAACAGAAGATAGGGAAAGATTGGAGATGATTTTTAGACTCTGAATGATAGGTATTATGATGATTAATCTTAAGTGTCAACTTGACTAACCTAAGAGCTTCCCAGATAGCTGGTAAAACATTATTCTTGTGTATGTCTTCGAGGTTCTTTCGGAAGAAGGTTAGCAATTGAATCAATAGACTGTGTAAAGAAAATCACCCTCACCAAAACAGGTGGCCGTCCAATCCACTGGGATCAGAACAGAGCAAAAAAGTGGAAGAAGGGTGAATTCCTTCTCTCTGCTTGAACTGAGACATCCATGTTCTCCTACACTTGGACATCATTGTTCCTGCTCTTCAGGCTTTTGGATTCCATCCAGGACTTACACCATCAGCTTCCCAGGTTCTCAGGCCATGGTACTTAGTCAAGGACTTATACCATCACTCTCCCTGTTTCTGAGGCCTTGACTCTGACTGAATTATACCACAGGTTTTCCTAGTTTTCTGACTTACTGCCATTAGATCTTGCAGCTTCTATGCTTCAATAATCACATGAGCTAATTCCCATAATAAATGTTATCATATCCATATCTATCAATTTATCTAGATACATAGATACATGCTAGATAGATAGATAGACAGACAGACAGACAGATATCTCCTGTTGGATCTGTTTCTCCAGAGAACCTTGTTACAGGTATATCATTTTATTTTGTCTAGTGAGAAAAATGCTCACTTAACCTCTTTGTATTAGTATTCATCCCGCATTTGCTAAAGTGTGTTCAGTGATCAAATACGTTTAAAAATGCCAAGCTAAGCAAAAATAAATAGGTTTATTTGCCTTAGGAGATACTGTACTCTTAGAGTAACAATTATTGATTTTGAAAATACATGAAACAAATGTAAGTGTGCAGCATTTCCCAATATATTTTGCCGTGGGATTTTCTTTTCTTATAATTTTACGGAACATTGAAGTAAACCAATGTCCTATGGAACATATTTTAAGAAACTCTGAGTAATACAGTTATCTCTACCATTTTGTATGTTTAAAATATTTCACATATCTCACAAAAAATAAAAATGAACTTAATACTGTATAATTCTGAACCTAATAGTAGAGGTTCTGGAGTCAGGTTGCCTTGGTTTAAGTTAGTTCTGCTATTTATCAACTATGTAAACTGATAATTAAATTAAGTTCTCTGACTCTGTCACATATAAAAATTGAGATTATAGTAGATAATACTCACATAGCATTTATTATGTGCCAGACCCTGTTTAAGACTTTTATATATGTTGTAACTAATTCAATCCTCATAATTCTACCAGGTAGGTACAATTACAAGCATAGTCCATTGTTTAAAGACAAGGACATTGAAGTTAAAGGAGTTCAGTCACACATCAAGGAAGTAACCCAGAAAAGACTTGACCCAGTCTGGCTCCATAGTCTATGCTCTTAAGCACCATACACTATGCTACATCTCTAATAAAAAAAAACAAATACTTAATTCACATAATACTCCATAAAGTGTGCAATTATTATTTGCCATTTTTTAAAAGAACCCGAATCAAAGATTCCTTAAATTTACTAAATGAGGTAATACTCATTAAAGCACTTAGAAATGTTGGCACATAACACTCACTAAATAAATTTTGCTATTTGTCATTATTACTGTTTTTTGTTTTTTTTTTTTCTTGAGACAGAGTCTCACTCTGTTGCCCAGGCTGGAGTGCAGTGGTGCGATCTCGGCTCACTGCAACCTCTGTCTCCCATGTTCAAGTGATTCTCCTACCTCAGCCTCCCAAGTAGCTGGGACCACAGGTGTGTGCCACCATGTCTGGCTAATTTTTGTATTTTTAATAGAGACAGGGTTTCACTACGTTGGCCAGGCTGGTCTAAAACTCCTGAACTTGAGAACCGCCTGCCTTGGCCCCACAAAGTGCTGGGATTACAGGCTTGAGCCATCGCGTCCAGCTTTATTACTGTTTCTATTGTTACTATTATTTATGCTGACCAGAAGCAAGTACACTACCTCAAGAATATAATGAGTTTGGGGAATCAGTTGAAAGTACAAGGAGCAATACGTTCATTTTCCGCTTTAAGCGTAGAGTGCTCCTTTTCAGTAGTTTGGATCAAAATATGATAACAGGACATTGATTTATTGAGTATTCTCATAAGCATGTTCATGGAACATTCTTCAAAGTGCACTCTGCACAATTTTAGCAGTTATCTTACATATTTACTACCAAAGAGTAATCTTGGAGTTAGGCAATTTAAGTGTACCTGGAAGTAGTAAATTGCATTAATGTAGAAATGAATTTTTCTCAAATTTGCAGCCATGGAGTTAGTTGAAATATATGCTATAATTATCAAACTATGTATGATATTTGGAGATAACTTGAAAGAGAGAGAATTATAATTTCTCACCATAGGAAACAACTTCGGCTTTGATTGCTCACTCGCTCATTTTGATTGCCACATATCTTCTCAGAGCATTATTTTGTACAATAACATGGGCAGCTAAAGTAATTATCCATGATCACTTCTTTTTCCGTTCAACATCACTTTATGCTTTAATCGTTCCTAGTAAGGAGTTGAAAATATTTTCAAAATAATGATCTTGTTTATTGTATCTCTTTCCCTGAGCTATGTGGGATATATATTTTAGTGTGTGTGTGCGTGTGTGTGTGTACGCACAGATGTGTATTACAGTGCACATTCTCCATCCTTAACTCAGTTTTAACTCTCAATATGCATGGTACACACATTCATGTAAGCATGTCCGTGTGTATGTGCATGTGTGTGTGCATGCACGCATGTGTGTGTGTTTTAAGGAGAGAGGTGGCATGCAACAGGGTATTTGTTAGCTAATCTGTTTTCAATTGCTGCCATTTGCGAATAAACTAGGATCCTGAAAGGGCTTACATTATTTCAGTTTCAACTACTGTTTTTTGTTGTTGTTGTGTTGTGCTTGTTTTTGTTTTTGTTTGTCCAAAGTATGGTTAGACTAAATAGAACAAGGACCATGGGCAGATTGCAGAGTAAATATACCTTTTAATTGTAAGACCATTGTTATTGTCAAAGAAAATCACTCTAGGTTTCTTTAGGGTTAGAATACAAGAACCTCAGTTACCTGCAGAACCAATCTCTTACAAATTCCACTTTGTTATAAATACATGACCAATGCTTCAGTCGTTCATTTGGTTTTATTGTCATTGTTCTAAATGGTTGATATTTAGTCTCTCCAGTATGAAATAAAAATTTCAAAACAAAAAGATGAGTAAGCATTATTTTAAGGTCTTTATATCAGTTATTAATTATAACATCTAAAGCATATTAATGTCTGGAATCAGAGAACAAGAAGGAAGTTTGGATTTCAGATACAGTAATTATTAATGTGGGTGCTCATTAAAATCACCTGTAGGACTCGTTAAAACTATGCAGATCCTAGTTTCAAACCTCCCCAAACCTGCTAAATTAGGATCTCTGAGGAGACAAGGCTTGGGAATCTGCATTTAAAATTCAGTTCTCCAGATGATTCTCCCAGTCTCCTTGGTAAAGAACCTTTGATCTAGACAAATCCCTTTATAACATAGGTGAGGAGACTGAGGCTCAGAGCAATTAATTCCCTGGTCTAATGTAATACGGTGAGTTAATGACAGAGATGAACTAAAATTTAGCTCTCTTGTCTGTGGACTTATCTCCTGCAGTTTCTCTACTCTGATATATTCCTATTTTAGCAATGAGAGCTCTGCTTCCTTTACAATGCATATGTAAGCGTGACATTAATATTGATTTTCTAAACTACTGAAATTTTACAGAACTACTTGTACAGGACAAGTGTTGAAAGATAATTAATTTGTAAATAATTTTATAAACCTAATTTATTTTTAACAGCCCTCAGGCTCTCCTTGGAGGATATAGATTATGATTTTTCACTTCTAGAACTATTTTCACAACCAGATCATGTTATTTATACATTATTTTTTATTTAAGTAGGTCGTGTTGTACAAATCTTATTGTTCTATTATTTGAAAAGTTTTGCAAACTAAAAAATACTTCTAATTGTGGTCTTCAAACCAAAGGAATAATACAGTGCATTTGGGGACGTATAAAATATACAAAGATAATGAAAACTAATATAGTGTATACATAGAAGAGGAGAAACAGATCACCCTTAAAGTATTCACTATGCACAATTTTAATACATCACTTAGTATATACAAACAATATGATAGGTGCTGGGGTTACAGAGCTTGCCTAAACAATCTTATCATCTTGGTTGTGGGGGCGGACAAGCATATGTATGAATGCTAATAATATAAAATATGTCTAACAATGTCTTAAAGTAAGTCACACTGAGGTAGCACTGTTTTAAGGCAGCACTGTTACCTAGTTGAAAGGGCATGAGCCTTGGGGATGAAACACTAGATTTTATCTCCAGAGAGTTGCAAATGAACAACTTAGATTCTAATCAATAATAGGTTGTTTTAAGTCGGTGTATTTTGTATCTTGTTTTAAGAAGCTTTTGCTACCTCAGGGTCTAATATATCTTTACTATATTTTTTTACTAAGAGTTAGAAGTTTTTTGATAATTACGTCCATAATCCATCTGGAATTTTTTTATATAGTGTGAGCAAATAATCCAATTTGAGGGGGGGGGGTCTCCCTATGCAAAATTATTTTGTCCAGTTCAGTTTGTTGAACAATCCATTTTCCCCCCACTGACATGACAAGCCAAATATTAATACCCCATCCCACCACATACCTTAAGCATCTTGGTATTCTTCAGGTCTGAAAAAACAAGACCTTCAAACTAATATTGGTGTATAGCCTCACACACAAAAAAGGTTTTGCATAGATCATTTCATCCTATAATCATACTATAACAATAATAATGACTTATTTTTTGTTTTTGGATATTTCCCAAAATATAGATGGATATAATCAGAAAAAGATTTAGAAAAGGAGAACAAGATAAAAGTTAATTTATAACAAGATTTTTAATAAGATTTTGCATTCTCAAAGCAGATTAATAATGATAAGTGAGGTGAGTCTGAATCTAA
The DNA here is from genome assembly GCF_029281585.2 of Gorilla gorilla gorilla. Classification (NCBI taxonomy): domain Eukaryota; kingdom Metazoa; phylum Chordata; class Mammalia; order Primates; family Hominidae; genus Gorilla; species Gorilla gorilla. The sequence continues at coordinate 158,728,367 of NC_073247.2, forward strand.
ACTCATGAAGGAAAGTTATTCAGAAAATTGGGCTAAAAACCCAAATGAATAGTTCATATGGGAAGCTCTGCAGATATGTTCAATAGAATTCTGTGAAACATGTTTGATAATAAATGGCAAATAACTTTCATTTCTTCTGATAAGAGATCTGTAATTGCTTTTTTGGGTTCTTTACATTCATGATAAGAATCCTAAGACCTTGCAGTTCACACAAGGAAAGAGAGTGATGGTTATGTAGCAATGATTACTGATATTGTTTGGATATGTGTCCCTTTCCAAATCTCATGTTGAATTGTAATCCCTAGTGTTGGAGGAGGAGACTGGTGGGAGGTGTTTGAATCATGGAGGCAAATTTCTCCTTTGCTGTTCTTGTGATAGTGAATGATTTCTCACTAGATCTGGTTGTTTAAAAGTGTATCACCTCCCACTTCTCTCTCTCTTTCTCTTTCTCCAGCCATGTAAGACGTGCCTTCTTCCTCTTTACCTTTTGCCATGATTTTATGTTTCCTGAGGCCTCTCCAGCGTGCTTCCTTTATAGCCTGTGGAATCATGAGTCAATGAAACCTCTTTTCCTTATGAATTACTAAGTCTCAGCGAGTTATTTATAGCATTGTGAAAACAGACTAATACATTTGGGATCAGAGAAGTGGGGCATTGCTATAAAGATAACTAAAAATGTGGAAGCAACTTTGCAACTGGGCAATGGGCAGAGGTTGGAAAGTTTGAAGGTCTCATAAGATAGGAAGATGAGGGAAAGTTTGAAACTTCCTAGAGACTCGTTGAATGGTTGTGACCAAAGTGCTGATAGTTATGTGGACAGTGAAGTCCAGGCTGAGGTAGTCTCAGGTGGAGATGGGAAACTTACTGGGAACTGGAGTAAATGTCACTCTTGCTGTGCTTTAGTATCCAGACTGACAACATTGCTTCCCTGCTCTTTGGGATCTTTGAACTTGAGAGAGATAATTTAGGATATGTGGTAGAAGAAATTTCTAAGCAGCAAAGCATTCAAGACATGGCCTGGCTGCTCCTTACAGCATCAGCTCCTATTCGTGAGCAAAGAGATTTTCTGAACCTGGAACTAACATTTAAAAATGAAGCAGAGCATAAAAATTTGGAAAATATCAAGCTTAACCATGTGGTAGAAAAGAAAACCCAATTTTCTGGGAAAGAATTCAAGGCTGCAGAAATTTGCATAAGTAAAGAGAAGCTGAAGGTTAATAGTTAAGACAATGGGGAAAATGTCTCCAGGGCATTTCAGTGACCTTTGTAGCAACCCCTCCCATCACAGGACTGGAAGCCTAGGAGGGAAAAAATGATTTTCTGGGCCAGACCCAGGGCCCTGCTGCTCCGTACAGCCTCAGGACATGGCGCTTTGCATCCCAGCTGCTTTAGCTTTAGCTGTGGCTAAAAAGGACCAAGCTACAGTTTGGTCCCTGGCTTCAGAGGCTGCAAGCCCTAAGCCTTGGTTGCTTCCATGTAGATTAAGCCTGCGGGTGTGCAGTGGACAAGAGTTGAGACTTGGGAGCCTCCCCATAGATTTCAGAGGATGTATGGAAATGCCTGGATGTCCAGACTGAAGTCTGCTTCAGAGGTAGAGCTCTCATTGAGAACCTCTACTTGGGCAGTGCATAGGGGAAATGTGAGGTTGGATCCCCCACACAGTTTCCACTGAGACACTGCCCAGTGGAGTTGTGAGAAAAAGACCACTGTCCTCAGAACCTAGAATGGTAGAACCACAGACAGCTTGCACCATGCACCTGGAAGGGCTGCAGACACTCAACACCAGCCTGTGAAAGCAGCTACAGGGTTTGTACCCTGCAGAGCCACAGGGGCTGAGCTGCCCAAGACCATGGGGAGCCCTTCCTTCTTTGTATCAGTGTGCCCTGGATATGAGTCCTAGTGTCAAAGAAGGTTATTTGGGAGCCTTAAGATATAATGACTGCCCTGCTGAGTTTCAGACTTGCATGGGGTCTGTAGTCCCTTTGTTTTGGCCAATTTCTCCCTTTTAGAAAGGGACTATTTATCCAATGCCCATATCCTTATTGTATCCTGCAAATAACTAACTTGTTTTTTATTTTACAGGCTTATAGGCATAAGGGACTAGTCTTTTCTCAGATGAGAATTTGGACATTAACTTTTGAGTTAATACTGAGATAAATTAAGACTTGGAGGACTGTTGAGAAGGAAGAATTGTATTTTGCAATATGAGAATAACATGAGGTTTGGCAGGGGCCAGGGGTGGAATATTATGATTTGAATTTGTTTCCCCACCTGAATCTCATGTTGAATTGTCATCCCTAGTGTTGGAGGAGGGGCCTGGTGGGAGGTGATTGGATCATGGGGGTGGATTTTCCTCTTGCTTTTCTTATGACAGTGAGTGATTTCTCATGAGATCTGTTTATTTAAAAGTATACCTCCTTCTTCACTCTCTCTTCCTCCTTATCTGGCCATGTAAGATGTGCCTCCTTCCTTTTTGCCTTCTGCTGTAAGTTTCCCGAGGCCTCCCCAGCCATGCTTCCTGTACAGACTGTGGAACCATGAACCAATTAAACCTTCTTTCTTTATAAAATACCCAGTCTCAAGTACTTGTTTATAGCAGTGTGAGAATGGACTAGTGAAATTACCATGAGCGTAGGAAATGGTGGTAGAGCTGAAATGTTAGGTATTCTGGCTGATGGAAAAAGCATACATATGAAGCTCTTAGTTTATATCTTTAACAATATGAAGAATGACACACTGTATCTTTGATAATCTTTGTTCCATACTTTAGAAATAACACTTCAATTTGTGTTAAACTTAGAACCTATTTCAGGACAATAAGACATCAGAAGCATGTAACAGAAATAGAGGTCAGGGTAAACTGCCTACAATGTTTCCAAAAGTTCTCAAACCAATGAAAACAGCTGGAATGCTAAAATTAGGAATTATAATGCTAATAATTTCTTTAATAATCACTGCTATCACTAGAGATATTACAATTCATAGTGAAGGTAATAGAGTATAGTAGTTAGGAGAGGGTTGATTAAGGCAGAGTGTCTGTGTTCAAATCCTAGTGTTTTAAATGACTGCCTGTGTCACTGGGCAAGTTATTTAACACCTCTTCATCTCAGATTTTTTAAATCTGAAAAAATGTGGATGTTGATACCAGACCCTCAAAGTTGTGAGGATTAAATAAGATACATGAAGAGTAATCAATATCTAGCACTTAGTAAGAATGCTGCTACTACCAGTGTTGTTGTTGTTATTGTTTTTCTTATAATTACTATTAGGGAAGGCTGATGCAAAGAAGAAATAAAATGTTAGCTAAACTGGGAGTTAAGAATATGTGTAGTTATAGGGAAGCTAAATTTAAAGTACCAAGTGAATTGTTAATGGTCCATTTAAAACAAAACAGAAAGCAATGTTAGAACCATTTGGCATTGTAAGTTTTCCTGGTATGAGTGATGTGCAAGGAATCAATTATACTAGCACAGTTATTATTGAGACTAGGAAATAAGTGTCTAGGATTTTGTGGCTAGCATGTAACAGGCACTTAGTAACTTTTTAAAAATGAATTGATGAACAAGTAAGCAATAGAAAAAATGAAGTAAGACTACTCAAACATAAACGTCCACTTTGAGGAGTAATGAAAAAATTAGTGAATATGAACTCTATTAGAAACCGGAGCAAGAGAAAGAAATAAAAGGCATCCAAATAGGAAAATAAGAAGTCAAACCATCTTTCTTCACTGATGATGTAATTCTTTACTTAGAAAACTCTAAAGACTCTGCCAGAAGTCTACTGGAACTGATACATGATTTTAACAAGGTTTCAGGATACAAAATCAGTGTACAAAAATCAGTATAATTTCTTATTTAAAATTTATTTTTACTTTTAATTTTTGTGGGTACGTACTACATGCACACATTTATAGGGTACATGGGATGTTTTTATACCGGCATGCAATGTGAAATAAGTGCATTGTGAATAATGGGCTATCCATTCATCAATCATTTATCCATTGAGTTGCAAACAATCTAATTACGCATTTTAAGTTATTTTAAAATGTACGATTAAGTAATTATTGTATATAGTCACCATATTGTGCTATAAAATAGTAGACCTCATTTATTTTTTCTATTTTTTGTACCTGTTAACTATCCCCACCTCCTGAATAAGCCCCCCAATACCATTTCTATGCACTAATAACATCCAGACTGAGAGTCAAGTTAAGAACACAATTTCATTTGCACTAGGCACAAAGAAAATAAAATACCTAGGAATATAGCTGATCAAAAAGATGAAAGATCTCTACAAGGAGAACTATAAAACACTGCTAAACCTTAACTCCATTCCCTCACTTTTTAAATCTTGTTGTTTTTAATTATATCTTATTGCACTGACTGTGTCTTGGAAAGTTGTAGCTATTATTTTTGATTGGTTCATCTTTTAGTCTTTCTAATTTGGATATCAGCAGTTTACAAACCACGTTACAGTCACTATATTGTGTTTTTTGGTGTATTTATTATTACCAGTGAGTTTTGTATTTTCAAGTGATTATTTATTCATTAATGTCCTTTTCTTTGTGGTCGAAGTACTCTCTATAGCATTTCTTATAGGACAGGTTTGGTGTTGATGAAATTCCTTAGGTTTTGTTTGTCTGGGAAAGTTTTTATTTATCCTTCATATTTTAAGGATATTTTCACCAGATATAGTATTCTAGGGTAAAAGCTTTTTATTCTTCCGTATTTTAAGCATGTCATGCCACTCTCTCCTGGCCCGTAAAGTTTCCACTGAAAGTCTGCTGCCAGACATACTGGAGCTCTATTTTATGTTATTTGTTTATTTTCTCTTGCTGCTTTTAGAATATTTTCTTTATCATTGACCTTTGGGAGCTTTATTATTAAATGCCTTGAGGTAGTCTTCTTTCTGTTAAATCTGCTTGGTGTTCTATAACTTTCTTGTACTTGGATATTGATATCTTTCTTTAGGTTTGGGAATTTCTCTGTTATGATCCCATTGAATAAACTTTCTACCCTATCTTTTTCTCTGCTTCCTCTTTAAGGCCAATAACTCGCCCATTTACTTGTTTGAGGCTATTTTTCTAGAGTCTTTAGGTATGCTTTCTTTTTTTTCTTTTCTTTTCTCTGACTGTGTATTTTCATATAGGCTGTCCTCAAGCTCACTAACTCTTTCTTCCACTTGATCAATTCTACTATTAAAGGGCTGTGATGCATTCTTCAGTATGACTATTGCGTTTTTCAGTTCTAGAATTTCTGCTTGATTCTTTTTAAAAATATTTTGATCTCTTTGTTAAATTTATCTGTAGAATGTGGAATTCTTTCTCTGTGTTATCTTCAGTTTCTTTCAATTTTCTCAACACAGCTATTTTGAATTCTCTATCTGAAAAGTCACATATCTGTTTCTCCAGGGTTGGTTTCTGGGGGCTTATTTACTTCATTCTGTGAGGTCATGTTTTCCTGGGTGGCTTTGATCTTAGTAGATGTTATTAGATGTTATTTGGTGTCTGGGCATTGAATAGTTAGGTATTTATTGTGGTCTTCAACATCTGGGCTTATTTGCAGCTGCCCTTTTTGGGAACAATTTTCATATATTTGAAAGGACTTGGGTATTGTGATATATGCTGTATCTGCTTTGGGGGCACCTCAAGACCAGCAATAATGTGGTTCTTGCACACTGGTAAGAGGTACCACCTTGATGGTCTTGGTCAAGATCCAGGAAAATTCTTTGGATTACCAGGAAGAGACTCTTGTTCTCTTCTCTCACATTCTCCCAATCATACAAAGTCTCTCTTTCTATTCTGAACCACCTAAAGCAGAGGGTGGAGCGATACAAGCACCTCTGTTGCCATCACCACTATGACCGTGCTGCATCAGACCTGAAGCCAGCACAGTGCTTGGTTTTGCCCAAGTACCGCTATAACAACTCCCTGGCTACTGCCTATGTTTTCTCCAGGCCCTGGCCTTACACAATCAACAGGTGGCAAAGCCAGCCAGGCCTGTGTCCTTCCCTTCAGGGTGACAAGATCCCCCCAGCCCTGGGTGGATCCAGAAGTGCAGTCTGGGAGTCAGGACCTAGAGTCAAAAACTTTAGAAGCGGCACCCAAACCACAGGATGCAGTCCTTCCCACTCTTCCATGTCCTTTCCAAACGCAGAGGAGCCTCACCCCATAGTCACTGCCAACCCCAGCCACAAGGAGTACTGCCAGACTACCACTGATGTTCCTATAAGGCCCGAGGTCTCTTATGTCAGCTTGTGGTGAATGCTGCCTGGCCTGGGACTCACCCTTCAGGGTAGTAGTCTCCCTTCTGGCCCAGGGGATGCCCAGAAGTGCCATCTAAGATTTAAGTCCTAGAATCAGGGACTCCAAGGGCCTGCTTTTTGCTCAAACCGCCCCCACCCCGCCCACCACCACCGCCACCACACACACACACACACACACACACACACACACCCCGTGGCCATGCTGGTACCTAAGGTGCAAGACAAAGTCCCATTTACTTTTCCTTTTGCTTTTCTGAAGCAGGAGGAGTTTTGCCCCATAGCTACCACAGGTGGTGATAAGTTGAGTTTCACCTGAAGCCAGCAATTCTCAGAGGCTCACCAAACTCTTTCAGTGTAGTACCTGGGTATCGCTGCTGGTTATTCAGGGCCCAAGAGCTCTTCAGTTAGCAGATGATGAATGCTGCCAGGACTTGGTCTTCTCCTTCAAGGCAGTGCGTTTTCTTCTGGCCCAGGGTGTGTCCGGAAACATTGTCCTGGAGGTAGGGCCTGCAAATTATTGTCTGAGAGCTAGGGCCCCCATGGGGGCCTCGTGACTCTCATAAGTGCCCTATCCTGCTGTGACTGAGCTGGTAACTTATTTGCAAGACAAAGTCCTCCCCACTCTTTCGTCTCCTTCCCTCAAGGTAAAAGAAAGGGGTCTCTTTTGGATTCGCAGACTGTGCATCCTGAGAGTCGTGATGCCAGTACTCCCTTGGCTGCCCCAGCTGGCTAGTGTCTCAGCATGTCCTATGCCCACTCAGTCCACTGTCTCTGGGCCTAGTTTAGCACTAGGAATAGCCTAAGAATTGCAGTCCTTATGGGCTAGACTGCCTTTCAAGTTTAATTGAAGACACATGTTGATGTAGCCCTCAGTGTCAAGGTTTGCAGACACTCAAGTTTAGACTTGATTTAGGAAAAGTTTATCAAAAAATGCAGAGACTCATGATCATCTAGCTAAAGACTGCTGTTATGCCTGGAGAAGAGGAGTTAATGGGCCAGAGAAAATTACACAAGGGTCTCCACTGAATCAATAACATTTTATTTCTAAATAGTAAAACAAGATCAAATAAAAATTTTAGTCAATTATGGCTAAATGACAATATATATCAAAAGTGTGGGAGGAGTATGAATGTTCATTAAAATATTATCTCTGTCCCCTGTATGTCTCAAATCGTTTATTACCATGGAAACTAATTTTTTTAATATAAAAAATCTACATTATCATTTTAATTAAAAAAATTAAACATTATTGACTGTGCTATGGACTGAATTGTGTCTGCCTGCTCAAATTCACATGTTGAGGCTTTAGCCTCCCCCTCCATTCCACCCATGAAACTATGTTGGAGGTAGGGCCTTTAAGGATGTTAAAGGAAGTTTTAAGGGTAGAGCACAAATCCAGTGGAACCGGTGCCCTTATGAAAAGAGGAAGAGACACCAGAGATCTCTCTCCATTATATGAGGACACAGCAAGAAGGTAGTAAGTCAGGAAGAGGATCCTCACCCAAACCCAACATTGCTATACCCTGGTTTGGGACTTCCAGCTTCCAGAACTGCTCCAGAACTGTGAGGAATCAATTTTTGTTGCTTAAAACATCTGGTATGTGATACTTTGTTATGGCAGCCTGAGCCAACTAAAGCAGACTGTATGGCCACTATATATATATGCATGGCATGGGTATAGATATTTGTGTTGATATGCTTGAACACATACAGGTACTTCTGCATGCTTTTCTGCATCTGTATATGTGCGCATGTGCGTACACACATATGTTCAACTGTAGTACTATATAAAAATACTGTACACACACACACAGAGATATTGGTTAAATCTGATATAAGAAATTTTCTGAAGTAGAATGTGTTAATATTTCCTTACACCATCATGATTATTTCACATTCTCTCCAATGAATGCATATTGGTTTTATAAATCAGAATAACTTTTTAAAAATTATCAATTTACTGATATGGATATTTTGCTTATACTAACTAAACATTCAGATAGCAATGGCAAATAAGAAACTGAGCTCACCTAGTTACTGAAGTGGCAAAAATTATAAAAGATCAACTGGATGTTAAGTAGCTATGGATTCAGTTTGTGGATAATGATTATACTTATGAACCTTAGCAAGGAGTGAAAATGAGATTTTTTTTTCTCCCTAAGGAAAGAGAGGATAGATTATTATTTGCATGAAAAAAATCCTCTGAAACTTTTTGCATTAAATAATGAAAGCATTATTTCCGGGATTTAGCAAGCAAATTAGAAAGCCTATTACATAAATGCCTTTCTCTGATGAGGCAAATATAATAATTTTCTTTATGAGAATGGCTCATCCTGAGCTTGATTTCCAAAGACAATATCAGAAAGAATTCCCAAGGGCTAGACGCTTTTTATTTTGTAGGTTGACCTTCCTACCTACTCGTGTGTGCTCTGGAATCTCTGCTAAAGTAAGCATCTCTATTAATAAACTTAATTTCCAATTAATATAGCCGACTGAGCTGATGCAGAAAATGATCCTCACCCTACTACTGAAAGGACAGAAAAATGCAGAATAAATTATTATATTAAATAGTAATCAGCAGATCCTGAAAGCAAAGGACATATCTGTGTGCCAGGAGAAAGGAAAAAAAAAAATTAAAGCCAAAGTGTTGATTCCAAAGTGGTGAACCCTAGCTAAGAATGGAAAGTCTGCATCAGATTAGAATGATGTTTTTCACTACAGGTTTGAGGTTGTGACTCCCCTGTCATGACCAAGGTAGGGAATGCTGTGGAGGCTGTAGGTCCAGGTTGCGTAGATCTGGAATTGTGCTCTTTGCATAAAACCTTGAGCTAGGCAGGGCTGCCCTGTGAAATGTAAAACAAAACCTTAACCAGATGGCCTTTGGATACAGGAAAGTGACTGATTGCCCTTAGTTATTAATGTGGAAAGGGTAATTTATTAGTAGCCAAAATCACAAACCTCTCCCATACACAGGCAATGAGGTCCAAATACTCACTACCCACGAAGTGTGAGAACTCAAAGACTATAAGGTTAAAACCAGTCCATAATAAGTGAAATCTGTTCAGGCCCAGAGAAGCAAATATGGAACTGTCTCATACAGTTGCCTCCCTAGCTAGGGCAGGAAATATTCCAATCGAAAACAACTCCCACTGAAATACAACTCAGAATTTTAAAAATGCAAAGGAAAGCTGGGCATGGTGGCTGGTGCCTGTAATCTCAGTTACTCTGGAGGCTGAGGTGGGAGGTTCCCTTGAGTCCAGGAGTTCCAGACCAGCCTGAGCAACATGGTAAAACCCCATGTCTCTCTCAAAAAAATTAAATTTAAATTTAAAAAATACAAAGGGAAAAAAATCGCCATTAGATTTAGTGGAGAAACCCCACAGGAGAGTTCACATGGTGGGAAACAGACGTTAGTGTTCTATGAAAGATACTAAAACACTCAAAGAGATAAATAAAAAAAGATTTAGTTTAATTGACTAAAGATTTTTTAATATGAAACACTCTATTTACGCCTGTGTCTGCACCAGGTGATATAAAAGGTTTTGTCTTTTTTATTTTTATTTTTAACCTGAGATATAGTCACAGACAATAAGACACTTAAAATTTACTGAAGGAAAAAATAGCTCATATATTTGAAATGTATTAAAGTTTTCTCTATATATCTTATCTAACTATTCACAACATATGTACAAATATGTGTAAGTAAAAATGTATGCATGTATAGTGTGAAATTATCTGTAATTATATCTGTCTATTTCTATCTATCTTTATTAACCTCTATGTATCTTTGTGTCTACCTATGAATCTTTTGATCTCTCTGTCTGGGGGATATAGTTATACTGGGGAAGAGAGAGTGTGAGACAGAGGAATAGGAAGACAAAAAGGAGGTAGAGATGAGATGCAAAAAAAAACAGGAATAAAAATACAGAGAAAGTAAGACATAAGTGTGAAAGGAGGGAGGGAAAGTAAAATATTTAATTTTGTCTAATTAAATCAAGAACAAAATCATAAATCATGAAAGTGTGCAATATTACTCAGCTAGTCTACTCATATGCAAAATAAGAAGTGATTTTCTTTAGATTAGGCAATACACTATGTTTGGTGTAAATAAATAGAACTTCATACACAAGAAATATGTGACGTTACTAGCAGTATTCATTCAGCATACCATCTTTCTTCTTTCTCTCATTCAAGATTACTGTCATATCAGATGGACTTCCACCAATGAAATATCAGTTTCTCTTTCCCCCTTTTGTATTTCTTGCTCCAGTTCTTGAATTGTAGTTGACAGAATCAGGTCTCCGAGCAATATAGAAAAATTACAATGGAATAAAAATCACATTACATGCTGATAAGATGTTTATACTAATTTTTAAAAAAGAATTCTAAAGCATTTAGGAATGATCACTATTTGTATTTTTTTTTTATTTTTACTAACAGAATGGTTAACTTTGCTGAGACATTTTGCACTTGCATAGTTGCATGTCTATCAACATAAGGGAATACATTTTAAAAGAAGTTGATAACATTAAACAGTAAATTTTGTTATTTAAAAGCAACTGCAAGTTGGGTGTGGTGGCTCATACCTGTAATGCCAGCACTTTGGAAGGCTGAGATGGGAGGATTGCTTGAGGCCAGGAGTTAGAGACCAGCTTGGGCAACATAGCAAGCCTTTGTCTACACAAAATTAAAATTATTAATTGGACATGTTGACTTGAACCTGTAGTCCAGGTGCTAGGGAGGCTAAGAAGGGAGGATCACTCAAGACCAGGAGTTCAAGGCTGCTGTGAGCTACGATCAGGCCGCTTCACTTCAATCTGGGTGACAGAGCAAGACTCCGTCTCAAAAAAAAGCAATTTCAAAATGAGACTGTGAGTGATTGATTATATTTTGATAGATTTCCAAATTAAAACTAAGTATCCTATTTTTAAAATAGCACACTACTGGTGTTGGCATCTAAACAAGATAGTAGTTTTATGATACAATTTTTAATTTTTTATAAATTAGTAGATTAATAAATATGTCCATTAATTATAAAATAAAAGATGTAACTAGAAACCATGGTTCAGTAAGCCATCTGGTTAAAAATATTTTGTCATCTTTATTACAATTTTGAATATACCCTATCTTTTTCTGGAAATGGGAAAATGCAATTTCTAGAAGAGGACCACCTATAAAATTAAGTACCATAACTTCCTCTTTTCTCAATGTCTGTTTTCTTAATTCAAGGGCAAAAAGAAATTTTATAAGCAATATGTTTCACCATCCACTTTCAGCCATTTCATTTAAGCTATGAGCTTCTGATTTTTATTCATTAAAGAAAAAGGATATGTCCAGAGGAATACAGCCAAAAAAAAAAAAAATCAGAACTTAATTGTCTCTGTTTCCTTTTAAAGCATTGTTTTATCTTTTAAAGTGAAAAGGTGTTTTGTATAAGGAATACTCTAGATGTGAGACAAAGAGCAGAGTAAATATCAGGAGAGGAATATACTAATATAGATTTCGCATTTAGGATTGTTTGAAACCCATTCTACAGGCAGAAGGAAAGGCCACTCAGCTACAAGATGCTCCAGCATATTAGGTGTGTACCTTTATAGAATTGGAAGAATATGATGAAGAGTGTGGAATCATTCGGGCAACTTCTCTGTACCCTTAGTTCAAGATTGAGTGTAGAGAAGCAGCTATGTGAGTGGAGAAAACCTGGCCTGCCAATGAGTAAATATTCAATAACTCTTCCCAACTTCACCTTAATCAGGTGCAATGTAGTATTTCATAAAAGTCTCTTTCTACACAGTTTCTGTACAGAGAAACTTTCCAAGCAAACAAAAGAAGGAGGAATAGAAGAAGGCAGAAATATGCTCAAAAAATACCACCCTGGATTTCTTTTTAAAAAATGTGTGTGTGTGTGTGTGTGTGTGTGTGTGTGTATTATATTACAGCCTTCCAGTTTTTAGGGAGAAATCCAGGATGGTATTCCAGGGCTAAGAATATCTATATATATCTATCTGTCTATCTATCTGTGTGTGTGTGTGTGTGTGTGTGTGTGTGTGTGTGTGTGTGTGTTTTACTTGGCTTAATATTATGGCACAAAGATTACTCTTGGCTTAATGTACCAGGTCCATATATTATATATAATATATATGTGTATGTATATATATATATATGTATATATGTGTTTGTGTATATATATATGTGTGTAGATATATATATAGATATATATGTATATTATATGTATATATGTATATATACATATATATCTATATATATATCTATCTATATATCTATCTATATATCTATATATATATCTATCAGGTCCATGTATATGGACCCAAGATATATTCCCAAGAAAAGATGGGGTATATTCAAAATGTAATAAAGATGACAAAACATATTTTTTAACAAAACAGCTTACTGAAACTTTTATATTATGTGTTTTATATATATATATATATATATATATATATATATATATATATATATGGACCTAGTACTATATATATATATATATATATATATATATATATTCTATATTATACTTATTTAGGATCATCCCAATAAAGTCTACAAGGACGAGGTCAGATAAGGAGACATATTATCAGGTTAGAGTACACACACACACATACACGCAAAGAAAGTGAATCAATGCTTTGAGATAACATAAAATAACTCAGCATTATTCAATATTTTATCGTCTCTGCTATTTCCCCCAGTATTTCAGTCCTTGTGACAGAGTACTTGCTTGGTGGGCAGGGGAAAAAGAGGTAATATCTTATTTCTGCCATCTGGTGATTAAGCTATTAAGAAAATTATTCAATTAATAGATTGAACATTAATTATATGTGAATCTTGCAGATTCATTGGTTAGTTCTGTTTTACCAAGCATGTACAAAACAGGAAAACAAAGAACAATAAAGCATCAAGGTAGCCAGTTAATCACTTTGCTTATCCATTCAGAAACTATTGAGAATTTCAACTGTGGTGTTCAAAACATGGTCCTAGGATCCTTGTGGTTGTAAATGGAAAACACTGATAATTTAAGCAGGATATAACGTGTCACATGTGTATGTAGGATCATTCTGTGTGCTGTGTGGTGGATGGGTTGATGAGTACCAATGTGTGTGACAGAGAAAGAATGGATGTAGGAAACTGATTAAGAGGCAGTCCTACTTGTGAAAATAAGAAATAACCCTAACTTGTATTAGAATAGCTTTTCTAACATAAACACTATTGACATATTGAGCCAGGTAATTCTTTGCTGTGGGAGGTTATACTGTCCATTGCAGGATGTTTAGTAGCAACCCTGGCCTTCATTAAAGGGCATTACTTGCCGGTAACACCCTCTCCACGTGTGACAACCAAACAATGTTTCCAGATTTTGTTAAATGTTCTCTGAATGGGGGCAAAAACATGTCTTAGGTGACAGCCACTGGATGAAAATAATGACAGTGGGATGGCATTAAAGTGAATGGATTCTGCATGAGATTTGATGATAGAACTGATAGGATTTTCTAATGGGTTATATGTAAGAGTAAGGAAAATAAAGAAATTAAATTTAAGACAACTCGGGTTTTTGGCCTGGGCAAATGGTCAAAGGAATATTCTATTTAATAAGAGGAAAAAGTGGGGAAATGGTAGACAAGGTTTAGCACTTACCAAGTTATACTGAAATGATATGTCTGCACTTCTCAATGGACTGAGTTTCCTGAGAGAATTTTTATATAGCATTCTAATGATCAAAACAGCACCTAGTGTCAGCATGACTGCCAGATGTATTGCACATGGTAAAAAAAGAAAGATTATTCAATTTTTAACTTGGGATATTGAGTGATGGTTATGTTTCCTAAGATGGAGCCAACTAGAAGTAAACCATATTTGGGACTACGGATTGATGAGTTCAGTATTACACATGTTGATTTGGAGGTTCCTCTTTTTCATATATTGAAAATGTTTAATATGCAAATAGATGTGTTTGAAGTTCAGAAAAAAAGACGTCAGCTAAGAATAGATCTGAGAGTCATCGGCAATTAAATTCTAATTAAATCTATTTGGATAACTGAGATACCCCTGAGAGAGTATAGAGAAGAGAGTAAAAAAAAGTAGTCCTAGAGAATACAGACATTTAAAGGATGCACAAATGTTGTCCTTAGAAGGAAGCTAAGAAGAGACAGAGAAGAATAAATGTATATGTGAATGTGTGCATGCATGCATACACACACACTGTAATGAGATACAATAGAATAATATTATTATCATGTAAAACATTCATTGAGTACATGTTATATGTCAAGAGGGCTCCTTATATGCATTACCTCATTAAATCTTTCCTGATAACCCTAAGAGTTGGATAGGTACTATTTTCTCCATTTAACAGGTAAAGACAATGAATGCAAAAAGGTTAATTAATTTGCCCAAGGTTATCTTAAGTGAAAGCCTGAATTCAAATGGAGTAACTTAGAAGCCTATTCTCTTAACCACGGTGCTCTAGACAAGTTAAAAGAGTGTCTTGGAGGAGGAAGTGTTGAATAGTGTTTAGTGCTAAGAGTGTAAGTTACATGAGAACTAAAAAGTGCTCACAAGACTTAGCGAAAGGAGCTCTGTAGTGAGACTGCTGTTGGACTTACAGAGGTGCTATATAAACAGAGTGAGCTTGGAGTTCATTCAGGTTAAATGAAAGATGAGGAACTTGAGTTAGTGACTGAGCAAAAGTTCTTCAATAGGCTTTACTGAGAAGGTAAGAGAAGAGAAATGGGGTGGGAGACAGATTCCTCAAGATGGAACGGAATTAAGCATGTTTACTTGTCAATGAGAAAAGTGTCAGGAAAAAGGTAAGAAGTCGAGGAAAAAAAAGTAAATGAAAGATTCAGAAAGTCCTCCAAGAGTGAATTTAATCTTCTGTTGCCGGAAGTCAGGGACCCCAAATGGAGGGACCGGCTGAAGCCATGGCAGAAGAACATAAATTATGAAGATTTCATGGACATGTATTAGTTCCCCAAATTAATACTTTTATAATTTCTTACGCCTGTCTTTACTGCAATCTCTGAACATAAATTGTGAAGATTTCATGGACATTTATCACTTCCCCAATCAATACTCTTGTGATTTCCTATGCCTGTCTTTACTTTAATCTCTTAATCCCATCATCTTCATAAGCTGAGCGTGTATGTCACCTCAGGACCCTGTGATGATTGCATTAACTGCACAAATTGTTTAAACAATATGAAATCTGGGCGCCTTGAATAAAGAACAAGATAACAGCAATGTTCAGGGAACAAGGGAGATAACCATTAGGTATGGCTGCCTGAGAGCCGGGCAGAAAGAGCCATATTTCTCTTCTTTCAAAAGCAGATAGGAGAAATATCACTGAATTCTTTTTCTCAGCAAGGAACATCCCTGAGAAAGAGAATGTGTTCCTAGGGGTAGGCCTCTAAAATGGCCACTCTGAGGATGTCTGTCTTTTATGGTTGTCGATAAGCGATGAAATAAGCCCTGGTCTCCTGTAGTGCTCCCAGGCTTATTAGGGCAAGGAAATTCCCACCCAATAAATTTTGGTCAGACTGGTTTTCTGCTCTCAAACTCTGTCTCCTGATAAGATGTTATCAATGACAATGCGTGCCCCAAACTCATTAGCAATTTTAATTTTGCCCCGGTCCTGTGACCATTTGCCTTGTGAT
Organism: Gorilla gorilla gorilla; assembly: GCF_029281585.2. Taxonomy (NCBI): domain Eukaryota; kingdom Metazoa; phylum Chordata; class Mammalia; order Primates; family Hominidae; genus Gorilla; species Gorilla gorilla. The sequence goes on from NC_073247.2 coordinate 158,744,302, forward strand.
ATTTTATTACCTTGTGAAGCATGTGATCTCTGTGACCCACATCCTATTCATACACTCCCTCCGCTTTTGAAAATCACGAATAAAAACTTGCTGGTTTTGCGGCTTGGGGGGGGCATCATGGAACCTGCTGACATGTGATGTCTCCCCCGGACACCCAGCTTTACAATTTCTCTCTTTTGTACTCTTTCCCTTTATTTCTCAGACCAGCCGACACTTAGGAAAATAGAAAAGAACTCACGTTGAATCACTGGGGGTGGGTTCCCCCAATAATCTTCAACAGGAGGAACTTTTTCTTATGTTTCTTTGAAAGTGTCAGGTTGATGTTGTTTTTCCTAAACACCACTGCCCTTTTCTAAATCTTTGGTCTTCAGTCTCACCTCCATTTGCCAGACAGAGAGAGACAGAAGGATACATATGTATCCTCTCTCCTACCCACACAAAATCTCTGTTGGAAGATAAAGTATTTCTTTTTTCGTTTGGGCACATGGAGGTGGAGATGAATAAACATTTGGGTCTCTAACTGTCTGCTCAACTAAGCATTAAATAATGAGGTATTGCTACTCTTAAGGGTTGATATAATCATGGCCTTCACTTCTTTCAGAGGCTCTTAGAAACTTTCAGCTAGTATCTGTTTGCAGTGAGCAAGCAATCCCACTTTTTAGGAAGAACAATAAACAAAGTCATCATTTTCCTGATCATTTTGTCACAAAATATGAGATAAACTCAGAATGAAATGTGGCATTTGTTTAGTAACCAGTGGGATGAGTTTCACCTTTTGTATAATCCTTGAATAGAGGAAGGGGCAACAGTAGCTACACAGTCCATCAAAGATTCATGATAGTTAGATGTCAAACCTGCTTAGGGGAAGCCATGGAACAACATTGCTGTGGGTCACTAGAACAATGCAGTATCTATCTCAAAAGATAAGCTTTTTCTTTATCATAAAGAGATAGATTTATTTTCATAGAGCATAGGAGAATTTAGATCTCAAAGCAATCCATAGCCGTAGTAGAGTGACTGAAACTTCCAAGTTTAATAGCTGAAGGTCATAAGCTTCAGTCGTGAAAGAAAATGGCCAGGCATTTCTTGCTAAGTGCTCAAAGAAATTATAGCCTCAATCCTGCATGAAAATGGTGAAAAGAATCTAGCAAATTCAATAATTTACATTATCTATTGCTTAGGTCACTTGCGGACATCTTATAATAAAGGCACATTAGCTGAACTGAAGAATACTGAGACATGAAAAAGCATTCCAAAGATCAACAAATCCAGGAGCTGGTTTTCCGAAAAAAAATTAATAAAGAGATAGACTCCTAGCTAGAATAAAAAAGAAGAGAGAAGATTCAAATAAACACAATTAGAAATGACAAGATAGATATTACCACTGACCCACGGAAATACAAACAACTATCAGAGAATATTATGAACACCTCTATGCCCATACTAGAAAATCTATGGCCGGGCACGGTGGCTCACACCTGTAATCCCAGCACTTTGGGAGGCCAAGGTGGGCAGATCACGAGGTCAGGAGATCAAGACCATCCTGGCTAACACAGTGAAACACTGTCTCTGCTAAAAAAAATGCAAAAAAAATTAGCCGGGCACAGTGGCAGGTGCCTGTAGTCCCAGCTGCTCAGGAGGCTGAGGCAGGAGAATGGCGTGAACCTGGGAGGCGGAGCTTGCAGTGAGCCGAGATAGCACCACTGCAGTCTGGCCTGGGCGAAAGGGTGAGACTCCATCTCAAAAGAAAAAAAAAAAAGAAAATCTATTAGAAATACATAAATTCCTGAACACATACACTCGTGCAAGACTGAGCCAGGAAAAAATTGAATCCCAAAACAAACCAACAATGAGCTCTGAAATTGAGTCAGTAATAAATAGCTGATATGAGTTCACCAAAATCTCATGTCAAATTGTAATTTCCAGTGCTGGAGGAGGTACCTAGTGGGAGGTGATTGTATCATGGGGGTGGACTTCTCCCTTGCTGTACTCGTGATAGAGTTCTCATAAGATCTGGTTGTTTGAAAGTGTGCAGTTCCTTTGTGTTCTCTCTCTCTCTCTCTGTCGGCAGATCCACTGACAGCTTGCACTGTGGATCTAGAAAAGCCGCAGGCACTAAACACCAGCCCATGAAAGCATGCAGAGCCACAGGGGCAGAGCTTCCCAAGGCCTTGGGAGCTGACCACTTCGATCAGTGTGCCCTGGATGCCAGACAAGGATTCAAAGGAGATAATTTTGGGCCTTTCAAATATAATGACTGCCATGCTGGGCTTCAGACTTGCATGAGGCCTGTAGCTCCTTTGTTTTGGCCAATTTATTCCTTTTGGAATGGGAGGATTTACCTAATCCCTGAATCCTCATTGTATCTTGGAAGTACCTACCTTGGTTTTATTTTATAGGCTCATAGGCAGAAGGTACTTGCATTGTCTCAGATGAGACTTTGGACTTGGAATTTTGAGTTAATGTTGGAATGAGTTAAGACTTTGGGGGACTCTTTGGAAGGCATAATTTTGATTTGAAATGTGAGAAGGACGTGAGACTTGAGAGGGGCCAGGGGAAAAATGATATGTTTTGGTTCCGTGTCCCCATCCAAATCTCATGTCGAATTGTAATTCCCAGTGTTGCAAGAGGGTCTGGTGGGAGATCGTTCTATCATAGGATAGAGTTCACCCAGGCAAAAATCTGTTTGTTTGAAAATGTAGAACCTCTGGCTTCTCTCTCTTCTGCTGGCCATGTGCAGACATGCTTGCTTCCCCTTCACCTGCCACCATGATTGTAAGTTTTCTGAGGCCTCCCCAGAAGCAGAAGCCTGTACATTTACAGAATTGTGGGCAAATTAAACCTCTTTTCTTTATAAATTACCTAGTCTCAGCTATGTCTTTATTGCCCTGTGAGAATGAATGAATACAATAACTTACCAACCAAGAAAAGTTCAGGACCAGATGGAGCCACAGCTGAATTCTACCAGATGTAGAAAGAACTGGTACAGTCCTGCTGAGACTATTTCAAACAATTCAGAAGTAGGGCCTTCTCCCCAACTCATTCTATGAAGCCATCATCATCTTCATATCAAACCCTGGCAAATAACAACAAAAACATTTCAGACCAGTATTCTTGATAAACATCAGTGCAAAAATCCTCAACAAAACACTGACTGGCAAACCAAATGTGACAGCGCATCAAAAAGCTTATCTACGTGATCAGCTAGGCTTTATTCTTGGGATGCAAGGTTGGTTCAAGATACCTAAATTAATAAATGTGGTTGATCACCTTAACAGAACTAAAGACAAAAAAAACACAAGATCATCTCAACAGATGCAGAAAAGGCTCTTCATAAAATTCAGGATGCCTTCATATTAAAAACTCAATGAACTATGTATTAAAGGGACACACCTTAAAATAATGAGACACGTCTATGACAAACCCACAGCCAACATCATACTGAATGGGCAAAAGCTGGAAGCTTTCCCCTTGAAAATCGGCACAACACAAGAATACCCTGTCATATAACTCATATTCAATGTACTACTGGAAGTCCTGGCCAGGGGCAATCAGGGAATAGAAGGAAATAAAGGAATTCAAATAGGAAGTGAGGATTCAAACTATCACTGTTTGCAGACCACATGATCCTATGTCTAGAAAACCCCATACTCTCTTCCCAAAAGATTCTTAAGCTGATAAACAACTTTAGCAAAGTCTCAGAATACAAAATAAGTGTGCAATAATTACTAGCATTCCTATACACCAATAACACTCAAGATGAGAGCTAAACCAGGAATCCCACTTACAATTGCCACAAAAAGAGTAAAATACCTAGGAATACAGTTAACCAGGGAGGTGAACGATCTCTACAAAAAGAACTGCAAAACAATGCGCAAACAAATCAGAGATGAAACAAACAAATGGAAAAACCTTCCATGCTCACTGATAGAAATAATCAATATTGTTAAAATGGTCATACTGCCCAAAGCGATGTATAGAGTCAATGCTATTCCTATTAAACTAACATTAACATTCTTCACAGAATTAGAAAAATCTATTTTAAAATTCATATGAAACAAAAAAAATGGCACAAATAGCCAAGGCAAAGGTAAGCAAAAAGAACAATGCTGAAGGCATCACACTACCCAACTTCAAATTATACTACAGGGCTACAGTAACCAAAACAACATGGCACTGGTACAAAAACAGCCACATAGACCAATGGAACAGAATTAAGAACCCAGACATAAGGCCCCACACCTACACCTATCTGATCTTCAGCAAAACTGAAAAAAGCAGGCTATGAGAAAAGGGTTCCCCATGCAATAATTGTTGCTGGGAGAACTGGCGAGCCATATGCAGAAGATTGAAACTGGACCCTTTCTTACACCATACAAAAATTAACTCGAGATGGATTAAAACCCTACACATAAATAAAAACCCTGAAAGACAATCTAGGCAATACCATCTTGGACATAGGCACAAGCAAAGATTTCATGACGAAGACACTAAAAGTAATTGGAACAAAAGCAAAAATTGACAAATGGGCTATAACTAAAGAGCTTCTGTACAGCAAAAGAGTGAACAGACAACCTACAGAATCAGAGAAAAGTTTTGCAAACTATGCATCTGACCGAGGCCTGATATCTAGAATCTATAAGAAACTTAACAAATTTACAAGTGAAAAACAAACAACCGTATTAAAAAGTGGGCAAAGGACACAAACAGAATCTTTTCAAAAGAAGACATGCACATGGCCAAAAATCAGATGATGAAATGCTTAACATCACTGATCATTAGAGAAATCCAAATCAAAATTGCAGTGAGATACTATCACACACTGGTCAGAATGGCTGTTTATAAGAAGTAAAATAATAATAGATGCTGGCAAGGTTGTGGAGTAAAAGGAGAACTTATACACTGTTACTGGGAATGTAAATTAGTTCAACCATTGTGTAAGACAGAATGGTGATTTCTCAAAAAGCTAAAAACAGAAACACCATTGAACACAGCAATCCCATCACAGTGTATATACCCAAATAAATATTATTATAAAGACACATGCATTTGGATGTTCATTGCAGCACGATTCCCGATAGCAAAGACATGGAATCAACCTAAATGTCCATCAATGGTAGGCTGAATAAAGAAAATGTGGTACATACACACCATAGAAAACTATGCAGCCATAAAAAAGAATGAGACTATGTTATCTGCAGGAACATCAATGGAGCTGCAGGCCATTATCCTTAGCAAACTAATGTAGGAACAGAAAACCAAATACCACATCTTCTCACTTATAAGTGGAAGCTACATGATGAGAATACATGGACCCATAGAGGGAAACAACACAGTGGGGCTTATTGGAGGGTGGATGTTGGGAGGAGGGAGAGGATCAGGAAAAATATCTAATGTGTACCAGGCTTAATACCTGAGTGACAAAATATTCCATACAATAAACCCCCATGACACAAGTGTACCTATATAACAAACCTGCACGTGTACCCCTGAACTTAAAAGAAGCACATTATTTTGTGAAGACAATAGACACAACAGTGAAAACAGTAAAATGACATAGGACTCTGGGGGAGAGAAAAGGCATTTTTAGAAATTCATAAAATGTCAGAAGAGAACCAAGTCATAATGTAAGTGGTGCTTTGGAGGTTGTGTGATTAATTTCTTTTGATAGAGTTGTCACAAACATGTGCCTACTGATAAAAAAAAATTTCAATAGGGAAATGTGGAAACTTTGGCATGAAAGTCATTCCAAAACTGAAGCAGTGTGGCAATCAACAGGGGTCAGCTATTAAGATATTGAGTTAAAATTTTGAGATAAATAAAACAAAAAGGAGGGAAAACAGGCTGATATAAAGAGTTGATTTTATGGCAAATAAGAGTCTTTGAAGGGACATATAGGTTAGAATTACTAATTTTAGAAAATAAAAGTAACAGATGAAATATAAATGTGTTGCAGATCACCTGATCAAAGACAATGTGATTAAAAAAGTAAAAGCTTCTTAAAAGCAAAGAGTATTTGCCATTAATAATTATAATAATCAAGTGGAAAGAATAAAATAGCAGATTTTTGGTGCTGGTATAGCATTCTTAAAATCACCAAACTCAGAATGTACAGGTTTTCACAAATCATATCAAATACTATGCATGTTACCTTTACAAGCATAAAATAGGTGGACATCTGGATAACTATACAAATTTTTGGCACTGGCTTTGCCAATCAATGGAAATTCAGACTTTAAATTTTTCATTAAAAAATCTGTCCCTACACCATTACCTAACAAAATTGAAGTATCTTTCCAAATTAGGAATATGTATCTAAATGTGAAACTTTACACTGTATTCTACAAGTGATAATGCATATCTCCTGTCTTCGATACCATCTGCCTCTTACACTGAGATTTACTGATGAAGAAAACAGGATCCTACTGGGCATGGTGGCACATGCCTATAGTTCCAGCTACTCAGGAGTCCGAGGCAAGAGGATTCACTGAGCCCAGAAGATTGAGACTGTAGTGCACTAAAATCGATCATGCCTGTGAATAGCCTCTGCACTACAGATTGGGCAATATAGTTGGTAAAAAAACAACAACAACCCAGGCTCACTGATAATTGGTAATATATCTGTCATCTGGGTTTCGATGCAACTGTTTCCCCTGACTTCCTATTGTCAGGAAAGGAAAATAATATGCCTTTGTCAGTCTTGAATTAATCCAGGCTAATGTCATCATTCTCATAATTTTGCCACAGTTTTTGGTGAAACCTTATTAAAATGTCAAGCTAATTAGTTTTCAGTACTATTACCTAAAGCCTCTTGATTTCCCAATACCCATTATAAAGTCATGATTCATGATGTACTGAGAAAAACTTACAGGCAACCTTTTCTCTGATAGATTTCCCATCATATCCTGAGCAGACACGTCTATCATTCTATCACAAATTCCACCTGTAGTCATACTTAAGCAAGTTAATTTGTGGCAGCTGGTAAAATGTTGCATGTGATTTTACATTTTTCACAAGTGGCATTGCATTTTATATTGAGCAACCTTCCCTTAATGGTTTGATGGTTTAGATGGTTCTAAAACTAGTGAGTGAACTGTCCATTTTCCCCAAAGCTAGTAATAGAAAATTTATCCTAGTTTGTGGTGTGTGTGTGTGTATGTGTATGTGTGTGTGTGTGTGTGTGTAAAATTAAATAAGAATGTATATTGCAGTCATTCCCAGCCTGGCTAGAGGTTTCTCTAGAACAGGATTTTGGTTTCATTAATTGTCTCTATTGCTTTTCTGTTTTGATCATGACTATTTCCTTTCTTCTGCTAACTTGGGATTTATTTTTTAAAGGTTTTTTTAAGGTGGAAATTTTGATCACTGATTGAAGGCCCTTCTAGTTTTCTAATACAAAAATTTAGTGCTGTAAATTTTTCTCACTAACTATTGCCTTAGTGGCTGATACGGTTTGGCTGTGTCGCCACCTAAATTTCATCTTGAACGGTAGCTCCCATAATACCTGTGTGTCATGGTGGGATGGACCCAGTGGGAGGTAAGTGAATCGTGGGGCGGGTCTTTCCCATGCTGTTCTCATGATAGTGAATAAGTCTCGCAAGATGTGATGGTTTTGTAAAGGGGAGTTCCTCTACATAAGCTCTCTTGCTTGCCACCATGTAAGATGTGACTTTGCTCCTCATTTGCCTTCAGCCATGATGGTGAGGCCTTCCCAGCCATGTGGAACTGTGAGTCAATGAAACCTCTTTCCTTTAAAAATTACCCAGTCTCAAATATGTCTTTATTAGCAGCATGTGAATAGACTAATACAGTGGCATTCCGCAAATTCAAATAAATTGTGTTTTTATTTTTTCATTGCTAAATACATTAGAATTGTAGTTGATTTTATCTTTGACCCATGGATTATTTAGAGTATGTTCTTTATTTTTCAAATATTTAGTGATTTTTCTAGATAAATTTATGTTGCTGATTTCTAATTTAATTCTATTGTGGGGATATAACATGAAAAGGATATGCATTCTATTGTTCAGAGTGTTCTGTAAATATCAATTATGTCAAGTTGGTCAATACTGTTAACCAAATATGCAATTTTTTGATGATTTTCTGACTACTTGCTTTATCAGTTATTAACAGTATTTAGATTTCCAATGTAATTTTGATTTTTGTCTATATCTTTTGGATTTCTGTCACTATTTTCTTCCAGTGTTTAGAAGTTCTGTGTTTAGGGGCAGTGTTGATAAAAATTTAGGATTGTTATGTTCTCTTGATGAATGTACTTCTTAACAATTATACAATGACCTCTATTATCTGTGGCAGTATTCTATGATGTTAGTATGGCCTCCTGTCTTTCTTTTAACTAGTTAGCATGGTATCACTTTTACTATGATTTTACTTGTAACCTATCTGTGTCTTTTAAATTTTAACTGCATTTATTGTAGACGTCATATACCTCCTTTATTTGCTTATTTTATCCTCTTTGTTATATTTTTAACTATACTTTTGTTTTCATTGTAATTTTAGTGCTGACTTTCAGTTTATAGCATACATTTTTAACTTTGATCTATTTTCATCATATTACACAACTCCACGTATAGTATAAAATCTCAAAGTAGTATACTTTCATTTCTCCACTCCTGAGGAGAAACACACACACACACACACACAAACACTCACACACATACACACACATACGCATATACTCCTACAGCACATTCCTATTGTTGTTTAATCAAACAATTATTATTTAAACAGATTGAAATAATGATTAAAAACCTCACATATTTATGTATTCTGTTAGCATTTTATTCGTATAGGTACCACTTCTGATGTTCCTCCTGGCTTCCTACCAGATTTCTATGGGGTACTCTTTCCTTTCTCCTTGAAAGACTTCTACATCATGTCTTCTAACGTAGCTTGTTGCTGATGCATTCTTTCTACTTTTGTTTGTAAAATTCTTTATTTCAACTTGGAATTTGAAAGATGTTATTGTTGGGTATGATTTTCTAGGTTTACATTGCTTTTTTTTTTTACTTTAAGTATTCTATAGATGTCACTCCATCATCTTCTGTCTTGCAATATTTCTGCTGGCAAAACTGTTTCAATACTTATCTCTGTTCCTCTATACATAACAGGTCCTTTGTCCTTTTGCTACATTCAAGATACTCTTTTTAGTTTTTGACAATTTGATTGTGATATGCCTTCGTGTCATTTTCTTCATGATTCTTGTGCTTGTGGTTCTTTGAGGTTCTTGAATGTGTGGTACTATAGTTTTTATCACAGTTTTGGAAAAAAATAGTTATTATTCTTTCAAAATTTTTCTTTCCCCTCCCTTGTTTACAGGACACAAAACACATTTACGTTGAGCCCATTAGAACTGTTCCACAGCTGACTAATATTCTTCATTTTTAAAAATTACATTTTTCCTCTTTCATTTTACGTATTTTTTTGTGTTAGATGTACTCAGTACCGTGGTGACATATATAGTATGCCATCTTGTGTTTCTTTTGAAGTGTTTTGGCTATTATTGGCTCCCTGTTGTTTTAATAGTAACTTGTCAAGTTCTACAAGAATACCTATTGGAAGTTTTGATTATACTCTTACTAAATATTTAGTTTAATGAAGGAATAATTAAAAATTTATAGATTTGATTCTTTCAGCTATTTTACTACATTTTTAATGCACTCAGATCTTCATGATTTTAAATAAAATTTTGTTATATTATCCATAAAAATCTTGCAAATCTTGTTATTTTTTAAAAAGATACCTGTAGTTATTTTTTACCAAAAATAAAATTACTTCATTCTATTTTACCTTGTAATCACTTTGTTTTTGTTTTTGTATTGAAAGAATGTCATATTTCTACATTTTTTATATCTAACATCTTTGCTGAATTGCCTTTCTAGTGTTAATAATCATTTTTATATTCTCATGGATTTGCTATGTAGACAATTACATCATCCACAAATAAAGGCTGTGTTGTTTATTCTTGCAGTTTTTATTTATATTATTGCCTTAATGTATCAGCTAGGGCTTCCATTACATAATTAAATGGACTAAGAAGTAATGAGCTTCTTTGTCTCATGTCTTACTTTAGTAGGATTGGTTCTAAAATCTTCCCAATCATCTCTTTTTCTGGCTGGATTATCATAATGCATTTCAGTCTATTACATGTTCTTTCCCTTGATTCTTTTTGTAGTACAAAATAGAACTGTTTGTCTTTTAAGCTATCAATGCAAAGAAAACCCATATTATTTAATAAGGCAGTAAATATTTAAAATAACTTAATCTTTAAAACCTCCAAAAGTGCCAACTTGCCCAGAAAACCCATTTATATTCTCCTAAAAATCTGTATCTCTAGTCTCATCATCCTGTAATTTGACTCATTTATCTTTCTATACCAAGCTAAATGAAATACTGGTTTATTATTGATTTTACAATTTGAATTAAATGCTAGAATTGCAAGCTTTTAAAAAATACTTAAGATAAATATATAAATATATTTCAGTGAACATGTAGGTTAAATATATTTTCAAAGATAACTGTGTAAGAAACTTATCATTTAGAAGATTACTTCTAAAGGAAAATGCCGTATCTCCAAACAAGTAATGTGCAAGTTAGCATTTAGAGCTCAACCACTTTCTAAATAGGGTAATGTGTGTTGTCAGTACTGCAGAGACCTGAGGTCTAGTTAAGTAAGTCATTTAACAAGGTCAAGTGCCATCAGCTGATATATATCCAGATTGCAGAAGAAATTTTTAAATAACCAGGTTTTGAGGGGTGTGTGTACCACAGAGCCACCCAACTATTTCTATAAGTTTTTAAAAGAAAACATGGGCCCAGTAAAGAAACCAGCATTTTCCTACCACAGTGCAATGACACATACTCTTAGGTACATAGAAGCCTGAAGCATGCTTTGCAGTAAGATTCATTGCTCTCTAAGCTATGATAACAAAGAATATATATGTGTATATATATATATATATTTATATATATGTAAAATATTCTTCTGAGAGCTATATGAGATAAAGAACAGATACAATTTTGACACGTGATTGAAGTTTTCCCATTCTTATTTTTTCTAAAAGCTATATTTACAATATTCTTAGAAAAAAAATTTTTGAAGTTTCTCATTAAAGCTTTCAACAGTCCCCATTTCTACAATAGTTAGACATTCCCTCCTCTGTGCTTCCATAACATCATGTAGATGTCTGATTAGAATAGGATCTGCTATGGCTAGTCCAACCTGAGCACTCGTTGGTCTGTTGGCCTCCCCGGGCCCCAGTCTGACCACGCTTGCTTACAGGGCAGTCTCAGGTACCCTGGGGCCCACACCATAGCTTCTGTTCCTGACTGATGGAGAGCTCCAGCAAGACAGCTCTTACTGCCATTCCCTAGCCTGCATGTTCCCTCCCCATACTGCAGATTCCCATGAGCCCACAACAAGCTCCCACATCACTTTGCTGGTGCAGGTCTGCGTGGATGGGTTATGCTTTACTTGCCAATGCAGCAAATGGAAATGCAGTATTCTCCCCGACCCCTGCCGACTGCCATTGCAGACAGAGCCTTGGCAGGCACAGAGCCTGAAAGCCCCAACCCCACCAGCACCCCATCCTTATGCTAACCCTACGAAGAGAATAGGGGATCCTCTCACACCCTGAGTTAGCACTCCTTCTTGCAGGACACAGAGAAGGCACCCAGACATGAACCCACCAGAATCCCACCCCAAGCTAACACCAGCTCCAGTGCAACAGCACGCACAATCTCCAGCAGGGACACACCACTCTCCATCCAGCTGCTTTGCCCCCACCACTGTGGTGAATGCCCACAGGGAAGCAGCCACCCCTGTATCCACTAGAGCTCTGTTGTAGCTGTTGTACCTAGGCCCTGCGCAGTGCAGTGGACTCCAAACCCTGAGGGGACGGAGAAAAACACTGGGGCCCAATTCAAGTCCCCCAGAGTTAGAACACAGTCTTGGAGTTAGGAGCTGAGCATTAGTTCCTAAAACCTCCCAGAAACAAAGACAGTTGGCTGAATCCACCTTATACCATAACCAAACCCTCAAGGTCATCAAATACGATAAAAGAAACCCCCCCACCACCACACACACACACCCACACACAGACCAGCAACCTCAAAGTTTGAAGGTAGATAAGCCCACAATGACGAGAAAGATTCAGCACAAGAGCAATGAAAATTCAAAACGTTGGAGTGTCTTTCCTCCAAATGACCACATCAAATATCCAGCAAGGGTTCAGAAATGGCTGAGGCTGACATAGCTGAAATGACAGAAACAGAATTCAAACTATGGATAGGAACAAATTTCACTGAGCTACAGGAGTACGTTGTAACCCAATGCAAGAAAGCTAAAAATTATGATAAAATATTGTAGGACCTGACAGAAAAAATAGCCAGTATATAGAAGAATGTAACTGACCTAATAGAGCTGAAAAACATACTACAAGTATTCTACAATGCAATTACAGGTAGTAATAACAGAATAGATGAGGCAGAGAAAATCATCTCAGATCTCGAAGGCTGGCTTTCAGAAAAAAAAAAGATAGGCAGACAAGAAAATGTTCATGAAAATGAACAAACAACCTCTGATAAATATGGGATTACATAAAGAGACAAATACTAGGACTGACTGGTGTCCATGAAAGAGATGAGGAGAGTGGAACCAATGTGGAAAACATATTTCAGGATATCATCCATGAGAACTTCCCCAGCCTAGCTAGAGAGGCCAATGTTCAAATTCAGGAAATGCAGAGAACCCCAGTAAGATACTTCAGAAGAAGATTATCCCCAAGACACAGAATCATCAGATTCTCCAAGGTCAAAATGAAAGAAAAATTTAAAAAAGCCCACCAGACTAACAGTGGACCTCTCAGCTGAAAGCCTACAAGCCAGAAAAGATTGGGGGCAAATATTTAAAATTCTTAAAGAAAAGAAATTCCAACCCAGAATTTCATATCTGGCCAAAGTAAGCTTTATAAGCAAAGGAGAAATAAGATCCTTTTCAGACAAGCAAATGTTGATTGAATTCATTACCAACAGACCTGCCTGATGAGAACTCCTGAAGGAAGTACTAAATATAAAAAGGAAAGACTGTTACCAGCCACTACATAAACACACTGAAGGATACAGACCAGTGACACTATGAAGCAACCACATGAAAAAGTCTGCAAAATAACCAGCTAACTACATGATGACAGGATTATATACACATATATCAATACTCACCTTAAATGTGAATGGGCTGAAAGCCCCAATTAAAAGACACAGAATGGGAAGCTGAATGGAGAACCAAGACCAATTGGTATGCTGTCTTCAAGGCACACATCTCACATGCAATAGTATACATAGGCTCAAAATACAGAGATGGAGAAAAATCTACCAAGCGAATGGAAAATAGAAAAAAAGCAGGAATTGCAATCCTACAGTAGTAGTGGGAGACTTTAACATCCCATTGACAAGACAGATCAGGACAGAAAACTAACAAAGATATTTAGGACCTGAACTCAGCACTGGATCAAATGGACCTGATAGATATCTACAGTATTCTCCACTCAAAAACAACAAAATACATATTCTTCTCACTTCCACATGGAACATACTCTAAATTTGATCACATAATTGGAAGTGAAACACTCCTCAGAAAATGTAAAAGTACTGAAATTATAACAGTCTTTCAGACCACAGCACACAAAAAAATAGAATTCAACACTCAAAAATTCACTCAAAACCACACAATTACATGGAAATCAAACAACATGCTCTGAAATGACTTCTCGATAAACAATAAAATTAAGGTAGAACTCAAGAAGTTCTTCGAAACTAATGAGGACAAAAATACACGGTACCAGAATCTCTGGGACACAGCTAAGACATTATTAATAGGGAAATTTATAGCACTAAATGCCCACGTCAAAAAGTGACAAAGATTACAAGTTAACAATCTAACATGGCAACCAAAAGAACTAGAGAACCAAGAGCAAACAAATACCTCAGCTAGCAGAGGACAAGAAATAACCAAAATCAGAGCTGAACTGAAGAAGATTGACACACACACACACACGCACACACACAAAACATTCAGAAGATCAACAAATACAGGAGATGGCTTCTTGAAAAAATAAATAATATAGATAGACCACTAACTAGACCAATAAAGTTAAAAAGAGAGAAGATTCAACTAAACACAATCAGAAATGAGAAGGGTATCACCACTGATATCATAGAAATACAAACAACCATCAAAGAATATTACAAACACCTCTATGCACATAAACTAGAAAATAGAGAAGAAATGAACAAATTCCTGGACACATACACCTCCCAAGAATGAACCAGGAAGAAACTGAATCCCTGAACAGACCAATAATAAGTTCTGAAATTGAGTCAGTAATAAATAGCCTACCAACCAAAAGAAGCTCAGACCAGATGGATTCACAGCAGAATTCTACCAGATGTACAAAGAAGAGCTGGTACTTTTCCGTCTGAAACTATTCCAAAATATTGAATTGAAGAGGAAGAACTCCTCCTTAACTCACTATGGGGACAGCATCATCTTGATACCAAAACCTGGAAGAGATACAACAAAGAAAGATAATTTCAGTCCAATATCCTTGATGAACAGCAATCCAAAAATCCTCAATGAAATACTGAGAAATCGAATCCAGCAGCACATAAAAAGACTTATCCAACAGGATCTAGTGGGCTTTTTCTCTGGGATGCAAAGTTGGTTCAACATATGCAAATCAATAAATGTGATTCATCACATAAACAGAACTAAAGAAAAAAAGCATATGATTATTTCAATAGATGCAGAAAAGACGTTTGATAAAATTCAACATCCATTCATTTTAAAAACTCTCAAGAAACTAGTAATTGAAGGAACATACCACAAAATAATAAGAGCCAACTATGACAACCCCACAGCCAACATCATACTGAATGGGCAAAAGCTGGAAGCATTCTCGTTAAAAACCCTCAAAAGACAAGGATGCCTTCTCTCACCACTCCTATTCAACATAGCATTGGAAGTCCTGGCCAGGGAAATCAGGCAAGAGAAAGAAAAAATAGGCATCCAAATAGCAAGAGAGGAGCTGCAACTGTCCCTGTTTGCAGACGGCATAATCCTCTAGCTGGAAAACCCTACAGTCTCAGCCCCAAATATTCTTAAGCTTATAAGCAATTTCAGCAAAGTCTTGGGATACAAAAATCAATGTGCAAAAGTCACTGACATTCCTATACACGAACAACAGTCTAGCTGAGAGCCAAATCAGGAAGATAATCCCATTTACAATTTCCACAAAAAGAATAAAATACCTAGAGATACAGCTAACTATGGAGATGAAAGCTCTATACAAGGAAAACTACAAAACACAACCGCTCAAAGTCATCAGAGATTACACAAATAAATGGAAAAACCTCCCATGCTCATGCATATGATGAATCAATATCTTTAAAATGGCTATACTTCCCAAAGCAATTAATAGATTCAAGGCTATTTCCATTAAGCTTCCACTGATATTCTTCCCAGAACAAGAAAAAACTATTTAAAAATTCATATGGAACCATATAAAAGCCCAAATAGCCAAGGCAATCCTAAGCAAAAAGAACAAAGCTGGAAGCTTGTTGCCTGACTTTAAAATATATTACAGGGCTACAGTAACCAAAACAGGATGGCACTGGTACAAAAACAGTCACATAGACCAAAGGAACACAATTGAGAACCCAGAAATAAGATCCCACATCTACAAATATCCGATGTTCGACAAACCTGACAAAAAAACAAACAATGGGGAAAGGATTCCCCATTCGATAAATGGTGCTGGGATAACTGGCTAGCCATATGCAGAAGATTAAACCTAGACTCCTTCCTTACAACATGTACAAAAATGAACTGAAGATGAATTAAGGGCTTAAATGTAAAACCCAAAACTATAAAAGCCCTGGAAGACAACCTAGGCAATACTATTCAGGACATAGGCATGGGCAAAGATTTTATGATAAAGACACCTAAAGCAATTATAACAGAAGCAAAAATTGATAAATGGGATCTAATTAAACAAAAGAGACTCTGTACAGGCAAGGACACTATCAACAAAGTAAACAGACAGTCTACAGAATGGGAGAACAATTTTGAAAACTATGCATTTAACAAAGGTCTAATATCCATCACCTATAAGGAACTTAAATTTACAAGAAGAAAAAAAACAATCCTATTAAAATGTGGGCAAAGGACATGAACAGGCACTTTTCAAAAGAAGACATACATGCAGCCAACAATCAGTTGACAAAATGCTGAACATCACTGATCACTAGAGAAATGCAAATCAAAACTGCAATGAGATACCAGTTCACACCAGTCAGAATGGCTATTAATAAGAAGTCAAAAAGTAACGGATGCTGGCAATGCTGTAGAAAAAAAGATCACTTATACACTGTTAGTGGGAGTGTAAATTAGTTCAACCATTGTGGAAAACAGTATGGAAACTTCTCAAAGAGCTAAGAACAGAAATACCATTCAACCCAGGCATCCCATCACTGGATATATATCCAAAGGGATATAAATCTTTCTATTATAAAGACATATGCTTGTGTATGTTTATTGCAGCACTATTCCCAATAGCAAAGACATGGTATCAACCTAAATCCTCATCAATGGTAGAATGGATAAAGAAAATGTAGTAAATATACACCACGGAATACTATGCAGCCATAAAAAAACAAAATCACGTTCTTTGCAGGGACATGGATGGAGCTGGAAGCTGTTATTCTTAGCAAATTAATTCAGGAACAGAAAATCGAACGCTGCGTGTTCTCACTTATAATTTGGAGCTAAATGATGAGAACATATGGAAACAGAAGGGAGCAACACACACTGGGACCTATTGGAGAGTGGGGTGAAGGGTGGGAGGTAGAGGATTAGGAAAGATAACTAGTGGGTACTAGGCTTAATAACTGGGTGATGAAATAATCTGTACAACAAAGCCTCATGACACAAATGTACCTGTGTAACAAACCTGCACAAAGTTAAAAACTGAACTTAAAAGTTAAAAAAAAAAGAATAAGATCCGCATCCATAGTTTGATGACTTCATTTTTAAGGAATAAAAATTGCTTCACCTGACTATTTTTCCTGAAACTTTTACATTTTACCTAATCCCTTAATATTTCCTTTGACTCGATAAATAACTAGGTTGTTAAATAATAATTAGCCCAAAGACAGTATATACCGGGATGTCAGAAGCATAAAGAATAATGGTTTTGTTTAATTGTTTATCCACATATATATCTGTGATGTTTGTATTTTGAGATCTAGTCTGTTCACCTAACTGTAGTTGATAGCGTGGTTATTGTTATGACTCACGATTGCACAGAATTGATGATGACCTTAACACCTAAGCATTAAATCTTTTCTTCTCCCATGTAGCAAACATGGATGTGCCATCTTCACCTCATACAACATTATCAATTATAAAACTCTTTTATCATTATTCCTTAGTTATCGTTTCCGTTCAAGTATTTACAGAATGTTTAAGAGGCTTAATACAATCTCTTCATTTTACAGAAGGAAAAACAAACCTCAAAGTGAATGTGACTTGCTTAGGTTTACATACGTAGTTAGTGAGGGAACCGGACAAGAGTCAACTGGTGTTTTTCTCACTATACAATTTCTGTTTATGGCATTTTTATTCATCCTTTATTTCAACCTTCTATTCATTTCTATGGATCTAAAATATTATAAAAGTTTTTCATTAATTGAATACTTTTTGAAGCATAGTTTTTTCTCAGCTACTGCTAACATCACCCCAACCTAGGTTCCACATTATCTTATGTCTGAAGAAATGCAATAGTTTTTTAACTGATCACCTTGAAGACAGTTTATTTATGCACCCCCACTGTGAAAAACATAAAGATTTAAAGATTGTTTTTGTGGAATGTCATGCATTATTCTTCACTCTACTTTAAGACCTATAATAGCTACAAAGAAAATTAAACTTCCTCATGCTTTTAAGCATAGGATTGATTATACTTTGCTAAGCTAGCTTTGCCTATCCCACCCAATCTTAGATTCTGCCACTCCCCAGCATGTGCCCATTATTCCTGGAAACATCATCTGCTAATTCCTAATGCCTGTGACATTTACTCTTGCTTTTACCTCTTGGCACTTCTTATCGCCTTAACTGGAAATATTCTTTCCATCTTTGCAAAGATGATCGTGTCAGTTTCCATACCTTTACATGAATTGTTTTTTTTTTCCTTCCTGTTCAACCCATAAACTTTTTAAAAAATACTTTTGATATTTTACTATATCAAAGTTAGCACTTAAATATTATGCAATGTTGATCACTTTTCATTTAGCACGGGTCATTCTTTTTATACTCACTATATAACATCAAGTTTATAGCTCCTTCCTCTTTTATATCTGAAGAGCACTACGGTGGCATTAAATAACTGTAAATATTCAAGATACACTGCCTTAAACACACTTCTTTCTGATGCTCAGACAGAAAACGTGATGTAGCCAACTTGTAAAGATTTTCTCTCTAAAACATGTCATACTGCTAGGAAAATTTTTGAAAAGTTAGTATTTTAGATACGAAAGTAGAAATGCAAGGCTAAACATGCACTCTGTGAATATACATCTATGAAAATATTTACTGATTATCTTTTACATCTAGTTTTCCTGATTGTAGTAGGAATACAATATTTCCTTTTAACATTATAGGCTGAGTTAATTTTAAAGTAAAAACTTCTTGAGATAAGTAAAATAATGCATTTAAATTACCCAACACAGTTTCTGGCACAATGGAGGGTACTCAAGAAATGATAGTTTCTTCTCTGCTTTCAAGTGAAGAAAAAAGAAACAGCATTCAAAATGTGATCTATTTTTCCAAATCTGTGTATACTTAACACGTACTACTAAAGTGTATTTTTTCTGCCTCTGTTTAAATCTGTATATTTTATATAAAAGGATTCTGCTTGTTTTCTGATTTTTATCTTTTATGAGACGCTTAAGAGGCTACTTGGCTTCTGATATATTTTGCAAAATTTAAGTTGAAGGTACTGTTCCTTTTAGGTACCAGAGTCTTTTCATGATATTCAAAAATTTCACTTTATTTTATTGTCCTATGGTTACACTAAATCCGTGTTTATTGTAACTTTTGGCACACTGAAATGTTTTGGAGATAAAGAATGTCTTTTAAGATTTCCACTGAGTCTTTCTATAAAGTTTTCTCATTTATGGTAATCCTTCTTTTAGATTACATGGAAGGGATTTGCAGTGCATTGTTTGAACAGAATAAATATAAGAGTCTTATTCTTTGCAAGTCAACTTAATCCGTCTAAAGCTGACATTTTGATGCAACTCATAAAATGTCTGTTGATTATATATATATATATACACACACATCTATCTATATAGTTAGATACATTAGAGGTAAATAAAGTACTGGCCACATTTTGTCATTGAGAATATCCTACCTCAATTATCTTAAGTGTTGAAACAAAACAATCATTAAACAGTTTCCATATTTTGCATTAAAATATATTTCTAAAAACATATTTCCTTACCCTTTTGTGCAAAAGTGTTACCTGCCTATTCATTGAAGAAAATAAATGCTATTGACCAATATGTAAAGGCATTTTTCAAACTTGTTTTACCCAATAACCTGGACCTCTGCAGCTGCATATAAATATTTGAGGGCCTATTAAAAATCTAAAATTTTAATTTCCCCCAAATTACTGGTGCGTCAAAACATAACCAAATTTTAAATGTACGAATCTGATTCAAAGTAATATTTGTTGCCTACATTGATTTTACATGCACTGAAATTATCTAAACCAAAAAAGACCATCAAAAGTGCTTCGTTGACACTCTAAATTTGCCTCATCCTACTGTTACTAAGAATTAGAAGCAGCACAAGAAAATGCTGACAATTTTTTTTCTTTTTTTTGCATATTTGGCTGTCTTCACATCAAGTAAAATCTGCTAAAAAAAAAAAAAAAAAAAAAAACTCCCAAAGCCAAGTGTTAGCTATGAGCTTTAAATGTGTGAGGACTCATCTTCTATCTAATAAAGAAAAATACACTGGAGGTAGCCCTGCATGTACAGTACACATTAACACAAAAAAAATGCTCAAAATTCCAATTGATTTGTTTATATTAATTTTAGTTAAATATAATTGTAGAAAATCATCAAATTGACAGAGGACTCTCTTCCAGTCAACATTTTCTGGATATTTTCCTCATTTCCCTTTTCTAATTATTCAGTCACGTCTATAAATCTAGAATGTACAAAAGCAAGGAAAAAAAAAACAACCCTGAAAGAAGGAAGTCTGTTAATTTATTTTTATTCTCACCATTTTTTCATTTATAGTATTTTATAAGTCTCCGGGTAATTTGGAAAACATCTTTCTTATTGAGATATCTTTTAAAATATTACTTAGATAAAGATGACCATTAGTTACGAGTTTTCTTTGTCTATGTGGATTAAATATAAGTCCCTTGTCCTAAATAAGGCCATGACCTGTACATAGGAATTTTAGAAGCTGTACTGATTGTTAAATGTTTAGCTCATGGATTGATTTTGACCATGTAATCAAATCAAGAATTTTGATTTTGACAGTTAGTAATCAACACAGTAGTCTCAGGAACTACTCAGATTATATCTTCACTTGAATTATTTAAATTTATTATGTTACAAGAAAAAAACCACAAAGAACATTTTAGAAAATTTGATTAAGTCATCAAATCCTCTCTCTCTCTGTCTTTCTTTCTCTCTCTAACCCACCCACATGCACACAATGCACAATGAATGTATAAGTTTGAGGTAATATTTAGTTAATGAAGGCCCTCCCTGTAAAAATCTTATTTTTTCTATTCAAGATGCTTTTACAATATGTATTGCTTGTTTCAAAACACACCATATTTTAAAGAGAAATATGAAACTTTCTCAGGAACAGCCAGATCTATGTGATGAGTAAGTGTCCTAGAAAATAAAGGAGTTGATAAGTAATAAATACAGAAAATATTTATACTAGATATGAGAGAACAGGAATGAGATCAGATGGAACTTGGCCTTGTCTTTCTGGAAGATATAAACAGTTGCAACAAAACAATGCTATCATTATAACAATGAGAGCAAGAAAGATGAACTACAAAGTAAAGATATTTTTAAAATGAGTTAGGGGGAGGCAGAGCAAGATGGTGGTAAGTCATCTATGTTAAAAGAGCTCCTGGACGAGGTGAACAATTCTTTCAAAGGGCTTATCAAAACGCTAGATACAGAACAGTAAATAATGAAGTTGAAGACAGATAAATGCAGAAAACATGTTTGATAAAATCTAATATTAATGGCAGATAGAAACATCTCAGCAAACTACAAATAGAAATAACCTGATAAAGGTTATATACCAAAAAATGCATAGCTTGCATTTATACTTTATGATTAAGGAATGAATACTTTCTCTCTTAGATCAGGAAAAATGCAAGGATGTTTCCTGTTATCTATCAGTTTAACATTTTACTGGAGGTCCTATACAATGTAATAAACCCAAAAAAAAAAAAAACGAATTCATATGAGAAAGAAGTAAAACTGGATTTTTTCCTTGATCCTTTACGTAGATAATTAAATAAAATATCAATAGAATAAATCAAATGTCAAAACTTATTAAATTGTATACTTACAATATGTGCAGTGGACTGTATGCTAATCATACATTGGTAAAGTAGTTTTAAAAAATTAAAGAATTGAAAATTAAAACAACAGTATGTAGAAGAAACAGAATTAAATTTAAAAACAATCAGAAATCACTAACACTGGAAGTGAACAAGATCAACTAAATAAGTCGCATTCATTGTCTGTTGTTACGTAACAAACCATTCAAAAATCTAGTGGCTTAAAACAACACATATTTATCATCTTGTAATGTCTATGGGTCAGCAATCTGGACATGGTTTATCTGGGCCCTCTGCTTCAAAGCCCTTCAGAAGGCCACAACCAAGCTGTCAAGCCAGGTTCTGTAATCTCTCACATCTGAAGGGTCAGTTGTGAAAGTATTTGCTTCCAAGCTTGCACAGGTGGTTGATAGCAGGATTCAGTTTCTTGAGGAATATTAGACAGAGGGGCTCAGTCTCTTGCTGATTGTTGGCTGAAAGCTCCTCCTTGCCAGGAAGCCCTCTCTGTAACAGCAAACATAGAAGAAGACTCAGAGAGAGAGAATACCAGCAAGAGAGAGGTGAAAATCTTTTTAATCTAATTACAGAAGAAACATTCCATCATTCCTGCCATAGTCTATGCATTAGAAGAAAGTTACTAGCTCTAGCCTACAACAGTGGAATGAGAATACCACAGGGATATGAATACCAAGAAGCAGGGGTCATTGAAAGCCATGTGCGGAACATACAAATTATCAAAATTGACACAATAAATAAAAATTTAGAATAGCCATGTAGCCACTTAAAAATGCTTTACTGTTGAATTCTAAATGTTTAAGAAAGAAACAGCATCAATCTTTTGAAAATCTTTCCAAAATAGAAAAGATTACTTTCCTACTCATTTTATGAGGAAATTATTATTCTGAAACTAAAACCAAAGATATTCTAAGAAATTATATATATATGTTATATATATATATGTTATTTATATATATATGTTATATATATATGTTATATATATATATATAATAAGCCTGTATTCCTCACTAATATGCAGGAAAAACTCATTAATAAAATAACACCAAATCTAGTGCAACTAGATATAAAATTATCTCATCACCAAGTATGGCTAACTATAGGGACACAAGTTTGTGTTAATATAGGAAAATCAATTAGTCACGTAATATTTATTAAAATACTCCCGTGTCATTAAATAGTCCTCACTAGTTATGAAAGAATGAATGAAGAGTATCTCTTTATATGAATACAATATAACCAAACCCATATTTATGCATATTTTTTGACATCTCAAATTTATGGTAGTGTGAAATAACCTTGTGATTCACTCTCCATACCTATTTTTTATTAAATACTGCTGTATTTTCAGAATTTAAGTGAGTAAAGATAGTTCCCAAACTCAACTGAATGCATGATTTATGTCTTGATAAAAAAAAAGTTTATAAAAATTTGGCCTAGATGATACTGTATATCCAAATTGGAAATGCTTCTGCTGATCAAAACAATGAGCAAATCTCTAAAAATTATATAACATTAAAAGACTTATACTCAAAAAGAAAATTAAAATCTCTATAAAATGGAAATTAAACATAAATACAAAGTGGTAAGGAAGATAGGATGAGAACTTTATGAGATTAGTGAAGGGGAACAAGTCAAGACAACCACACATTTAAGTTCTAAGAGATAGCAGAGGCTAATAGTGCAGCAAACATGTGCTGCGACTAATGCTTGTTCAACCAAAAATATAGGCAAGAATCAACCACCCATGAAAGGATACCAAGAAAAAGCTATAAGCTCATACTGAAGCTAGGGTTTAACAGGGGATGCTGGAACTGAGAAGCCTATCTTTGCGGCTAGGAGCTCGGCTAAGCTGCCTGCTGGCTTAGAGACTGCATCTGTGACAAGAAATCAATGTATGATAATATTTTCCTTTGTGGTTCTGTTCTAGGGATCAAATTGAAGCAATATCAAGTCCATTTGTCAGGGAGATTTGAGCACATGAAAAAATAAGAAAATAAAATAGTCCTACTATAAATAAATCAGCAAACCGACTTGCAAACACATAAGAAAAGTTAACATTAAAAACACCATAAAGTGAAAAATATAGAAAATGTGTTAACTTTGGAAGACATGGAAATTATAAATAAATCCAACATCATTTTTAACTTAAAGCTGACTACAAGGTTCAAGGAGATAAATGAAAAAATTTTATGCATAAAACAAAAATGAGCCGGGTGCAGTGGCTCACGCCTGTAATCCCAGCACTTTGGGGGGCCGATTTTAATTTTCGGGTGGATCGCGTGAGGTCAGGAGTTCGAGACTAGTCTGACCAACATGCAGAAACCCCGTCTTTACTAAAAATACAAAATTAACCGGGTGAGGTGGTGCATGCCTGTAATCCCAGCTACTCAGGAGGCTGTGGCAGGAGAATCGCTTGAACCTGGGAGGTGGAGATTGCAGTGGGCTGAGAGTGCGCCATTGCACTCCTTTGGGTTAAAAATAAGCAAGAATTGAAATGGGAAGTGGTGCACGTGAAAAATTAGAAATTCTTGAAATTAAATGCATGTTCATTAGAAATGTTTTAAAAGTCACTGGACAAAATGTAGATAAGACACAGCAGAAAAGAGTACAAGTGAAAGGAAGAAACAGTTTTTTCCTAATAATTTTTTTAAAATGTACAAGTTTTAGATTTACAGAAAATTGCAAACATAGTACAGAGTTTCCTTACAAAGTACAGAATTCCCACACACGGTTTTCATTATTTTTAATAGCTCACATTAACGTGGTATGTTTGTTACTGTTAATGAACTATCATAATAATGACATTCTTAACTAAAGTCTACTTTTCATTTAGGTTTACTTAGGTTTTAACTTAGTGTCCTTTTGCTCTTCCAGGATATCATCCAGGGTATATATTATTAAATTTAGTGATGTCTCCCTAGACTTATCTGGACTCAGAGTTACTTAAAGATTCTTTTTGTTTTTGGATCACCCTGACAATTTTGAGGAGTACAGGAGAGATATTTTATTGAATTCCCTTCAGTTGAAATGTGTCTAATGTTTTCTTAGGTTGGAGATGGGATAATCTTCTTTTGGGAAGAAGACTAAAGAGGTAAAGTGCCACGTTCATCACATAGTATAAGAGTACATACTTACATGACTTATCACTGTTGATATTAACTTTGGTCACCTGAAGTAATTTTTTTCAGGTTCTTCCAACGGAAAGTCATGCTTATTTATTTTTTTCTTTCTTTCAATGTTATAGCCTTTTAAAGGAAGTGACCATATGTAGCCAAAACTTAAAAAGTGGGGGGTTATGTTCTACCATCTTGATAGTGGAATATCTACATAAATTACATGAAATCATTCTGCAGGAAGATTTCTCTTCTATCTATTTACTGATTGAATATTTTGTTTATAGTAGGATGGACTCATTAATATTTATCTTATACTTTGAGTTCTAATTCAGTAGTACTTTATTGTTCGATATGTTCCCCCTCTGTCTATTGGGAGCTGTTTCAGTCTATACTTGTACCCATTTGACATACCCTTATCAATTTAGATTTTTTTGTTTTGTTGTGTTGTGTTTTTCTTTTGCATTTGCTTATTTTATTGTATTACAAGATGCTCCAGGATTATCTTGTATGTTTTCTGATTCATTCCTAGAACCATCCATTTTTCCGAGGAGCCCCAGGTCCTTATGCTGGAGAGTGGTTTTGGAAATGAAGATGTGGGCTAGCTAGATTTATATGATTTTTAATTTCAACTTTTATATTAGAAACAGGGTATACATGTGCAGGTTTGTTACATGGGCATATTGCACCCAGGTAGTGAGCATAGTATCCAATAGGTAGTTTTTTAACATATGCCCCCTCCTTCCCTCCCCGCTCTAGTAATACGCAGTATCTGTTGTTCCTATGTTTATGTCCATATGTGCTCATCATTTAGCTCCCACTTATAAATGAGAACATACGGTATATTCTTTAGTACAAAAGTATTATTGATTCTAGGTGGTCATAGCTAATAGAAGAAGTAAATAAATAGATGTATACTAACCAATATATACACACATACCATAGTTTGGTTGTTTGTCTCACCAAACCTCATTTCAAAACTTGATCCTCAATTTTGGAGGTGGAGTCTAATGGGAGGTGTTTTGGTTATAGGGGCAGATCCCTCATGAATAAATCGATGCCCTCCCTGATGGGGAGGGAGGGAGGGAGTTTTTGCTCTGTTAGTTCCTGTAAGAGCTGGTTGTTAAAAAAAAAAAAAAAAAAAAAAAGCCTAACACCTCCGCCTCTCTCTCTTACTGCCTCTCTTCCCATTTTGATCTCTTCACAATGGCTCCCCTTTGCCTTCCATCATGAGTAGAAGCAACCTGAAGCCCTCAACAGATGCAGATTTGGGCACAATAGTTTTTGTGCAGCCTGTGAAACTGTGAACCAAATAAGCCTCTTTTCTTTATAAATTATCCAGCCTCAGTTATTCCTTTATAGCAACACAACATATATCTTTAAATATTTCTTTGTGTAATCATTTGTCTCTCTATTAAGCTAAATATGTGCTCAACTCTCTTTTCTCTCACTTCTTCCATGAGGTTGGTTCATACATTCGTAATACAGAATAGTCAGGTTATTTTATCAGAGTTGCCATTACATCCCGAAATCTCCTGACCTCCTGAAAGGTAATTTTGTAATGTGCATACACTGTTTCCCTCTTTGTTTTGTAACATCCAGTGGATTTTGACAAATGCCTAGTGTCAAATATTTACTACTACAGAATCATAGAGAATAGTTTCACTGCCCTCAAATATCCTATTTACATCACCTATTCAACCCACTCATGATCTCCGAGCCCCTGACAACACTAATCTATTTACCATCTTCAGAATTTTGCCTTTTTTCAGAATGTAATATAATTGGAATCATCCAGTACATAGCCTTTTCAGACTGGCTTCCTTCTACTGAGCACTAAACATACACGTAAGTTCCCTCCATAATTTGACATAGCTTGATTGTTAATGCATTCTTTCCTTTAAAGAGTATTTCATTGTATGGATATACTACAGTTTATTTGTCCATTCACCTACTGAGGGACATTTTGGCTATTTCCAAGTTTCAGCAATTATGATTAAAGCTACTATAATAATCATCCACACGCTGGCTTTTGTATTGGCGTAATTGTCTAAATCAAACGAATACGTAGGAACATGATTGCTGGTAAGACTATGTTTGACTTGAGAAGAAAATACCAAACTGTCTTCCAAAGTGGCTGGACTGTTTAAGATTCCCATCAGCAATGAATGAGAGCTCTTGTTACTTCATCTGCTCACCAACATTTAATATTTTCAGAGATTTAAAAAATTATGTTAGAGCTGGGCACGGTGGCCCACTCCCGTAATCCCAGCACTTTGGGAGACAGAGGCAGGAGGATCACTTGAGGTCAGGAGTTCGAGACCATCTTGGCCAACGTGGTGAAACCCTGTCTTTACTAAAAGTACAAAAAATTAGCCAAGTGTTGTGGCACATTTCTGTAATCCCAGCTATTCGGGATGCTGAAGGAGGAGAATCGTTTGAACCTGGGAGGTTGAGGTTGAAGTGAGCCGAGATATCATGCCACTGCATTGCAGCCTGGGCGACAGAGTGAGTCAGTCTGTCTGTCTGTCTGTCTCTCTCTCTCTCTCTCTCTCTCTCTATATATATATATATGCCATTCTAAGAGTAGGGGTGTCTTATTGTTCTTTCAATTTGATTTTCCCTACTTAGAAAGAATGTTGATTGTTTTCATATGCTTATTTTATACTTGTATATCTTCTTTGGTAAAATATCTGCTCAGATACCTGCTCATTCTTTCATTGGTTTGTTTGTTTTGTTATTGCTGAATATTGAGTGTTCTTTGTATATTTTGGATAAAAGTCTTTTCACAGATAGATGTTTGACGGATATTTTCTCCAGTCTATGACTTGTCTTTTCATTATTTATTTATTTCTATTGATACATAATAATTGTACATATGTATAGGGTACATGGGATATTTTGATACATGCATATAATACCTAATGCTGAAATTAGGATATTTAGGATAGCCATCACCTCATTCATTCATCATTTCTTTGAGTTGAAAACAATCCAAATCTTTTCTTTAGCTATTTTTGAATACATAATAAATCATTGTTAAATATAGTCACTCTACTCTGCTATTAACCATACAGTTAGATAAAATAAATATCTTTTTTATTCTAAGTCTTTCACAAAGCAGGAGTTTTTAATTGCTATAGTTCAGCTTTTCAGTTTCTCTTTTCATCATTTTTTATTGTTGTATCTAAATATTTATCACCAAGCTCACTTACAGTTCCTTTCATGTTTTCTTGTAGAAGATTCATACTATTATATTTAGGTTCATAATCTATTTTAAAGTACTCTTGTGAAAGCCATAACTTCTGTGTCTACCAGAACAATTAGTTGAAATAACTATCCTTTCTCCATTGAATATTATTTTTGCTCCTTTGTCAAAGATCAGTTGGCTATATTTGTGTGGGTCTATGTCTGAACTCTTTATATATATATATATATATATATATATATATATATATATATATATATACTTAAGTTCTGGAATACATGTGCAGAATGTGCAGGTTTGTTACATGTGTATACATGTGCCATGGTGGTTTGCTGCACCCATCAACCCGTCATCTACATTAGGTATTTCTCCTAATGCTATCCCTCCCCTAGCCCCCCACCCCTGGACAGGCACCAGTGTGTGATGTTCCCCTCCCTGTGTCCATGTGTTCTCATTGTTCAACTCTCACTTATGAGTGAGAACATGCAGTGTTTGGTTTTCTGTTCTTGTGTTAGTTTGCTGAGAATGATGGTTTCCAGCTTCATCCATGTCTCTGCAAAGAACATGAACTCATGCTTTTTTATGGCTGCATAGTATTCCATGGTGTATATGTGTGCACATTTGCTTTATCCAGTCTATCATTGATGGGCATTTGAGTTGGTTCCAAGTCTTTGCTATTGTAAACAGTGCTGCAATAAAAATACACGTGCATGTGTCTTGGGTTTCAAGCACAAAACTGGGTGGTCATTTGGGCAGACACCGAGCTAGCTGCAGGAGTTATTTTTCATAGCCCAGTGGCACCTGGAATGCCAGCAAGACAGAACCTGGGACAGTCGAGCTTGGTGTGGGGAGGGGTGTCCACCATTACCGAGGCTTGGACTCTTTATTTTGTTCCATTCCCCTATGTATCTGTACTTTCACCGATACCACACTGATCTAATTACTGAAGATTTATAATAATCCTTGAAATTGGCTAGTGACAGTCTCCCAACTTTATTGCTTTTAAGTTCCTTTTAAGTAATGTGAGGCCATGTAAGATCTTTTGCTTCTTGGTATAAGCTTTAGAATCAGTTTGTAATGTCTTTACTTGGTTTTATCATGATGGTTATCCTGGCTTCATATAATGAATTAGAAAATATTTCCTCTGGTTCTCTTTTTTGGAAGATGTGGTGGAGAAAAGATAATATTTTTTTCTAATATAGTTGGTAGAATTTACCAGTGAAAATATACTGGACTGGTGCTTTTGTTCTTGCAAGTTTATTACTTATTCAGTGTTTTAATACTTATATAAGCCTATTCATATTATTTACTTTTACTTGTGTGCATTTTGGTAGTTTATGCCTTTTAAATAATTTCATTTCACCTATGTTACGAAATTTGCAAGCAAAGAGTTGTTTTAGTATTGACATGTTATTCCTTTAATGACCATGGGATCAATAGTGATAACACAACATAATTTCTCATGTTGGTAATTGTGTCTTCTCTCTTTTTTACTTCGTTTGCTTTTCTTTGAGAAGATCTTTATTAATCAATAAAAATCTGTTCAAGGAAAAGATCTTTATCTTTATCCTCCAGCTCCGTCCATGTTCCTGCAAAGAACATGACCTCATTCTTTTTTATGGCTGCATAGTATTCCATGGTGTATAGGTACCACATTTTCTTTATTCAGATTTATTAATAAAGATCTTTTAAAAGTAACTGCTCTTTTGATATCATTTATAGTGTCCATTGTTTTGTGGTTTTGATTTTATTGATTTCTGTTATAATTTTTATTATTTATTTTCTTCAGCATACTTTAAGCTTAAATTTATCTTCTTTTTAGGATTTTATAAGGTGGAAACTTGGAATATTGACTTTAGATATTTCATTCATTCTGACACCTGCCCTTAATGCTACTGACTTCCATCTAATCACTTAATACTACACAGTTTGAAAAGTTGTATTTTCCTTTTAACTAACTACAAAATATTTTAAAAATTTCTTTTAAGACTTCTTATTTGGTTCATGTGGTATTTAGAAATGTGTTCATTAATTTTCAAATATTTCAATAATTTTCAGCCATCTTTCTGTTATTGATTTCTAGTTTAATTTAAATGTGATTTCAGAACACATTTGACTTATTTATATTTTTTAACCTAACTTTTATTTTAAGTTTTGGGTACATGGGCAGGTTTGTTATATAGGCAAACTTACGTCATGGAGGTGTGTTGTACAGGTTATTTAATCACCCAGGTATTAAGCCATTAGTTAACCCATTAGTTATTTCTCCTGATCGTCTTCCTCCTCTAGCCTTTACCCCCAATAGGTCCCACTGTGTGTTATTGCCCTCTGTGTATCCATGTGTTCTCATCATTTAGCTCTCAATTATAAGTGAGAATATGTGGTATTTGGTTTTCTGTTCCTGCGTGGGTTTGCTAAGGATAATGGCCTCCAGTTCCATTCATGTCCCTGCAAAGGACATGGCCTTATTCTTTCTTATGGCTGCATAATATTCATGGTATACATGTACAACATTTTCTTTATCCAGTCTACCACTGATGGGCATTTGGGTTGATTCCAAGTCTTTGCTATCGTGAATAGTGTTGAAATGAACATACGTGTGCATGTGCCTTTGTAATAGAAAGGTCTATATTCCTGTGGGTATATACCCATTGATGGGACTGCTGAGTTGAATGGTATTTCTTTAATGAATCGCTCTTTCAGGAATTGCCACACTGTCTTACAAAATGTTTGAACTAATTTACACTCCCACCAACAGTGTATAAGTATTCCTTTTCTCCACAATCTTGCCAGTATCTACTATTTTTGTGACCTTTTTATAATAGCCGTTCTGACTTGTGTGAGATGGTATCTCATTGTGGTTTTGATTTTCATTTATCTAATGATCAGTGATGTTGTGCTTTGTTTTTCACATGTTTGGTGACTGTATGTGTTCATTTGAAAAGTGTCTTTTTATGTGTTTTGCCCACTTTTTCATGTGGTTGTTTCTTTTTTAATGTAAATTTGTTTAAGTTCCTTATAGATACTGAATATTAGACCTTTGTCAGGTACATAGTTTGCAAAATTATTCTCTCATTCTGTAGGTTGTTTACTCTGCTGTTAGTGTCATTTGCTGTACAGAAGCTGTTTAGTTTAATTAGATCCTATTTGTCAATTTTTGCTTTTGTTGCAATTGCTTTTGACATCTTTTTTAATGAATTGTTTCCTGTTCCCATGTCCAGAATGCTATTGCCATATATTTATTGATGTTTCATGTCTCCCTAAAATGTATAAAACTAGGCTGCACCCCAACCACCTTGGGCACATGTCTTCAGGACTTCCTGAGGCTGTGTCAAGGATATGCATCCTCAGCTTTGGTAATATAAACTTTCTAAATTAACTGAGACCCGTATCAGATTTTCTGCGTTTACATTTTGTTAACCATGGGGGGATGCTGAATGGAGATGCCCCGACCTTTGACAAATCTCCTATTGGTGCTTGATTCCAGCATTAGCTAACTTTATGGCTCGAATCAATAGGACAATTTGCTGAGGTCTGAGAGCACCCCCTCCAGAGATACCTGATCTCCCAGAATTTGGTTGAGATCTATAGTTTATTTTGCTACACAACTCTATTTTTGGAGTTCTACTTCCTTCCAACACAAGGAAGGCAAGATTTTCCTGCTTTCATTATGATGTAAGACATGTAACTCCTTTATGGAGTTTGAACTTTCTTCCAACAGGGAAGATGAGGTGTTTTTTGTTGTTTTTTGTTGTTGTTGTTTTCTGCTTCTAGGATGGTAGAGAGCAGTCTACAGCCTGAGATCCATCACTAGCTAAGAAACTGGTTAGGGATTTTGTCTTGCAAATTCTTTTTTAAATGACTAAAGTTAGCATTAACAACCAGCTGGTGTTAATTTCTGCTTACACTTAGAGTGCTCAGAAATTGTACAATTTGTGTGATCATTGTTTAGCAGCATTTTGTCCTAGCTGAAATATGGCAATAAGATTAAAAAAAAATTTTTTTAAGGCACTCAATGGTTAAAAGTCAGCTTAATTAAATGGCTAGCATCCAAGATGTGTGTGTGTGTATGTGTGCATGTTTGTATTTAAAAGGCCTTCATCTTTTTGGTTTTGTTTGTTTGTTTTTCTCTCCTAAGACCTTGTCTTTTTTTTTTTTTTTGAGCAAAGTTTTATTTTCTTTTTCTTCTCAGATGACTGAATTCTGTTTTTACTTGATTTTCTTTTTGACCGAAAGAGTTATTGCAAGAGAGACTACTTCTTGGGGTTTTAAGGAAGAGTGTAGTTTAATTTTATGTTTAATTTGGCTCAAATAAAAATAAAGGTGTCTCCCTCTAGCACCACCAGACTTTTTCTCTCTGTACCTTATGATGTAAATTTTGCTATTTGATTTTCACCTTAGTTGTTTCCTTTAATGTGCAAATTCAAGGCTATTGGCTGACAACTGCCTTGGGTTGTGAAACAGGTTATCAAGAATCTGAAAGTCTAAGTTAGGAAACAAAAAGAGGGTGGTTTTCATAAATCTATAAAATGTACTTCCATTGGTATGCCTAATATGCCTTTATATGTATTTATGTGTTGTGTACAAAATGTTTCACTACTAAAAGTATATAAAAGAGCTCTAGTTAACTGGCTTAAAAAAATAAAAGTGCTTAAATCAGATACTAAAAAAAAACTACTCAAATACTTTGTTGAGTTTATGTAACTTAAGTAAAATCTTTAGTAAATAAGCTAGCTTTAAGATTATTGGTAAAGTAATATTAGAAATGTCTTAAGAACAGCCAGCATACATTTTTGTTTGCATTTATTAATCAAGCAAATTTCATACTTATCCCTGTCAAATACTATAAGGTGTCAAAATTTGGCATAGGGGTTACAAAACTATAAAGCGAGCCCCAAACAGAATGATCTCTGCTTGTGTAATTTTTAATCAATAAGACATTGATATAGGTT
Organism: Gorilla gorilla gorilla; assembly: GCF_029281585.2. Lineage (NCBI taxonomy): Eukaryota > Metazoa > Chordata > Mammalia > Primates > Hominidae > Gorilla > Gorilla gorilla. Next base: position 158,777,279 of record NC_073247.2, read on the forward strand.
TAATGAAAATAGCTGCATCTTGAATTTAGTAAGATTACTATAACTTCTAATCTTATGGCTTTAGGCAGTCTGGTCCACAGAAAATAAGGAGGTTTATTTTGAGAAAAGACTGTTATCATCTTTCTTTCAAAGCAAAACTGTAAACTAAGTTTCTCCCAGAGTTAGTTTGGCATATGTCAAGGAATGAACAAGGACAGGTTGGAGGTTAAGAGCAAGATGGAGTGAGTTAGGGCAAACCTTTTTTCACTGTCTCAGTTATAATTTTGCAATGACGGCTTCATAACTACTATCACAGTTTTCACAAATAATCTAGGTAAGCAATTAGAATAATTAGGTAAATGTAATGGGATAAATACTTATAGACTGGTCATAATTTAGAATATAAAGTTAAATTAAATAATAGATATTTCATTATTTGTGTATTTTCCAATAAATATATATTGTAGGTTTCACTTGCGTCCCTGTGAAGAGACCACCCAACAGGCTTTGTGTGAGCAACAAGGCTGTTTATTTCACCTGGGTGCAGGTGGGCTGAGTCCAAAAAGAGAGTCAGCGAAGGGAGATAGGGGTGGGGCCGTTTTATAGGATTTGGGTAGGTAGTGGAAAATTACATTCAAAGGGGGTTGTTCTCTGGTAGGCAGGGGCGGAGGACACAAGGGGTCCGTGCTCAGTAGGGGAGCTTTTGAGGCAGGATGAGCCAGGAGAAGGAATTTCACAAGGTAATGTCATCAGTTAAGACAGGAACAGGCCATTTTAACTTCTTTTGTGATTCTTCAGTTACTTCAGGCCATCTGTATGTATACCTGCAGGTCACAGGGGATATGATGGCTTAGCTTGGGCTCAGAGGCCTGATATTCTTGTCTTCTTATATTAATAAGAAAAATAACATAAAATAGTGTTGAAGGGTTAGGGCAGCAAAAATTTGGGGGGTGGTATGGAGAGATAATGGGCGATGTTTCTTAGGACTGCTTCGAGCGGGATTAGGGACAGCGTGGGAACCTAGAGTGGGAGAGATTAAGCTGAAGGAAGATTTTGTGGTAAGAGACAATATTGTGGGGTTGTTAGAAGGAGCATTTGTTGTATAGAATGATTGATAATGGTCTGGATGCGGTTTTGTATGAATTGAGAAACTAAATGGAAGACACAAGGTCCGAATAAAAGAAGGAGAAAAACAGGTATTAAAGGACTAAGAATTGGGAGGACCCAGGACATCCAACTAGAGAGTGTCCAAAGGGGTTCAGTGTAATTACTTGTTTGGTTGGTGAGTTTTGGGGCTCTATTCTTGACAGAGTCCTTTTGCAAGAGCAAGGGCTTGAGTTAAGGCAATGAGTTTGTCTTGTCGAGAGGTAGTGGAAGGGGGCAGAGCTGTAGCCTCAATGATAGGTGTGGAAGATACTACAGCATAGCCTGCCTTTGCTAGTGATTGGTGATTAGGCCTGGTGGAACTGCCATCAATAAACCAAGTGTGTTCAGGGTGAGGGACAGGAAAGAAGGAATATGGGGAAATGGAGTGAATGTCAGGTGGATCAGAGAGGTACAGTCATGGGGGTCAGGTGTGGTATCCGGAATAATATGGGAGGCCACATTGAAGTCCAGGCCAGGAACAGTGGTAACTGGGAGACTCAACAAAGAGTGAGTATAGCTGAAGGAGCCAGGGAGCAGAAAGTATATGCATCAGGTGGGAGGAAGAAAATAGATTTTGGAAGTTATGAGAGCTTGAGGGAAGAGAGAGACCTTCTCATATTGTTTTATATTGTTTAATACTCAGTACCTGTTTTAAGAAAAAACAGTAAGAAAGTAAAACCAAAGACAGGCAGCCCAGCGCCAGGCCCAAAACCAGGCTTGGGCCTGCCTGGCCTAAACCCAGTAGTTAAAAATCAACTCATAACTTAGAAACCAATGTTATTCATAGATTCCAGACATTGTATAAAAGAACATTGTGGGACCTAGCTCGGCCTGGCAAGGAGCAGCCTGGGGAGGAGGGGAGAGGTCAGATGGGTCTGTAGAAAAGGAAGATTGGAAAGACTCAGCAATGCTTGGGGTTGGGACTGAGGGGACAGGCAGGAGGGAAACAAGCAAGATTTGGGACAAGATGCATTGGGAACAGAGACTAGGGAGGGACCGATGTGTAAAAGAATGCCTGGACGTCAGGCATCTCAGACCCATTTGCCCATTTTTTGACAAAAATCATCCAGGTCCTGTAGGATGGAAAAATTGAAAGTGCCATTTTCTGGCTATTTGGAACCATTGTCAAGTTTGTATTGGAGTTAAGTGGCATTGCAGAAGAAAATAAGGCATTTAGGTTTTGGGTCAGGTGTGAGTTGAAGAGGTTTTAAGTTTTCAAGAACACAGGCTAAGGGAGAAGAGGGAGGAGTGGAGGGTGGAAGATTGCCCATAGTGAAGGAGGCAAGGGGTGGGAGGTTCTTGCCCCCTAGGAAAGTGGAAAAGGGGTAGGTAGAGACATGGAGAGAAGGGGTTGGGGGTGCTTGCCCCCCAGGAAAGTGGAGAAGGGGTGGGTAGAGACACGAGGAGAAGGGGTTGGGTGAGCAGCCCTAGGCTGCAATGTGGGTGAGCAGCCAAAGCAGGCGTCCCCACAATTGACTTGCATCCAAGGGAATGTGGGTGAATGACCAAGGCAGACATCCCCGTGGTGATCAGACACCAATGAAATGTGGGTGAATAATCAGGCAGCCGTCCTTGTGTGATTAAACACCAAGGGAAGACTGTCTTCCCGAGTCCATGACTGGTGCCAGAGTTTTGGGCCCACGGATAAAACGTGCCTCCTTTGTCTCTACCAGAAAACGAAAGGAACTGAAATTAAGAGAAGGGAAAGATTGAATTTAAGAGAAGGGAGAGATTGAAGTGTGGTGCCAAGATTGAAAGGAGAAAGAGGTTGAGGGATAGTGAGAGAGGTTGGAGAGGAGAGTAAAAAGAAGCCACTTACCGGATTTAAAATTGGTGAGATGTTCCTTGGGCTGGTTCTGAGGACCAGAGGTTGTAGGTGGATCTTTCTCATGGAGCAAAGAGCAGGAGGACAGGGGATTGATCTCCCAAGGGAGGTCCCCCAATCCGAGTCACGGCACCAAATTTCACTCATGTCCATGTGAAGAGACCACCAAACGGTTTGTCTGAGCAACAAGACTATTTATTTCACCTGAGTGCAGGTGGGCTGAGTCCAAAAAGAGAGTCAGTAAAGGGAGATGGGGTGGGGCCATTTTATAGGATTTGGGTAGGTAGTGGAAAATTACAGTCAAAGGGGGTTGTTCTCTGGTAGGCAGGGGCAGGGGGACACAAGGTGCCCAGTGGGGGAGCTTTTGAGCCAGGATGAGCCAGGAGAAGGAATTTCACAAGGTAATGTCATCAGTTAAGGCAGGAACAGGCCATTTTCACTTCTTTTGTGATTCTTCAGTTACTTCAGGCCATCTGGATGTATACCTGCAGGTCACAGGGTATATGATGGCTTAGCTTGGGCTCAGAGGCCTGACAGTAGGAAAACATTCTTGCTAAAGAGAAAAAAACTGTGTGTGTGTGTGTTTTTTTTAAAAGGTGAACAAGTTTTGTCTGATTCAAAGCTTATTTAAGGTTATACATAAAACAAGATAAAAGGAACTAGGAATAAAAAAGATGTAAAGAAAGTCATAAGTATAAAGAGGTTTTTTTTTGAGGTAAAAAGGCTTACAGAGAAATAATTGTATATAAGAAAGAATCTTGTATGGTAAATTTCATCCTAAAATAAAATAACTGGTTGTTTAAAAAGGAGGGATGTTCAGGACAAACCAGAATGTCTGAGCATGTCATGAACAGTCAGTGTAAGACACAATAAGAGGATTTATATATTAAAAAAAAAACTATGATTGAACATACGCAAATCAATAAATGTAATCCTTCACATAAACACAACCAAAGACAAAAACCACATGATTATCTCAATAGATGCAGAAAAACGCCTTTGCTAAAATTTAACATGTCTTCATGTTAAAAACTCTCAATAAACTAGGTATTGATGGAACGTATCTCAAAATAATAAGAGCTATTTGTGACAAACCAACAGTCAATATCATAGTGAATGGGCAAAAGCTGGAAGCAACTGGTACAAGACAAGGATGCCCTCTCACCACTCCTATTCAACATAATATTGGAAGTTCTGTCCAGGGCAAACAGCCAAGGGAAAAAAAAGAAAGTATATTCAAATACGAAGAGAGTAAGTCAAATTGTCTCTAGAGATGACACAATTCTATATTTAGAAAACCCCGTATCTCAGCCCCAAAACTCCTTAAGCTGAAAGCAACTACAGCAAAGTCTCAGGATACAAAATCAACGTGCAAAAATCACAAGCATTTCTTTACACCAACAATAGACAAGCAGAGAGCTAAATCATAAATGAACTCCCATTCACAATTCCTACAAAAAGAATAAAATACCTAAGAATACAGCTAACAAGGGATGTGAAGGACCTCTTCAAGGAGAACTACCAATCACTGCTCAAGGAAATAAGAGAGGACACAAACAAGTGGAAAAAAATTCCATGTTCATGGATAGGAAGAATCAATATTGTGAAAATGGCCATACTGCCCAAGGTAATTTATAGATTCAATGCTGTTCCCATCAAACTACCACTGACATTCTTCACAGAATTAGAAAGATCTACTTTAAATTTCATATGGAATCAAAGAAGACCCTATATAGCCATGACAATCCTAAGCAAAAAGAACAAAGCTGGAGGCATCATGCTACCTGATTTCAAATTATACTACAAGGCTACAGTAACCAAAACATCATGGTACTGTTACCAAAACAGACACAGACCAATGGAACAGAACAGAGACCTCAGAAATAACACCACAAATCTACAACCGTCTGATCTTTGACAGACCTGACAAAAACAAACAATAGGAAAATGATCTCCTATTTGATAAATGGTGCCAGGAAAACTGGCTAGCCATATGCAGAAAACTGAAGCTGTACCCCTTCCTTATACCTTATACATAAATTAACTTTAGATGGATTAAATACTTGAATGTAAGTCCCAAACCATAAAAACCCTAGAAGAAAACCTAGGCAATACCATTCAGGACATAGGCATGGGCAAAGACTTCATGACAAAAACTCCAAAAGCAATTCAACAAAAGACAAAATTGACAAATGTGATCTAATTAAACTAAAGAGCTTCTGCACAGCAAAAGAAACTAGCATCAGAGTGAACAGGCAACCTACAGAATGGGAGAAAATATTTGCAGTCTACCCATCTGACAGAGGTCTAATATCCAGAATTTACAAGGAATTTAAATAAATTTACAAGAAAAAAAGCCATCAAAAACTGGGCAAAGGATATGCACAGACACTTTTCAAAAGAAGACATTTACATGGCCAAGAAATATATTTTTTAAAAAAAGCTCAACCTCACTGATCATTAGAGAGATGCAAATCAAAACCACAATTAGATGCTATCTCACGCCAGTCAGAATGGCAATTACTAAAAAGTCAAGAAACAACAGATGATGGCGAGGCTGTGGAGAAATAGGAAAGCTTTTACACTGTTGGTGGGAATATAAATTAGTTCAACCATTTTGGAAGATAGTATGATGATATCTCAAGGATCTAGAACCAGAAATACCGTTTGACCCAGCAATCCCATTACTGGGTATATGCCCAAGGGAATACAAATTATTCTACTACAAAGACACATGCACATGTATGTTTATTGCAGCACTATTTACAATAGCAAAGTCATGGAACCAGTCCAAATACTCATCAATGATAGACTGGATAAAGAAAATGTGTTGCATATACACCATGGAATACTATGCAGCCATGAAAAGAAATGAGATCATATCCTTTGCAGGAACATGGATGAAGCTGGAAGCCATTGTCCTCAGCAAACTAACACAGGAACAGAAAACCAAACACTACATGTTTTCACTCATAAGTGAGAGTTGAACAATGAGAACCCATGGACACAGGGAGGGGAACAGCACATACCAGGGCCTGTTGTGAGGTGGGGGGCCAGGGGAGGGAACTTAGAGGGCAAGTCAATAGGTGCAGCAAACGACCATGGCACAGTATACCTATGTAACAAAACTGCATGTTCTGCACATATATCCCAGAACTTAAAGTAAAATAAAAATAAAATAAAAGGGCTTGTTAAAGGGAGCTTATTTCTTTTTGCCCTTCTGTCTTCTGCCATGGGAGGACACAGTGTTTCCACCCTCCAGAGAATGCAGTGTTTAAGATACCATCTTGGAAGCAGAGAGCAGCCCTCACCTGACACTGAACCTGCCAGCACCTTGATTTTCGACTTCCCAATCTCCAGGCCAGTAAGAAATAAATTTCTGTTCTTTAAAGTTTACTTAGTCTCAAATAGTGTGTTATAAAGCAGTACAAAATAAGCTAAGACAATGGAAGTGATGCTTCTATAGCCAAGGAACACAGAAAACTACAGCAAACCACCAGAAGCTGGGGGAAGGGAATGGAATAGGTTCTTCCTTATAGCCCTCAGAAGAAACCAGCCTGCTGGTAACTTTATCTTGGACTTCTAGTACCCAGAACTAAAAGGCAATACATTTCTGTTATTTAGGTCAGCCAACTTGTGGTGCTTTGTTCTGAGAGCACTAATACAGTTGGGGGAAATGGACTATCAATAAATGGTGCTGAAATAAGTAGCTGATCATTTGGAGAAATTAATCAGGTATTTACCTCGAAGAAGAAGAAGAAGAAGAAAAAATAAAGAAGAAAGAAGAAGAGGAAGTGTCAGGCCTCTGAGCCCAAGCTAAGCCATCATATCCCCTGTGAGCTGCACGTACACATCCATATGGCCGGTTGCTGCCTTAACTGATGACATTCCACCACAGAAGAAGTGAAAATGGTCTGTTCCTGCCTTAACTGATGACATTACCTTGTGAAATTCCTTCTCCTGGTTCTTCCTGGCTCAAAAGCTCTCCCACTGAGGACCTTGTGACCCCCACCCTTGCCCGCCAGAGAACAACCCCCCTTTGACTGTAATTTTCCTTTGCCTACCCAAATCTTACAAAACGGCCCCACCCCATCTCCCTTCACTAACTCTCTTTTAGAACTCAGCCCACCTGCACCCAGATGAAATAAACAGCCTTGTTGCTCACACAAAGCCTGTTTGGTGGTCTCTTCACACGGACACGAGTGACACAAGTGAAAGGAAGAGGAAGAGGAGGAGAAGGAGGAGGAAGAGGAAGAGGAAACAACTATTAGGGTTATTGCAGTTAAATCCCATGAAATCATTAGTTTTCCTAGAAACATAGGAGTTTCTTACTCTCAAGAGTCCACACTCAGCCTCCAGAAATGCATCAAAATCACAGCTGAAGTGTTTCTAACAGTGTATCACTTCAGCAGTTTCTGCTTCAGGTAGCCATATCTCGGTTGTTACTCTGGATTCACTTCTCTCTCCGAACATTGGGGTGGCACTTTGCCCTGCAACTTCAGTTTTGGATGGATCTGAGTAGTAATTGATTTTTAGTTTGTTCAGTTTTTTCTTGCACAGATGGTAGTAACAACTTCCAATCTCTTCGCATGTCAAAGATAAAACCAGAATATTAATATTTTATGCAGGTTGATGGTTTCCTATTGTGTAAAAGATCATGTCAAAACTGAGTGGCATTAAAAAAATTGTATTTGTTACAATTTTATGGGTTGTGTGCTCAGGAATGAGAGAGCAAGATGGCTCATCTCTGCTCTACAATGACTGTGGCCTAAGCCGAGGTGGTTCAGATGACTGGAGATGGCTAGCAGAACTTCACCAAGACCACATATCTCAGGCCTCAGTTTTAGACATTGGCTAGTGTCCTTACTTCTTTTTTCAAGTCATGTCTGCTGGGTCTGGAGTGACTTTGATGGTTTTTTTTTCACTCACAATTCTGGTGCCTGAGCTAGACTGGCTGGATGATAGATCTGTCTGGGTTTTTCTCTCTCTCTCACTCCATCACCTCTTCACACGATTCATTTGAAATTCCTAACAGCATAATAGTCTCAATGCATTTGGACCTCTTACATCCTGGTGGCCAGGTTCCCCAAGAGAAAATCTCCCAAGAGATCTAGAGAGTTATAAATATTCTCATTACTTAACCTTGGATGCCCCCACAATGTGATAGTATGTGGTCTAGATTCAAGGGGAAGAGCATTAGTCTCTATTTCTCAATAGAAAAAGTAGCAAAGAATTTGGGACTTTGTGTAATTAGAATCCAGAACAGAGAGATAAATATGTGAAAAAATTGTTCAGTGATATAGACAGTAAGTTGAGTGACAAAACCATGTTTGCAACTGAAGTTTCAGGAGCAGATTTAAAAGAGCTAATGATTCATAGTTTTTTAGAATTTAAAACATGAGCATTTTTACTGAAAATATACAAATGTTAAGGTATATAAAAATAAATATAAATGTATACCTTAGCCCATTACGGTGAAACTCCAAATTGTCAGGAATAAAGAAAAATTTTCAATGACCAGACACAAAAGACAACCTACAAAAAATGTTAAATTGCAATAAACATGGATGTGCAGATATCTCTTCAATATATTGATTTCCTTTCTTTTGGATATATATCCAGTAGTGGGATTGCTGAATCACATAGTAGTTCTATTTTTAGTTTTTTTAGGAGCTTCCATATTGTTCTCTGTAGTACCTGTATTAATGTTCATTGCCACCAGCAATGTATGAGGATTCCCCTTTCTCCTTTTTTGCATTCGTTATTGCCTGTCTTTTTGATAAAAAACATTTTAACTCAGGTGAGATGATACACATTTTGAGTTTGATTTGCATTTCTCTGATGATTAATAATTTTGAGGATTTTTTCCTATACGCATTGGCCATTTGTATGTCTTCTTTTAAGAAATGTCTATTCAGATCTTTTGCCCATTTTTAAATCAGTTTTTTTTTCCTATTCTTCGAGCTCCTTATATATTCTGCTTATTAATCCCGTGTCAGATGAGTAGTTTGCAAATATTTTCTCCTAGTCTGTAGGTTATCTTTTTACCTTATTGATTGTTTTCATTACTATGCAAAACCTTTTTTGCTTGATGCAATCCTCTTTTTTCATTTTTGCTTTGGTTGCCTGTGGTTTTGAGGTTATACTAAAAAACTTTACAATTATTTTATCGTCTTGTTGAATTGATCCTGTTATTGCTATGTAAGAACTTTGTCTCTTTTTATAGTTTTTATCTTGAAATCTACGTATAGCTAGCCCTGCTTTTTTTCTGTTTATATTTGCGGAGAGTATTTTTTCCATCCCTTTGTTTTCAGTCTATGTGTGTCTTTATAGGTGGAGTCACTTTGATACAATTCTTTATTTATTGTTTCATGTAATTACTTTTAAAATCTGTTAATAAACGAAAGAATAAGAAATATGCAATTGTACCATATTTAAATTTACCTACATAATTACCATTACTGGCATTCTTTATTTTTTCATGAAGATTTTAATCACTGTCTGGTGTGACTTGCTTTCAGCCTAAAGAACTTTCTTTAGTATTTACTGTAAATAGATGTCTGCTAGCAACACATTCTCTCTCTTTCTGTATCTGGAAACGTATTTATTTTACCTTCATTTTTCCAGAGTAGTTTTGCTGAATATAGAAACATTGATTTAAAATGTTTTTCTTTCACACTTGAATATATTATCTCACTGCCTTCTACCCTTCATGGTTTCCGATGAGATGTCAGTATTAATCTTATTAAGGTTTTCTTGTGCATGACAAGTAGTTTTCCTCTTGCTGCTTTCATGATTATCCTTGCTATTTCAGAGACTGGCTATTATGTATCTAGCTGGGTATCTTCTTCATTAAATATTTCTTGGAGTTCTTAAGCTTCTTGGATATCTAGACAGTGTTTTTCATCAATTTAGGAAGTTGTCAACCATTGTTTCCTCAAATATTATTTTTCCCCTTTTCCCCTTTCTTCTCCTTCTAGTATTCTTATTATACATATGTATGTGCACTTAATGTTACTTTATATTTCTCTGTTCATTATTCTTTGTTTTCTTCAGATTGCATATTTTCTATTGTACTCTTTTTAAGTTCACTCATCCTCTTTTCTGCTGGCTCAAACCTGCTACTGAACTTCCCTAGTAAATTTTTTCTATTGGTTATCGTACTTCCCAATTTCAGAATTTCTATTTGGTTCCTAGAATTTATATCTCATATTTGGTATCTTTTGTGTGATGAGACAGTCATCATACCCTCTTTTGCTTTGATTTGCTTTCCTTTAGTTCTGGGAGCATATTTATAGTAGCTGCTATGAAATGTGTTTTCTAAACCAAACATTTAGACCCCTCAAAAGCAGTTTTTGTTGTCTGCTCTTTTTGTGTGCAAAGATCACATTCTCCTCTTTCCTTTAATCTCTCATACCTGTTTATTACAAAGAGGACCTCTTAGGTAATATATTGTAGAAACTCTGGATACTTAACTCTTTCCACCCAGGAAGATAATATTGTTATTTTTTGTGCTTGGTGATTTATTTATTTATTTAGTGATGGCTGAATTAATTCTGTGAAGCCTATTTTCTTTTTTTGTTTTTGGGTTAATAATTCTAATGTATTAAAATATTTTCAAAATCAAAATGTCTCTGGCCATAATATTAGTTGTTTAAATGTTTGCATTGTTTTCTTTTTCTCCCAGCTCTCCATCCCTTTATAACTTGTTTGTCCTTTTCACTTTATTTCTTTTTTTTTTTCCTTTTTCCTAATTTCTTTTTTTATTTTATTTTATTATTATCATACTTTAAGTTTTAGGGTACATGTGCACAATGTGCAGGTTAGTTACATATGTATACATGTGCCATGCTGGTGTGCTGCACTCATTAACTCGTCATTTAGCATTAGGTATATCTCCTAAGGCTATCCCTCCCCCCTCCCCCCACCCCACAACAGTCCCCAGAGTGTGATGTTCCCCTTCCTGTGTCCATGTGTTCTCATTGTTCAATTCCCACCTATGAGTGAGAATATGCGGTGTTTGGTTTTTTGTTCTTGCGATAGTTTACTGAGAATGATGATTTCCAATTTCATCCATGTCCCTACAAAGGACATGAACTCATCATTTTTTATGGCTGCATAGTATTCCATGGTGTATATGTGCCACATTCTCTTAATCCAGTCTATCATTGTTGGACATTTGGGTTGGTTCCAAGTCTTTGCTATTGTGAATAGTGCTGCCATAAACATACGTGTGCATGTGCCTTTATAGCAGCATGATTTATAGTCCTTTGGGTATATACCCAGTAATGGGATGGCTGGGTCAAATGGTATTTCTAGTTCTAGATCCCTGAGGAATCGCCACACTGACTTCCACAAGGGTTGAACTAGTTTCCAGTCCCACCAACAGTGTAAAAGTGTTCCTGTTTCTCCACATCCTCTCCAGTACCTGTTGTTTCCTGACTTTTTAATGATTGCCATTCTAACTGGTGTGAGATGGTATCTCATTGTGGTTTTGATTTGCATTTCTCTGATAGTCAGTCATGACGAGCATTTTTTCATGTGTTTTTTGGCTGCATAAATGTCTTCTTTTGAGAAGTGTCTGTTCATGTCCTTCGCCCACTTTTTGATGGGGTTGTTTGTTTTTTTCTTGTAAATTTGTTTGAGTTCATTGTAGATTCTGGCTATTAGCCGTTTGTCAGATGAGTAGGTTGCGAAAATTTTCTCCCATTCTGTAGGTTGCCTGTTCACTCTGATGGTGGTTTCTTTTGCTGTGCAGAAGCTCTTTAGTTTAATTAGATCCCATTTGTCAATTTTGTCTTTTGTTGCCATTGCTTTTGGTGTTTTAGACATGAAGTCCTTGCCCATGCCTATGTCCTGAATGGTATTGCCTAGGTTTTCTTCTAGGGTTTTTATGGTTTTAGGTCTAACATGTAAGTCTTTAATCCATCTTGAGTTAATTTTTGTATAAGGTGTAAGGAATGGATCCAGTTTCAGTTTTCTACATATGGCTAGCCAGTTTTCCCAGCACCATTCATTAAATAGGGAATCCTTTCCCCAATGCTTGTTTTTCTCAGGTTTGTCAAAGATCAGATAGTTGTAGATGTGCGGCGTTATTTCTGAGGGCTCTGTTCTGTTCCATTGATCTATATCTCTGTTTTGGTACCAGTACCCTGCTGTTTTGGTTACTGTAGCCTTGTAGTATAGTTTGAAGTCAGGTAGTGTGATGCCTCCTGCTTTGTTCTTTTGGCTTAGGATTGACTTGGTGATGTGGGCTCTTTTTTGGTTCCATATGAACTTTAAAGTAGTTTTTTCCAATTCTGTGAAGAAAGTCATTGGTAGCTTGATGGGGATGGCATTGAATCTATAAATTACCTTGGGCAGTATGGCCATTTTCATGATATTGATTCTTCCTACCCATGAGCATGGAATGTTCTTCCATTTGTTTGTATCCTCTTTGATTTCATTGAGCAGTGGTTTGTAGTTCTCCTTGAAGAGGTCCTTCACGTCCCTTGTAAGTTGGATTGCTAGGTATTTTATTCTCTTTGAAGCAATTGTGAATGGGAGTTCACTCATGATTTGGCTCTCTGTTTGTCTGTTATTGGTGTATAAGAATGCTTGTGATTTTTGTACATTGATTTTGTATGCTGAGACTTTGCTGAAGTTGCTTATTAGCTTAAGGAGATTTTGGGCTGAGACAATGGGGTTTTCTAGATATACAATCATGTCGTCTGCAAACAGGGACAATTTGACTTCCTCTTTTCCTAATTGAATACCCTTTATTTCCTTCTCCTGCCTAATTGCCCTGGCCAGAACTTCCAACACTATGTTGAATAGGAGTGGTGAGAGAGGGCATCCCTGTCTTGTGCCCGTTTTCAAAGGGAATGCTTCCAGTTTTTGCCCATTCAGTATGATATTGGCTGTGGGTTTGTCGTAGATAGCTCTTATTATTTTGAAATACGTCCCATCAATACCTAATTTATTGAGAGTTTTTAGCATGAAGTGTTGTTGAATTTTCTCAAAGGCCTTTTCTGCATCTATTGAGATAATCATGTGGTTTTTGTCTTTGGTTCTGTTTATATGTTGGATTACATTTATTGATTTGCGTATATTGAACCAGCCTTGCATCCCGGGGATGAAGCCCACTTGATCATGGTGGATAGGCTTTTTGATGTGCTGCTGGATTCGGTTTGCCAGTATTTTATTGAGGATTTTTGCATCAATGTTAATCAAGGATATTCGTCTAAAATTCTCTTTTTTGGTTGTGTCTCTGCCCGGCTTTGGTATCAGGATGATGCTGGCCTCATAAAATGAGTTAGGGAGGATTCCCTCTTTTTCTATTGATTGGAATAGTTTCAGAAGGAATGGTACCAGTTCCTCCTTGTACCTCTGGTAGAATTCGGCTGTGAATCCCTCTGGTCCTGGACTCTTTTTGGTTGGTAAGCTATAGATTATTGCCACAATTTCAGATCCTGTTATTGGTCTATTCAGAGAGTCAACTTCTTCCTGGTTTAGTCTTGGGAGGGTGTATGTGTTGAGGAATTTATCCATTTCTTCTAGATTTTCTAGTTTATTTGTGTAGAGGTGTTTGTAATATTCTCTGATGGTAGTTTGTATTTCTGTGGGATCGGTGGTGATATCCCCTTTATCATTTTTTATTGCGTCTATTTGATTCTTCTCTCTTTTCTTCTTTATTAGTCTTGCTAGCGGTCATCAATTTTGTTGATCCTTTCAAAAAACCAGCTCCTGGATTCATTAATTTTTTGAAGGGTTTTTCATGTCTCTATTTCCTTCAGTTCTGCTCTGATTTTAGTTATTTCTTGCCTTCTGCTAGCTTTTGAATGTGTTTGCTCTTGTTTTCTAGTTCTTTTAATTGTGATGTTAGGGTGTCAATTTTGGATCTTTCCTGCTTTCTCTTGTGGGCATTTAGTGCTATAAATTTCCCTCTACACACTGCTTTGAACGTGTCCCAGAGATTCTGGTATGTTGTGTCTTTGTTCTCATTGGTTTCAAAGAACATCTTGATTTCTGCCTTCATTTCATTATGTACCCAGTAGTCATTCAGGAGCAGGTTGTCCAGTTTCCACGTAGTTGAGTGGTTTTGAGTGAGATTCTTAATCCTGACTTCTAGTTTGATTGCACTGTGGTCTGAGAGACAGTTTGTTATAATTTCTGATCTTTTACATTTGCTGAGGAGAGCTTTACTTCTAACTATGTGGTCAGTTTTGGAATAGGTGTGGTGTGATGCTGAAAAAAATGTATATTCTGTTGATTTGGGGTGGAGAGTTCTGTAGATGTCTATTAGGTCCGCTTGGTGCAGAGCTGAGTTCAATTCCTGGGTATCTTTGTTAACTTTCTGTCTCGTTGATCTGTCTAATATTGACAGTGGGGTGTTAAAGTCTCCCATTATTATTGTGTGGGAGTCTAAGTCTCTTTGTAGGTCACTCAGGACTTGCTTTATGAATCTGGGTGCTCCTGTATTGAGTGCATATATATTTAGGATAGTTAGCTCTTCTTGTTGAATTGATCCCTTTACCATTATGTAATGGCCTTTTTTGTCTCTTTTGATCTTTGTTGGTTTAAAGTCTGTTTTATCAGAGACTAGGATTGCAACCCCTGCCTTTGTTTTACATTTGCTTGGTAGATCTTCCTCCATCCTTTTATTTTGAGCCTATGTGTGTCTCTGCCCATGAGATGGGTTTCCTGAATACAGCACACTGATGGGTCTTGACTCTTTATCCAATTTGCCAGTCTGTGTCTTTTAATTGGAGCATTTAGTCCACTTACATTTAACGTTAATATTGTTATGTGTGAATTTGATCCTGTCATTATGATGTTAGCTGGTTATTTTGCTCGTTAGTTGATGCAGTTTCTTCCTAGCCTCGATGGTCTTTACAATTTGGCATGATTTTGCAGTGGCTGGTACCGGTTGTTCCTTTCCATGTTTAGTGCTTCCTTCAGGAGCTCTTGTAGGGCAGCCCTGGTGGTGACAAAATCTCTCAGCATTTGCTTGTCTGTAAAGGATTTTATTTCTCCTTCACTTATGAAGCTTAGTTTGGCTGGATATGAAATTCTGGGTTGAAAATTCTTTTCTTTAAGAATGTTGAATATTGGCCCCCACTCTCTTCTGGCTTGTATAGTTTCTGCTGAGAGATCTGCTGTTAGTCTGATGGGCTTCCCTTTGTGGGTAACCCGACCTTTCTCTCTGGCTGCCCTTAACATTTTTTCCTTCATTTCAACTTTGATGAATCTGACAATTATGTGTCTTGGAGTTGCTCTTCTCGAGGAGTATCTTTGTGGCGTTCTCTGTATTTCCTAAATCTGAATGTTGGCCTGCCTTGCTAGATTGGGGAAGTTCTCCTGGATAGTATCCTGCAGAGTGTTTTCCAACTTGGTTCCATTCTCCCCGTCACTTTCAGGTACACCAGTCAGACATAGATTTGGTCTTTCACATAGTCCCATATTTCTTGGAGGCTTTGTTCGTTTCTTTTTATTCTTTGTTCTCTAAACTTCCCTTCTCACTTCATTTCATTCATTTCATCTTCCATTGCTGATACCCTTTCTAACAGTTGATTGCATGGGCTCCTGAGCCTTCTGCATTCTTCACGTAGATCTCGAGCCTTGGCTTTCAGCTCCGTCAGCTCCTTTAAGCACTTCTCTGTGTTGGTTATTCTAGTTATACATTCTTCTAAATTTTTTTCAAAGTTTTCAACTTCTTTGCCTTTGGTTTGAATTTCCTCCTGTAGCTTGGAGTAGTTTGATCGTCTGAAGCCTTCTTCTCTCAACTCGTCAAAGTCATTCTCCGTCCAGCTTTGTTCCATTGCTGGTGAGGAGCTGCGTTCCTTTGGAGGATGAGAGGCACTCTGCCTTTTAGAGTTTCCACTTTTTCTGCTCTGTTTTTTCCCCATCTTTGTGGTTTTATCTACTTTTGGTCTTTGATGATGGTGATGTACAGATGGGATTTTGGTGTGGATGTCCTTTCTGTTTGTTAGTTTTCGTTCTAACAGACAGGACCCTCAGGTGCAGGTCTGTTGGAGTTTGCTAGAGGTTCACTCCAGACCCTGTTTGCCTGGGTACCAGCAGTGGTGGCTGCAGAACAGCGGATTTTCATGAACTGCTGATGCTGCTGTCTGATCGTTCCTCTGGAAGTTTTGTCTCAGAGGAGTACCTGGCTGTGTGAGGTGTCAGTCTGCCCCTTCTGGGGGGTGCCTCCCAGTGAGGCTGCTCAGGGGTCAGGGGTCAGGGACCCACTTGAGGAGGCAGTCTGCCCGTTCTCAGATCTCCAGCTGTTTTCTGGGAGAACCACTGCTCTCTTCAAAGCTGTCAGACAGGGACATTTAAGTCTGCAGAGGTTACTGCTGTCTTTTTGTTTGTCTGTGCCCTGCCCCCAGCAGTGGAGCCTACAGAGGCAGGCAGGACTCCTTGAGCTGTGGTGGGCTCCACCCAGTTCGAGCTTCCTGGCTGCTTTGTTTACCTAAGCAAGCCTGGGCAATGGCGGGCGCCCCTACCCCAGCCTTGCTGTACCTTGTAGTTTGATCTCAGACTGCTGTGCTAGGAATCAGTGAGACTCCGTGGGCGTAGGACCCTCTGAGCCAGGTGCGGGATATAATCTCCTGGTGCGCTGTGTTTTAAGCCCATCTGAAAAGCGCAGTATTAGGGTGGGAGTGACCCGATTTTCCAGGTGCCGTCCGTCACCCCTTTCTTTGACTAGGAAAGGGAACTCCCTGACCCTTTGCACTTCCCGAGTGAGGCAGTGCCTCGCCCTGCTTTGGCTCGCGCACGGTGTGCTGCACCCACTGTCCTGCGCCCACTGTCTGGCACTCCCTAGTGAGATGAAGCCGGTACCTCAGATGGAAATGCAGAAATCACCTGTCTTCTTTGTCTCTCATACTGGGAGCTGTAGACTGGAGCTGTTCCTTTTCGGCCATCTTGGCTCCACGGCCTATTTTCTTTACAGTGTGCAGTCTGCTGTCTGTGCTCAGATTTTCCTCCCTTATTTTTGAATTTTAGCCTAGTTTCCTAGGGGTATTCCCTGGGCTGGCATAGGTCACTTAAAGTCAAAGTTTTGCATTAAGCCCTCTTGGCTAGTTAGATTAATTTTTATTTTCTACCATCACATGCATATTTATTTTTGTTGCTACTGTCACTGTCAGGGAGTTTATGTTATTACCTCCCATTAAACCAGGAAAAAGTATCTTGTACTTTCTCTCATCACTCCTAAGAGAGCATAGCTTTGGGCATGGACACAGTCCTCCACACTGCCAGAAATGTATGTGACTTTAATTTTAAGCCTGGCTTCCTAGGAGCTGCCTTGAGTCCATGTAGCTTTTATTGTATAAAATAGCACCCTGTGTTGTAAAACTTAATGGGAAGCTATTGATGCTTAGATTAAATTACTATGACGTTAGCTTGTGTTTATACACTATTTTTTTTTCTATAGCAAGGGAAAATAGATTATTAAACTAAATTACTTAAAAGGTTCCGGCATTGTTAAAATATAACAAAAGATTTATGTTATATAAAGTTTGTTTAAACATTTTACTCCCCACAAACACCCACGCAAACGTTTTGTATAATGTTAAGGAAAAAAGAGGGAAATCCTTTAGGGAATGAAAACAAATGCACTTTATTTCCCAACACTAATTCAGGGCCTTGTTTCCTAACTTCTTTAGAAGAATGCATTTGACCATATTTGACTTATATTTTATTATCGAATCAAAGAGTCATAGTAAGACTTTCTGTAAAAGCTTAGAAATATATGTGCATAAAATCTAGGTACAATACATTTGCCAGTATATGAGAACAACTTTTAAATATTTTACTTTAGGTAAAACAGCTTGTTTCTTTCATGGATTAGAAACACAACAAAAGTAATTTTAACTTCTACATTTATATGCTGAAAAGCAAAGAATGATAAGATATTAAGTAGAAGAGCTTTTTATGAGTAAGAAAGTTAGCCTTCAGTACCAGTTAGGAAAATAATGAACAGTTTCTTCTTGAAGAGCTTGCAAACAATGCTTTATATTTTCTCAACTGTTAATAACACCCCAAAAATGTAACAATTAACATTTATGAAGTACTTACTATGTACCTAGGACTAAGGTAGATAAGCGATATACATAGGCTTTGCTCTCAAGTTGTTAATAGAGGAGGAGAAACTAACTTGTTATAGGAATATTAGGAAATAATTTATTGAGAAAATAGTGCTTAAGCAGGAGTTTAGTAAATAGTTCAGTTGTATGCATATCTTATTTACACATTCATCAGTTGTTGGACATTTGGTTTACTTCCACTTTTTAGCTCTTATAAATTTGCTGATTCTATAAACATTTGTGTACAGATTTTTGCATGGTTATGTTTTCAGTTCTTTTCAGTAGGTACCTAGGAGTGGAATTGCTGTGCCGTATGGTAACTTCATTTTGAATCTTTTGAGTGACTGCCAGTTTATTTCCAAAGTGGCTACACTATATGACATTCCCACCAGTAATGTGTAAGGGTTTAAATTTCTACAAATTTTTTGCCACTTATTTTTTTTTTACAGTATTTGTTGCCAATATTTTTGCCAATACAGTATTTTCTATCTTTTTGTCATAGCCACTTTAGTGTCTCTGAAATGATGTCTCATTCTTAGGGTAGTTCTCTCCCAGCCTTCATTAAAACAAAAGTCATCAGAAAAAGCTATGAATATGCCAACTGTCTAAGACAGTTTGGATTGATATAGCAAAATATCATAAATGGAGTGGGTTATAAATAACAGGGATTTATTTTTAACAGTTCTGGATGTTGGTTGTTTGAGATCGGGGCCCAGCATGGTCATGTTTTGGCAGGGGTGCTCTTTCAGGCCGCAGACAAGTGTGACTTTTTCTTGTATCTTCACATGATGGGGAAAAAGCTAGCTATCTCTCATACCTTTTTATATAAGGGCACATACCATTGATGAAGGCTGCACCCTTGTGACCTAATTGTCTCCTAAAGGACCCACTTCCAAATACCATTACACTGGGATTAGGGTTTTAACATATGAATGTTGGGGGAACACAAACATTTAGTACATGGCACTAGCCAATTAAATAACTGAGATTAGATTGACACATTTATAGAAATACACACGTAAAGTGAACTTAATGAAATTAAAAATTGTGTGCTACAAATGATATCCTTAAGAAAGTACAAAGTTTACCCACAAAATGGAAGAAATGTTCATCAGTGATATATTTGTAAGAGACTCTTTTTTTTTTTTTTTTTTTTTTTTGAGATGGAGTTTTGCTCGTGTCACCCAGGCTGGAGTGCAATAGCGCAATCTCGGCTCACTGCAACCTCCGCCTCCTGGGTTCAAGCAATTCTCCTGTCTCAGCCTCTCAAGTAGCTGGGATTACAAGCATGTGCCACCACGCCTGGCTATTTTTTTTGTATTTTCAGTAGAGACGGGGTTTCACTTTGTTGGCCAGGCTGGTCTCGAACTCCTGACCTCAAGTGATCCACCCTCTTTGGCCTCCCAAAATGTTGGGATTACAGGCGCAAGCCATCAAGCCCAACCTGTAAGGGACTCTTATACAGAATACACAAAGGACCTTATAACTCAATAATAAAAAGACAAACACCCCAATTGAACATTAGCAGAGGATCTGAATAGACATTTCTACAAAGAAGATAAGAAAAGCCAGTAAGCACGTGAAGAGATGCTCAACATCATTAATCATTAGGGAAATAAAATTCAAACCCAAATGGGATAACACTTTACTCTTACTAAGACGGATATATTTTTAAAACAAAAAATACAAGTGCTGGTGATAAAGTGGAGAAATTATACCCTCATACATTGCTGGTGAGAATTTAAAATCATGTAAACCAAGACATGCACATAAACGTCAGGATTCCTTGCATACGTCAGGGATGTTAAAAGGCTCTCTAGATCTTTCTTTTTTAAATTTTTGGCCTGGCTCTTGATTACCCTCACTATTATTTCAGGTTCAGGCAACTGTGATGTTTAACTGAGTCAGTGAAAAAAAAAAAAAAAAAAATACCCTGCTAATAGAGTTTTTCTAGGGAGCTGCAAGACAGGTCAAACAGGAACAATGATCTGTAGAAGGTACGTTCTGTGGAGTTCCAAACTTGGTCTTTCTCCCCTGGTAGTTGTTATACTGCTGATTTTCTAAGCTACTACAGAGCTTAGAAAGAAGAATGTGAGTATGTCAAGTTTAATTTTACCAAGGCATAGCAGAATTGCTTTGATTTTCTTGAATACTTGGATAAGTATTTATCACATTGTTGTAAGTCTTCCGTTAACTTTCAAAACTATAAAAAAGTTGATCTTGTCAGTTTTTTCAGTGTTTTTATTATCTTCATGGAAGAGATGATTTAGTGATTTCTTCAGTCTACCATTAGGCCACCTAGTTTACGTTGCATGTCATGCGTAGTCCATATATAGAAGAAAAGGGCATCTGGGAACCTATTTATTATATAATTTGATGAAACCTGATGAATAAACTGTTTTTTCAACAATTATCCACTTTGAAGATTTTTGTGTGTGCTGACTTGATAGCTTTTTTTTTCCACTCAAAGAGCAAACTGCACTCCATTTTACATATCATAATAATAGCTAACTAATGGCTAAGGTTTTTACATTGCCCATTTAAAAATTCTCACAGAGACTTTCATAAAGTGGGTAAAAACGAATAATTCAGAAGATTATTTGAGTATAAGTTTATTCTACTATTAAGTTTCTCTGAACCTATGCATCCAAAAGAGTCCAAAAATCATTTAAAGCATGGAAACTAAACATACTCACACTATGCTACCAAACCACAAACATTTTACTCCATTTTGTTTAAAGGCACCAAGCTTTTTCCTATTTCAGTCAAAATTATTCTAGTCACCTTAACTACCATAGTTTAGCAAAACCTAGAAACCAATTGGTCTTTGGACACTTATAAAAACTAACTCCAACATTATATTACGAAGGCTTGGTATGGTTAATGCTATGTGAAAAATAATGTGGTAAATTCAAAAAGGAATTATTAAGAAAAAATTCCATGAAAGACTTGACTTCTAGCAGCATAATGAAAATAATATTATATATATACATATATCTCTATATCCAACTTATCAAAAGTAATTATTTGATTCCCCAAACCAAAACTGGACTACAAAATTTACAGCATAGTAAGTCTTAAAGTATCAAATATTCTTAAATTGCCAATATTGAACTTATATATTTTAAATACAGTTTTACAGTTAGTACTTGAATTTTCTTTCTGAACTTCTCTCTCCGTGGAGCAAGATAAGTACAACTTTAAAAGATAGTTTATTTAAGTAACATGTAACAACTTCCAGAAGGCTTGTTTTTTGTACATTGGGTTATTTTTATCATCTAAATTATACAAATGTCATTGTTTATATTAGTGGAGATTCTCTAAGCCCTGGAAATTAAAGTTTCATATGGGTGGCAGGAAAGTCTAGAGACACATGGGTCATGAAAAGATAAAAAGAACTGGAGTTTTTTAACCCTTTGATTTACTCAATTTCCTGAGTACGCAGAGATAATTAAGCTTCATAATAGCTACCTCATGATTAAGCCCTCTTATCATTAATAGTTCTATTTTAAAGAATTTCTTTAAAGAGGCATAGAAAGCCTAATGATCAAAAGTTGGCTTTATTTTTAGGACTGCCAATGGGCATCAGCAAGTGTTTCTAAAATTTCTCAATAAAAATTTTCTTACTATGTTAATATATTTGAAATATATAATAGTATTATATAAGAATATCTAAATATAAAGACATACATACACATATGAATTTTATATATATATATATGTATATAACCATATAGAGGCATTGAGTTGTTTCATAAAAATGCAGACTCCAGAAAAAACAGGAATGATTTCTGAAAGTTAACCTCCCAAAATCCAGTTACTACAGACTTTGTGAGAATCAACAAGATGTGTCTAAAATATACAAAACAGAACTGTGGCAGTACCCCTAAAATTCTTTTATGCTGTTATTGGTGTAATCTCAGTGAGAACTAATTATTTTTTATTTTAGTTAGAAGAAACCTAATTAAGAGGCACTGTACAAGTTTGGATCATGATGATGATAATGATGGTGATAAAAACAATAATGAATTTTTGGGTGCTATGTGCTAGGCACTGAATTCATAGTTTAATTCTGGAATAATAGCTCTCCTTATACAACTGTGTCTTTCTATATGAAAATGTATTTCTATTATTAACCATTTATTTTTTGTTTCTTAGTAGATACTAAAAATTAACTTTGTATACATTATACACATCATACATTCATAGGTGCTTGCTTCATGAGGTTTTGCCATTAATCTTACTTTTAATAGATGAATACTACATGATTAGTTATGGAACACGTTCATAAATATATGAGACACATCTTCTATAGACTTTTGAAATACATGGAGATAATTTTGCAGGGATGCTGCTTGGCCTTTAGCACTACCATGAAAATGATGAGCCAGCTAATATGGGTCACAAGCAAGTACTCAGAGTCATTTAGTCATAAATGACTACTTCTAATATGAAGCCAGTTTAACATGATCGTCTACAAATGCTAACGGCTGTAGTTATCTAATTCATGTGTTGGTCAGATCAATTTGTGACTAGTCCTTCAGAAAATAAGTGGAATGAAAATATCTAATGACTGTTACAGTTTGTCAACTGTGATAATTCCAGGGAAGTTCATTTCTTTTCTGCACATCGTAGAATCAGAACAAATGATAGTAGAAATGAGCACTTCAAAGGAAGCAGTCATGTTTTACCTAATTTAAACTGTATATACAAAAACATTTTTTAAGAAATCTTTCTTTTGTAGTTATTCCCTTGATTTCGCTTTTCATATAGAAAGTAGTAGAGGCTTTACATAAAATTTTCCAGAATGCAACTGTGCTAACTGAAAAGAAAAATTATATAAGAAAAAAGAAGTCAATGATAAAAACATATTTAGTTGTTGAAAGGCAAGCTAAATAATAGTATTTAAAAGCATAGTTTTTTAAAAAATAAAACAGTCTTAAGACTTCTGTCTCCCAAAATTAACTTTGTGACTTTGACACATTTACTTCCATGATTTCATTTCTCGATGCTGATCTTTAAAATGTATAATAGTACCAAACTCATAGAGTGGTTACAGTGATAGATGATATAATGCATGTGAAGCATAATGATTAGCACATAGTGAGTATTCAATAACTCCTGTCGTGATTGTTATACTATTATACACAAATAATATAATAGTATACACAATATACTATTGGCATTTATTCATTTTAATAACACCAAAGTGTGTCAGAATTGAGAGGTTAGAAATTGTAGGTGACTTATTTGTGAATGTTTTCTCAATATACAAGCAAAGTCTTCTGCCTAGGTTGAATTCCATACAGGGCGTGAGATATTTGAATATGTTGTAGAAATTCTACGGGAATATTTGCATTTTAATAGCTAATTTTAAAATTGTTGGTGATGCCAGCAAGATGGCAGAGTAAAAGGCCTTGGATTCTTATTTCTTTCACATACACATCAATTCAGCAACAATTCAGAGACAAATTCCCTTGTGAGAAATGAGAAACCAGTAGAAAATCTCCTGCACTCTGGGAGAATGTGAAGTCAGACTCCCTGTCTGACTTCATGGTTCTCTAGAGGAATAGAACTAACAGGATAGATATATATACAAAAGGGAGTTTATTAAGGAGAATTGACTCACACGATCACAAGATGAAGTCCCACAATAGGCCATCTGCAAGTTGAGGAGCAAGAAAACCAGTAATGGCTCAGACTGAGTCCAAAAACCTCAAAAGTAGGGAAGCCAACAGTGCAGCCTTCAGTCTGTAGCCAAAGGCCCAAGAGCCCCTGGCAAACCACTGGCGTTAAGTTCAAAAGTCCAAAAGCTGAAGAACTTGGAGTCTGATGTTCGAGGGCAGGAAGCATCCAGAACAGGAGAAAGATGAAGGCTGGAAGACTCAGAAGTCTGGCTGCTTTTTCTAGCCATGCTGGCAGCCAATTTGATGGTGCCCACCCAGATTGAGGGTGGGCCTGTCTTTCCCTGTCCGCTGACTCAAATGTTAATCTCTTCTGGTAGCACCCTCAAAGACACACCCAAGACTCCACGAAGCTCTTTCTGTCAGACTGAAGGCCTTGGTGGAGTGGGTTTATAAGGAGATCTTCTGACCTGAGGTTTGCAAAGATCCATGGACGAAGTATGGGTTTCTAGGGTCACACATTCAATCACAGTCTCCCTGGGTGGGGGAGGTTCCCCTGGCTCAGAGTGACAAGCTGGATAAAAAAGCAAGATCCAATGGTATGCTGTCTTTCAGAGACCTATCTCACATGTAATGACACTCAATGACTCAAAATACAGGGATGGAGGAAAATCTACCAAGCAAATGGAAAACATAAAAAAGCAGCGGTTGCAATCCCAGTTTCAGAAAAAACATATTTCAGACCAACAAAGGTCAAAAAAGACAAAGAAGGGCATTACATAATGTTAAAGGGTTCAATTCAACAAGAAGACCTAACTATTCTTAATATCTCTGCACCCAGCACAGGAGTACCCAGATTCATAAAGCAGGTTCGTAGAGACCAACAAAGACACATAGACTCCCACACAATAATAGTGGGGTTGACAGTATTAGATTATTGAGGCAGACAATTCACAAAGATATTCAGGACCTGAACTCAATACTGGACCAAATGAATCAGATAGACCTCTACAGTATTCCTCATCCAAAGGCAACAGAATATGCAGTTGTCTCATCATCACGTGGCACATACTCTAAAATCAACCAAACAATTGAACATAAAACAATCCTCTATAAATTCAAAAGAAACAAAATCGTATCACATATACTGTCAGATGACAGCACAATCAAAATAAAAGTCAAGAATAAGAAAATTGCTCAAAACCATGCAATTAGATGAAAATTATACAACATGCTCCTGAATGACTTTTGTTAATAATGAAATTAAGGCAGAAATCAAGAAGTTCTTTGAAACTAATGAGAACAAAGATACAACATACAAGAATCTCTGAGACACAGCGAGGCATTGTTAATAGAAAAATTCATAGCACTAAAGGCCCACACCAAAAAGTTAGAAAAATCTAAAATTAACAACCTAATTTTACAAGTAAAAGAATTAGAGAAGCAAGAACAAATCAACCCCAAAGCTACTAGAAGACAAGAAATAACCAAAATCAGAGCTGAACTGAAGGAAATCAAGATATGAAAAACTATTGGAAAGATCAACAAATCCAGGAGTTGTTTTTTTTGAAAAAAAAATTAATAACAGATAGACCTCTAGCTAGACTAAGAAAAGAGAGAATATCCAACTAAAGACTATTAGAAATGATCGAGAAAATGTTACCACTAACCCCACAGAAATAAAAACAAACCCCAGAAACTACTACTAACACTTCTATGCACACAAACTAGAAAACCTAGAAGAGATGGATAAATTTATGGACACATACACCCTCCCAAGACTGAGCCAGGAAGAAATTGATTCCTTGAACAGACCGATAACAAGCTATGAAACTAAATCAGTCATAAATAGCCTACTAACAACAATAACAACAAAAACTTAGAACCTCAAGGATTCACAGCTGAATTCTAAAACATGTAAGAAGAAGAGCTGGTAACATCCCTACAGAAACTATTCCAAAATGTTGAGGTGGGGGGACTCCTCTGCAACTCATTTTTTAAGGCCAGTATCATCTTGATATTGAAACCCAACAGAGACATGACACAAAAGAAAACTTCAGGCTAATATCCTGGACGAACACTGATGCAAAAATTCTCAACAAAATACTTGCAAACTGACTTCAGCAGCACATCAAAAAGCTAATCCACCAAGATCGAGCAGGCTTCATCACCGGAATGCAAGTTTGGTTCAACATACACAAATCAATAAATGTAATTCATCACATAAACAGAACTAAAGACAAAAACCACATGATTATCTCTATAAATAAATAAAAGGCTTTCAATAAAATTCAACAATGCTTCAAGTTAAAAACCCCAAATAAACTAGGTATTGAAGGAAAATACCTCACCCACAGCCAATATTATACTGAATGGGCAAAAGCTGAAAGAATTACCCATAAAAACTGGTACAAGACAAGGATGCCCTCTTTCACCACTTCTATTCAACATAGAAGTGAAAGTCCTAGCCAGAGCAATCAGGCAAGAGAAAGAAATAAAGGCATTCAAATAGGAAGAGAGGAAGTCAAACTATTTCTATTTGCAGATGATATAATTCTGTGTCTGGAAAACCCCAAACTTTTGGCCCAAAAGCTCCTTCCACTAATAAAAAACAATTCAGCAGTTTCAGGATACAAAATCAATTTACAAAGATCACTAGCATTCCTATACACCAACAACAGCCAATCTGAGTGCCAAATAAAAAAGGTAATCCCATTCATAATTGCCACAAAAAGAATAAAATAGCTGGGAATACAGCTTACTGGGGAGGTGAATGATATCTACAATGAGAATTACAAAACACTGCTCAAAAAAATCATAGAAGACACACAAAAAAATGGAAAAACATCCAATGCTTGTGGATAGAAAGAATGAACATCATTAAATGGCTATATTGCCCAAAGCAGTTTATAGATTCAATGCTATTCCTATTAAACTACTGACCACATTCTTCACAGAAGTAGAAAAAACTATTTTAAAATTCATAAGGAAACAAAAAAGACCCTGAATAGCCAAGGCAATTCTATGCATAAAGAACAAAGCTGGAGGCATCATGTTACCAAACTTCAAACTACCATACAGGCCTACAGTAACCAAAACAGCATGGTACTGGTACAAAAACAGGTACATAGACCAATGGAACAGAATCGAGAGCCCAGAAATAAGGCTGTACACCTATGATCTCCTCATCTTCAACAATAAAAAGAGGACATTTATGTGGCCAACAAACATATGAAAAAAAGCTCATCATCACTGGTCATTAGAGAAATGCAAATCAAAACTGCAATTAGATACCATCTCATGCCAGTTAGAATGGCAATCATTAAAATGTCTGAAAACAACAGATGCTGGTGAGGATGTGGAGAAATAGGAACACTTTTACACTGTTGATGGGAGTGTAAATTAGTTCAACCATTATGGAAGACAGTGTGGCGATTCCTCAAGGATCTAGAACCAGAAATTCCATTTGACCCAAAGGATTATAAATCATTCTACTATAAAGACACATGTACGTGTATGTTTATTGCAGCACTATTTACAATAGCAGACTTGGAACCAACCAAAATGTCCATCAGTGATAGACTGGATAAAGAAAACGTGGCGGCACATATACACCATGGAATACTATGCAGCCATAAAAAAGGATGAGTTCATGTCCTTTGCAGGGACAGGGATGAAGCTGGAAATCATCATCCTCAGCAAACTAACACAGGAACAGAAAACCAAACACCACATGTTCTCACTCATAAGTGGGAGCTGAACAAGGAGAACACATGGACATAGAAAGGGGAACCTCACACACTGGACACACACTGCAACGACTCAGACAGTACGGCATATGTCAACCTTTTTACATGTAATTTTATTCTAAGGAAGGCAAAATATTTAAATACTCTCAAAGTTTATAAAACATGTTCAGCAAAATCTAACTTCTGTCAATGCTCTCTTCCCCTTTTTTCTCTCTCCTTCTACAGATACTACTTTTCTTAATTTTCTGTTTTATTCTTACATTTTGGGGATTTTTTTATCGATACAACTGTACATGTATATGGGGTACATGTGATATTTTGATACATGTATATGATGTGTAATAATCAAATCAGTGTAACTGGGACATTTCTCACCTCAAATATTTATCTTTTCTTTGTGTTGGGAAAATTACAATTCTTCTCTTCTAGCTTTTTTGAATATATAATGAATTATTGCTAACTATATTTTCCCTAATGTACTATTGAGTACTAAAACTTGTTCCTTCTATGTAACTGTATTTCTTCACCCATTAACCAACTTCTCTGTATTCTTTCTTTCTGCTTCCATTTCCAGCCTCTGATAACCACCATTCTACTCTCTACCACCATGAGAACCACTATTTTAGCTCCCACATATGAGTGAGAACATGTAATATCTGTCTTTCTGTGCCTGGCTTACTTCACTTTACATAATAAACTCCAGTTCTATCTATTTTGATGGAAATGGCAATTTATTTTTTACAGCTGAATAATATTCCGTTATGTGTATATACCACACTTTCTTTATCCATCCATCCGTTGATGGATGCTTAGGTTGCTTCCCTGTTTGGCTATTGTTAATGGTGCTGCAATAAACATGGGAGTGCAGATACACCTTCAAAATACTAATCTCCTTTCTTTGGGCTATATACCCAACAGTGGAATTATTGAATTATATGGTAATTGTGTTTGTAGTTTCTTCTGAGAAATCACCATACTCTTTTCCTTAATGGCTGTATCGTTTTACATTTCAACCAACAAGGTACAAATGTTCCTCTTTCTTTGCATACTCTCCAGCATGTGTTAGTTTTGTCTTTTTGATAATAGCCATTCTATCTGGGTAAGATAATATCTCATTGTGGTTTTAATTTGCAGTTCCCTGATGATTACTAATATTGAGCATTTGTTCATATACTTGTTGTCTATTCATATGTCTTCATTTGATAAATGTCTATTCGGGTCTTTTGCCCATTTTGTTGTTAAATTATTTGGGGCTTTTTGCTGTTGAGTTATTTGACATCCTCATATAACATAGTTATTAATCTCCTGTCAGATGGATAGTCTGCAAATAATTTTCCCATTTTGTAGGTTGTCTCTTCACTTTGTTAATTGTTTTCTTTGCTGTGCAGAAGCTTTTTAGCTTGATATAATCCCCTTTGTCTACTTTTGCTTTTGTTGCTTGGGCTTTTGAGGTCTTAGTCATAAAATATTTGCCCTGACCAATGTCCTGGAGTATTTCTCCAGTGTTTTCTTTTAATCATATAATAGTTTTAGGATCTTATGTGTAAGTGCTTAATTCATTTTGAGTTTAAATTTTTAGGGTGAAAGATGAAGATCTAGTTTTATTCTTCTGTATATGGATATCTAGTTTTTTTTTTTCTGTGTCACTTCCTAAGGGGACTTCATTTCCCATTATATGTTCTTGGTGCCTGTGTTGAAAACCAATTGGCTGTATGTGTGTGGATTTATTTCTGGGTTCTCTATTCTGTTCCATTGGTCTATATGTCTGTTTTAATGCCAGTGCCATCCTGTTTTGATTACTACAGCTTCATAGTACAATTTAAATCCAGTTAGTGTGATGTCTCCAGACGTATTCTTTTTGATAAGGATTGCTTTAGCTATTAAGGGTCTTTTTTGGTTCTATATGAATTTTAGGATTTTAAAATTTTTTTGAAGAATGTCACTGGTATTTTAATAGATATTACATTTAATCTGTAGATCAGTTTGTGCAGTATAAATATTTTAACAGTATTCTTCCAATCCATGAGTGTGGGATATTTTTTCATTTTTTGTGTCTTCTTCAATTTCTTTCTTGAGGGTTTTACCATTTTTCCTATAAGGATCTCTCATTTCTTTGGTTAAATATGTACTTGGGTATTTTATTTTTTATAAAGTAAGTGGAATTGCTTTTTTGATTCCTTTTTTGGATTGGTTGCTGTAAACATGTAGAAACACTACTGATTTTTATATGTTTCTTTTGTATCCTGCAACTTTAGTGAATTAATTTATGAGTTTAAAGAGTTTTTTGGTGGAGACTGGGGTTTTCTAAATAAAATATTATATCATCTGAAAACCAGGATAATTTGAATTCCTTCTTTCTAATTTGGTCTTTTTTTTCTCTCTTTTGAGTAATTGCTCTGGCTACAACTTCCACTACTGTGTCAAATAAAAGTAGTACAAGTGAGCATGCTTATCTTGCTCGAGATCTTAGTGGTAAGGCTTCAGGTTTTTTGTTTTTTTTTTTTCATTCACTATGATGTTAGCTGTGGACTTGTCATATATAGCCTTTATTATTTTGAGTAAAGTTTCTTCTATTTCTAGTTTATTGAGAGTTTTTCTCATGAAGGGGTGTTTAATTTTATTAAATGCATTTTCAGCATCTATTGATATAATTATACAATTTTGCTCTTGATTCTGTTGGTGTGATGTATCACATTTAGTAATTTGTATATGTTGAACCATCCTGGCATCCCTGCTAAGCATCCCAATTGATCATGGTGAATAATATTCTAAATATGTTGCTGGATTTGGCTTGCTGGTATTTTGTTGAGGATTTTTATGTTCATATTTATCAGAGTTATTGGTCTGTAGTTTTCTTTTTTTGTGCTATTTTTGTCTGGTGTTTGTATCAGGGTAATGCTGGTCTCATAGAATCAGTTAGAAAATGTTTTCTCCTCTTCAGTTTTTTTGAAATAGAGTGGAATTAGTGTTCTTCTTTTAATACTTGGTAGAATTCAGCAGTTAATCCATTAGGCCTTTGCTTTTCTTTAATGGGATATTTTAAAATTACTGCTTTCTTCTTATTGCTCATTACTGGCCTTTTTAGGTTTTCTATTTCTTCATGTTTCAATCTTAGTTGGTTTATATGTCCAGGAATTTATTAATTTTTTCTATATTTTCAATTTTTTTGGCTTACAGTTTTTTACATTATTCCCTAATGATTTTTTTTTTTTTTTTGCGTTACTGTGGTATCAGTTGTAATGTTTCATTTTTTAATTTTGTTTTGGTCTTCCATTTTGTTTATTTGGGTCCTCTCTTTTTTCCTATTCTGGCTAAAGGTTTGTCATTTTGTTTATATTTTTAAAAAACCAAATTCCTATTTTGCTGATTTATTAAGTATCATTTAGTTTATTTCTTTTCCAACATTATTTATTTTCTTCTACTAATTTTAGAATCAATTTGTTCTTGCTTTTATTGTTACTTGAGTTGCATCAGACTGTTTATTTGGAGTCTATTTTTTGATGTAGGTATTTATTGATATATAAACTTTCATCTTAGTACAGCTTTTGCAGTTTCCCATAGGTTTTGATAGGTTGTGTTCCCATTTATACTGATTTTAAGACATTTTGGAAATTTCTCTATAACTTCTTTATTGACTGGTCATTTAGGAACAAGTTTAATTTTGATGTGCACAGATTTCAAAACTCCTCTTCTTATTGATTTTGCATTTTATTTTATTGTGATCAGAAAATATTCTTGATATAACTTCAACATTTTTGGCTTTGTTGAGACTTGTTTTTAGGCCTAACATATGGGTCTATCCTGGAGAATGTTCTTTGTGCTGATGAGAAAGAATTGCATATTCTTTAGAAGTTGGATGAAATCTTTATTTCAATGTCTGTTAGGCCCATTTGTTCAAGCGTATAGGTTAACTTTGATGCTTCTTTGTTGATATTCTGCCTGGATGATATTTCCATTGCTGAAAGTATATTGCTGAAAGTGGTGTTTTGAGGTCTCTTTCTATTATTGTGTTGCAGTCTATCTCTCTTTTAGATATATTAATATTTGCTTTATATATTTGATTGCTTTGCCATTGGGTGCATATATCTATCTATCCATAGATAGATAGATATATTTATAATCCTTATATCTTCTTGCTAAATTGACCACTTTATCATTATATAATAATCTTCTTTGTCTCTTTTTACAGTTTTGACTTAAAGTCTATTTTTATCTGATGTAAGTATAGCTACTTCTGCTCTTTTTTGGTTTTCATTTGTATGGAATCACTTTTTCCATCTGTTCATTTTCAATCTATGTGTGTCTTTATAGTGGAAGTTTCTTATAGGCAGCATATAGTTGGGTCTTGTTTTTTAATCCATTCCTCTCTATGACTTTTAATTGGAAAATTTTGTCCATTTACAATGTTATTATTAGTAACTAAGGACTTACTCATGTTATTGTTCTACTTATTTTCTAATTGTTTAAGTTGTTTTATTTTCTCTTCCTTTTGAACTGTCTTCTTTTGTGGTTATGTAATTTTCTAGAAGTATGTTTTAATCCACTGCTTTTTATTTTGGGTATATGTACTATAGGTTTTGTTTTGTGGTTACCATGAGACTTAAACAAAATATCCTATAGTTATAGGATATTTTTTAAACTGATGAAAATTTACTCTGATTACCAATCAAGAAAATAAACAAGCCAAAAAATACTTTACACATTAATTTCCTTCTCCCCTGAAATTCTGAATTTTTAATGTAAGAATTTACATCTCTTAACAAATCATTGTAGTTATTAGTATTTTCATAGTTTTATTTTTTAGTCTTCTTACTAAAGATATATGTGGTTTAAACATCATGGTTACAATATAAGTAAACAATCACATTAGCATCTTTTTTCAGTTTAAATCATTCCCTTTATCATTTCTTGTAGGACAGGTCTTATAGTCATCAAGTCCTTCAGCATTGGTTTGTCTGGGAGTCTTTTTATCTCCTTTATTTCTGTAGGACAACTGTGCTGGGTACAGTATTCTTGTTTGTCAATTTGTTTTTTTTTCCTTCTGCACTCTCTATATTTTGTTCCACCACTTCCTGGTATGTAGGATTTCTTCTGAGAAGCCTGATGCCAGTCATATTGGATCTCCCTTATATGTTATTTTCTTATTTTCTCTCTCTGCTCTCAGCATACTTTCTCTATCTTTGACTTTTGAAAGTTTGATTATGATATGTTTCAAAGTATTTTATTTGGGTTGAAAATATTTGGTGACTTTTGACCTTTCTATACCTGGATATGTGTGTCTTCCTCCAGGTTTGGACGGTTTTATGTTATTATTTATTTTGAAAGACTTTTTACCTGTTTGTCTTTCTCACTTTCCTCCTTTACTTAACAAGTCAACTATTTGCTCTTTTTATGTCATCCTATAGATCCTGTAAACTTTGTTCATTCCTTTTCATTGTTTTTATTTCTCCTCTGATTTTTATTTTCTAAGATTTTCTTCAGGCTCACTGATTCTTTATTCTGTTTGATCAGTCCTGATGTTCATGTTTTCTATTGCATTTTTTATTTCATTATATTTTTCACCTTTGAAATTTCTGTTTGATTTTTTTAAATTATTTTATTCTTTGTGTTAATTTTTTCATGTGCATGTTTGAATTAATTCTCTGTTTTCTTGAAGTTTGTTGAGCTTCCTTGTAATAGCTACTTTGAATTCTTTGTTTAAAATACACATCTCCACCACTTTATCATAAGACTTTATTGTATCCCTTTGATGAGGTCACATTTCTTTCAATGTTGATGCTATGGAAGTTTGATGATGTCTACTTATTGAGGAATTCGATTTTCTTTTCACTCTGTCTTTGTTTGTGCCTGTCCTTCTTCAGAGGACCTTCCAGGGATTCTAAACCCACTGGCTTTTTGTGTCCTGAGTCTGTGACCACCTCAGCCATCTCGGAACTAGAAGAGGCTTTAAGCCCAGACTTGCCATGAATCTTGTTAGGGCTCCAAGTTTATGTGGCTTCCCAGTGCTGATGGATGTGGGGAAGATCCAATGAGGATCCTGGGGTTGTGTGGAAATGCTGGCCAGGGGCTTGAGTCCAGAAGACTGTCCCCGTGGCCCAGATGAGTATACATCTTAGAAGCTCTCTGCACAGGTGTGATGGGTCCATGATTGCAAGGAGAGGAGCTGGAATTGAGATTGGGCCCCTTCAGCATCTGCTGTGGGAGAGGGGCTGATGGGCCTGCGTAATTGGCTTAGATTGGCATGTGTCACACAACAGATCCCTATAAAAGTGTGGTAGTTCTTTGATTAAAACAGGAGGGGCCAGAGATGAGACTGGGCTTTCTTAGGATATGATTTATGATGGAGGTTGGTGTGCCTCTCATATTAGCTCAGATGGATGCACATTTCCTAGTCGTTCTTCACATAGATAGGATAGTTTCCAACTGCAGCAGGAGAGGCTGGAGTTTAGACATGAATCCCAGGGGAACCAAGTATTGGGATCTACTGTGTGAACAGAGGTTGAAGAGTCTGGTCTCCACTCAGGGGTGGACATTACTGCAGTGGGAGGAGCTGAAGCTGAGACTGAGCCACTTTGGGATCTGTTGTGGGACAGAGATCATCAATCCTGTTAGACAGGCTCAGATTCCCAGGCTGTGAGATACTGGTGAGTCTCCCTATTGATTCATATGTATGCTGCTCTGACCGGGGATCTAAGCTGAGGAAAGCTGCAGCAGTGCCTCAAAGCAACTTTCAGGTTCTCTGCTGGATTATTGTCAGCAGGCAGGTGAACATTTCTGCCAAGGCACTACTATGTGCAATTCCTTCTGGACTCCTTGGCAGATAGTTTTCTTTGCAGGCTCAAGGCCCAATTGGGCTGTGACCAAGTTCCTTGGGAAACTAGGCTATTTCCAACCTTAAACCCAGAGGCAAGCTTGGTGGGGTAGATCAGCCAATTGGTTGTCAGTCTTCACTCTCAAAAAGATGCTCCTAGGTCTTGGGCTCTACCAGGGTTTCACAAGCATCTATTCAAATTCTGAGCCTCCCATGGAAACATTTTTGACTGTGAATGCATGCAATATTCTTGTTGTGGGGAGATATGAGAGGGTTATCTTCTATTTTGACATCATGGTGACATTATTCTCTTTATTCTTCTATTATTTTTAATATAAGTGTATAGATATATGATAGACTTATAGACTGATCAATAGATACATATATGCATATCTACTCATTATCTATCTGCCCTGTACACATTCACAAATACAAATCTTGGGCTAAATACACTGCAGCGGCATATATACATTTTTATCTACCTTATTTTTTAATTTAAAATTATGTATTCTAGTGATCACTCAATAGTAACATGTATATATGTTTGAGATGTTTAGCTCCAATAATGTAATATATTTTATTATATGGATTTTATACAAAATGCCTCTTAGTATATTTTTGATATTTAAGAATGTTTTATTTTTAATTGTTAACTATATATTAATATCCTTTTATTATATCTCTAGTCTATTTTTTGGCTTTTCTTAATTGGCTTTCTAATATGGCCAACACTGAAATTGCCTAGTTACCTCCTATTTTCTCAGCACTCTCTCCCATTCAGCATTTCATTGAAAGTATAACCCTTTTCCTATTATCAGTGAATAACAGTATGTCAATTATTTATCTTGTACTTTTCATATACACTCCCACTTATACCCAGTTTTAATGGTTGTTCTATATATACATTATTAAACAAAATGGTCATTATATTGTATTCTGTGATGTGGTTTGGATTTCTGTCCCTTCCTAAATCTCATGTCAAATTGTAATCCGCAGTGTTGGAGAAGGGGCCTGGTGGGAGGTGATTTGATCATGGGGGCAGATTTTTCCCTTGCTCTTCTCATGATAGTAAGTGAGTTATCATGAGACATGGTTGTTTAAAAGTGTGTAGCGCCTCCCCCTTTGATCTCTTCCTCCTGTTCCAGCCATGTAGGACATGCCTACTTCCCCTTTGCCTTCCGCCATGATTGTAATTTTCCTGAGGCCTGTCTAGCCATGCTTCTTGTAAAGCCTGCAGAACCATGAGCCAATTAAACCTTTTTTCTTTATAAATTACCCAGTCTTAGTTCTTTATAGCAGTGTGAGAATGGACTAATATATTCTGTACCTTAGTTTTATAGGTAAAATTTAATGATCACCAACAATCCATAAACTAGTATCTCTACAGTAATTTTGCCTTTCTGAATTTATTCTTTATTCCTCAAGAAGTTTACAGAGAAGTTCCCAAGATGACACTTGATCTCACTGTACTTCATAGCCAGAAAATTATCAATAAATATTGGCATCATTTTAAAAGGATTTAGGAGCAAACTTGAGGAATCTCCCATTGCTCAAATATGATACAATTTAAGTGCCAATAAAGTAATAACTATGATACATATATACCTCAATGTGTTTAATACTATGAACTAAAAATGATACTCAAAAAAATCCATCATTGGTGAACTTAGGAAGATGCTAGTTATTTTTAGCTGGCTTGGTGTATTTTTTTCTATATTTTTATTTTAAACAACTATAATATTATATTTAAAGTTTATTTCTTTTAAATATAGTTAGATCATTTAAAAATAATTCTGGCAATCTCTGCTTTTTAACTGGTATGTTTAAGCTATTTATAATGTAATTATTTGTATATTAGGACCTAGGTCTACCATTTTTGTTTGCTTTGTGTTTGATCCCTTTGTGTTGCATTCCTCTGTTTCACATTTCACTTCTTCCTCTAAGTGCCTTGAATATTTTTTAGAGTTCCATTTTGTCTCATCTGTGTGTTTAAGATTTTTTAATAGTATTTGAGTGGCTTCTTCAGATATTGCATTATACATATATAATTTACGATCTGCTAGTGTAAGCTTTTCAGCAGCTTAAGACAAATGTAGACAATTTATCTCCACTTCAATCCCTTTGTCTTCATGTATTCAGCATATAAATTTTTTTAAATGTTTCTCTACATAGATTGAAAAACTGCATTAGACAGTGTTAAAAGCTTTTGCTTCAACTTTTTAACATAAAACTCAAAAGAAGGAAAGTATATTGTATATGATACAGACAGGAGACAGGGAAATACTGGATAGGAGAGGGTGGTTCCCTGGCAAAGGCCCCACCCTCAAGCCTGGAAACCCACAGCCCTAAATGGGAACAGGCATTCACGTTGACTTTTGGCCTGCTGCACCCCCCTCCCCTGTACCCATATGAACCCCAGCTCCAAGAGCAGATGAGCAGATGAACAGAAGAGCAGAGGAGCAGAAGAGCAGCATGGCAGAGAAGGAGAGAAGAGGAGTATCTGAATGTCAAGAGGAGTTTGACTGGGGACGGCCGGAGAGGAGATTGGCTGTGTAATGGCCAAACTCCAGGGGAAGATCATCTTCCCACTCCATCTCCTTTCCAGCTCCCCATCCATCCTGTGGAGAGCCATCTCTATCACCCAATAAAATCCCCACATTCACCATCCTTCAAGTCCGTGTGTTACCTGATTCCTCCTGGATGCCAGACAAGAACCTGGGTACCAAGAGGGCACTGAGCTGGTTAACACTTAAGCTGTCTGTAGATGGCAGAGCTAAAACAGCACTGTAGCATGCCCAGTGAGGCTTTGGGAACCACAGGCACACACCCCTAGATGCCACTGTGGGGCCGGAGCCCAAAAGCGTTCGCTCCGGCTCCTGCACCTGCTTGTCTGCATGCTTGCCCTCTGGTAGGGGGTTTAAGCAGCCATGGTGGCCAAACAGACAAGCCACACCCCTGTCAGATGTACTGTGAGGATGGTCTGGGAACTCTCTTGTTTCATATATATAGATACTATTGATGTTTTCATTGTTCGTTCTTTCTTCCTTCCTGATACTCCGTGATCCCTTCTGTAATATTTCTTTTTTGTTAGAAGAACTTTTCTTAGACATTTAACCACTCTTTATTTTCTCCTTCTGTGACAGTAATGACACAGATGCTAGCTCTTTTGTTACTGTTTTACAAGTATCTGAGGCTCTGTAATTTTTTCAGTCTATTTCCTATATGATGTTTAGATTTGTAAAGTCTAGTTCTTGCAGTCTATTATTCTCACAGGCTATCTTTAGGTTCACTTTTTATTTCCTCTGTCATTTCCAATCCATTGTTGAGCCCAAGTAGTAAGGTTTTTAAACTTATTTTGGTTTTTACATGTTTCATAATTCTAATTTGATTTTGGTTCTTTTTTATAATTTCTATTTATTTGGTAAAATTTTCTATGTTTACTTCAAGATAATTCATAATTGATTTATTGGGTATTTTTATTATGGCTGATTTAAAATTCTTGTCAGATAATTGTAGTATCTGATTCGTCTCAGTGTTAGCATCTGTTAATCACTTTTTTTCATTCAAGTTTTGATTTTACTTGTTTGTAGTATGATGAGTTTTTGTTTTTTTGTTTTTGTATCTGGACATTTGGGGTATGATGTTAGGAGACTCTAGATCCTTTTTACATCATCTATTTAGCAGGCACTCACCCAGTTTAGGTTTGGCAAATGGGGCCTGGCCTAGTTTTGTGGGCTGTGGTTCAAATGGCATTTAGTTTTGAGAGCCCCTTCAGTGCTATTTTGGTATGATTTCATTTTATGCTGCATAGAGGCCACTCTGAAAACCTGGGTGGTATTCCAAACTTTGGTTCAGTTATAAAACGTTTTGGCATATTTTCTTCTAGTAGCTTTTACGTGTGAATTGGTCAGGGGTCTTCTTAGTGTTTTCCTTATAATTGAAACAATTCCTTTATTTGTTCAGCTCTTCCTTTCTGGGATTTTCTTCTCCTTGTATTTGGGCAGGTGGTGGGTACTGCCTCCCATTCATTTTGGGGTGAGAAGTGGCTAAATTTAGACACCTTGCTCTGTTTTTGCTATAATCGCTGGCAATGGAGCAAAGTGTTTCTGTGGGCTGACTTCTTACACTGACTGAAAGTCAAGGTCCAAATTCCCCATTTTGTCTCCACTGACATCATGGAGGGAATAGAAACCCTCCCCAGGCCATCTTATATTTGGTCCCTGATTACATGGTGTCTGAAACAAAGGAATATTTTTGTTCATATTCTGTTCCTGTAATGGAATATCATAGACTGGGTAATTTAGTAACAGAAGAGATTTATTTGGTTCGTGGTTCTGGAGGCTGAGAAGTCCAAGATCATGGGGCTGAGGGCCTCCTCCTGATATCTTATCATACCACAGATCACATAATATGGTGGAAGGCATTACATGGTGAGAGAGTGAATGGGAAAAAGAAAACTAGGTTGAACTCCTCCTTTCATCAGGAGCCTACTCCTGTGATAAGTAACCCACTTCCACAATTATGCAATTTCTTCATTCATGAGGTAAGAGCCCTCATGACCTAATCAGTTCTTAAAGGTCGAATAGTAACAGCAATTAAATTGTAAAGTTAGTTTTGGAGGAGACAGTTAAACCATAGCAAGAAAAGTGACTTTCTGAGCTACCTTCTGCTGCTGGATTGGAGTTGGAGATCACGTTTTCTATTAGGTCTCCATTGACACCAGCAGTGAAGTAGGAAGGCACATCTCTGGACTGCCTGCCTGCTGCTAGCATGTCTACAGGGGTTTCAGGAGGACTTCAGTCATAGCCAGTCTCCCACTGACACCTCTGGGATGCAGAAGTTGCCCATGGTGTTTAGGGGTGATAGCATGGGTATTTAAAAAAAAAAAGTTTCCATCCTGTTGAGCTGCTACTTTCTTAGTTGTTACCTCCCATTTATAACTTGTCTTTGAACATATGCCTTAGCCACTGAGCTTGTCTTCATGTTTACTGAGGACAGACTTTAAATGTGAGTGACCAGATTTTAGAGAAGTAAATACAATTGTTTAATAAATGTGAGGATCTTGGGTGTCACCACTCTGTGGCCCAAATTCACATAACCAGCTGCTGATTTGACTCCAGTTGGTCAAATCAACCAGCTGATTAACTCCAGTTAATTCAGCCTGCTTCTGAGTTCTAACACTGCTGCTATTGCACATACTTGCTCTGTGATGCCTACTTAGCCTTCCCACACACACAAACGCAGGTACTATATCTCAGACACAGGAATGTCTGTATTATTATCGTGCCTTGGCCCAAGACTTTTATTCACTTGTTTGGCTTCCCTGACACCAAAAGCAATGTGATCACTCTCTCTTTAGTAATGCTAATGGAAAATGCTCATTGAATGAGCAGCTGTCCTGAGACACAGCCTATTCAGCTATCCCTATTTCTTCACGAAGTTCAGTTCTTAATGGTTTGGAATTCTTTAAGTTTGCTTTCAGCACACATCCAGTGTGAAATTCCTATGGTAATGTATAATACATGTAACCTATATTAAAAGAGTAGATGCTAAACAGTGACAGCACAGTGATTTGAAAGACAAAACAAATGATGTTAGTCAATTCTGTCATTCAATGTGATATATTGTTTTCATATCTAAGTAAGTGAATGTATTTGTCTGTGAAACAGCCTCTTACCACTTTAAAAATTTCTCTTATTTTTTTCTCCTTTGCCATTTTTTTATTTGCTTATATTTGCTAGTTCTCCTTTCTTTCTTCATAATGGTAGGTTGTGTCTTGTTCATATTTGGGTTTGTTTTAGATGTTTCTTTTGTGTAAAGCGTATAATTCAGCCTTGATTTGTGGGTAAATATGAAAAAATATTTTTATTTTTAGAGATGTGTTAACCCTATTTATATTTAATAATATGACTAATATATTTGGTCTTATATTTGTCAAGTATTTATAATTAGGTATATTTTAATATTTTTATGAGGTGTATATTATTTGCTTTTTTGGTAGTCAATGATTTATTCATTTATCTAAGAGGTTGTATTTTGTTGTAGTGGATATCTTTTTTTCTTATAACTTCCTAATGTACTATTTTCTTATTTAAACTTTATTATCTGGATTGTGAATCACTAATCATGATGTTTAATACCTATTTATAGCTATAAAATGATGAGTTCATCTTGTTTTTTTCCTTTCTTCTCATTTAAAAAATTTCATTATTTTTTAATTATCATAACCTGTAACAATTGTACTTTATTATTCCACCTCTGCTCACATGTTTGCGTTAGTCGTAGGTTTATAATTGTAAATATTAAAACACTCACTATTAGGTATTTTGGTGAAATTTCCTTGGTCTTCCCTTGTGTGGATGAAGCTCATGCTCTAATAAAAGCCTCAAAAAGGTTTCATGAGTACAGAAATTAAAAGTTCTTGTATGTTGAAAGCCCTATTACTCAGGCCTTGATATTTGAGTGATAATTTGGCTGAATATATAATCTCACACTCATTTTATTTCTAAGATTTTAAAATGTAATTCTATTTCTTTATTCTTTGCTTTATTTATTTATTGTAAAGCCTAATGCTAGGGTTGATGAAAAGTGTCAAACTCTGTAAAATATTTGAAGAGATTTATTCTGAGCCAAACATGAGTGACCATGACCCACGACACAGCCCTCAAGAGATCTTGAGAACATGTGCCCAAGGTGGTCGGGGTGCAGCTTGGTTTTATACACGTTAGGGAGATAGAAAGGCATCACAACTTGAGGGTGGGGATCCAGTTTATAGGTAGATTTAAAAATGTTCTGGTTGACAATAGAAAGGAATATCTGGGTTATGATAAGAGATTAAGGAGATCAAAGTTTTATCACGTAGATGAAGCCTCCAGGTAGCAGGCTTCAGAGAGAATAGGTTGAAAAATGTTTGTTATCAGACTTAAAGTCTGTGTTGATGTTAATGCCAGAAAGGTATAATGAGGCATGTCTGACCCCCACTTCCCATCATGGCATGAACTAGTCTTTCAGGTTAAATTTTTAAAAGAGCCATGGCTAAGGAGGAAGTTCATTCAGATGGTTGGGGGCCTTAAAATTTTATTTTTGGTTTACACTAGGAAAGACTCCTTGACATTTTAATTTTTCTTTCACCTGGAGGATTTGAAGATATTTTTTCTTCTTTTCTATTTGTTTTACTATGCGAGGTCTTAGATTCTATATTTTTTAAAGTTCATTTACCCAAATAATAGGCAGTCACTCTCATTATATATTTTGAGATTTTATTTTGGAAATTTTGAAAATTCTATTTTGGAAATTAATTTACTCCTCTTGTTTTATTCTTTTTATTCAAGGACTCCAATCATATGAATATTCTCCCTTCCTTGTTTATTTCTATTTCCACCATTTTCTCTCAGACCATTTTTTCTATTAATCTCATTTTCATTTTTCATTGTCTTATTTTTGTTATGACATTGTCATTTGATCTTAAATTTCATTGAACACGTTGTGATTTTTCTTTTTGTTTATTATTATTATTGAGAAGGGACTCTTGCTTTGTCGCCCGGGGTGGAGTACAGTGGCAGAATCATGGCTCACTGCAGCCTGGAACTCCAGGGCTCAAGTGATCCTCTTGAAGCAGGAGACGTGAGGGGAAAAACAAATTTTCTTTCTTTCCTTCGGTATGAACAGCTTCCCTCTCGAATCCCTCCCCCGCTCCGTGCGATTGTGCCCTGCTCTGAAAGTTTTTTTGAGTTTATAGATTCCTGTTTTCGGTAACTAGTGTCTGTAAGTCTCTGTAGCACCACTGAGATCATGAGACTTGCTTGAGCAAGCTTAGATTGCAGCCCTCTGGGCACCATAGCGAAGGACACGAGATAAAACTGTGCAGGCATCTTGAGCAAAGCTAGATAACAGCAACGTGGCCCACATAACTGGAGTCACATGAAAGCCTGAGTTATGAGCCTGTCACTGTTTGATAAACTGCCTTTGTTCTGCTTCTGTAAAACCTGCTTTCACGCCACTGCAAGCTTGTTTCAAACTAGCCAACTACCCTTCAGATGCATGTATAAAAGTCAAGCCCTGTCTTTTGTTCAGGGCTCAGCCTCTGGATATTAAGCCACTGGCCTGGTGGCCACCTAAATACAATCCTCCCGTTCCACCCTTTGGCTTCCCCAGTTCCTCGTTTCCCACAACACTCTGACCTTAGCCCCCAAGTATCTATGATTACAGACATGTGCCACCTCACTTGGCTAATTTTATTTATTTATTTATTTTTGATATGGAGTCTCACTCTGTTGGCCAGGCTGGAGTGCAGTGGCATGATCTTGGCTCACTGCACCCTCCGCCTCCCAGGCTTAAGTGATTTTCCTGCCTTAGCCTCCTAAGTAGCTGGGACCACAGGCGCCTGCCACTACACCCAGCTAATTTTTTGTATTTAGTAGAGACAGGGTTTCACCATGTTAGTCAGGCTGGTCTCGAACTACTGACCTTATGATTTGCCTGCCTCAGCCTCCCAAAGTGCTGGGATTACAGGCATGAGCCACCGTGCCCAGCCTATTTATTTATTTTTGTAGAGATGGGACCTCCCAATGTTGCCTAGGCAGATCTCAAACTCCTGGCGTCAAGGGATCCTCCCTCATTGCTCTGCACCTTGTGATTTAATGTTTAATTCTGTAATAATGTTGTAGGGAAATACGGGTTCTTGTCACATGACAAAAAAAAGATTAGGTATGCAGACAGTTTGAATGGGGAGCAGGGCAGGGTTTATTGGATGAAAAGGAAAAAAAAAAAAAAAAGGAAACAGGGACTGTCAGCAAAAACGACAGTCCTGCTAGTAGGATTCCTGCCTCACATACTGAATATCTGGTTGCCACCCAAGAACAAGAGAAGCCAGGCTCCTCCCCACTGCAAGTGGCGGGAACTTCCCAAGGCTCCACCCCATCCTCCCAGTGAACAGGCCAGTTTGAGATTCTCTGGTACTGGCAGTCTGGTTTTTCAGCCTTCAGGCTGTTTTAGGCTTAAAGGAGGAGTTTCGCTGGGGGACGTTTGGCTGCCTCCTGTCTCTATCAATAATTTTGTCTTTTTCATCATTTTTATTGAGTTTAAGCAAATCTCTTTTCATTGGTCACAGTTTTTATATATATCTATTCTTAGATACTGAATTTCAGAATCAAGGAAGTTTTTTTTTTTTTCATATATCCAAGTGTTTGAGTATATTTAGTTCACTTGAAGATGTTATCTTACAGGTTTTACTGCTTTATGGTTGTTTTGTTGAAAGAGGTTGCTTCTTAGTTTAAATTGAATCAAATAACAGCTTTTTGAGTTTAAAAATAAGTTTATATTGATTTATTCAACTATATATAGTGTGTATGTGTGTGTGTGTGAGTGAGTGAGAGAGAGAGTGTGTGTCTTTATAGGACCATGTTCTATCAGCACAGCAAAATCCAAGTTCTGTTCCGAATTTTTGGAGATTTGTTGTGCTTCTTTCATTTATTCTTTTGCTTGTATTTAGCTAGCATGATCCTAAATTTCTCCTTTTTAAGTATTTTTCCTTTTCCAGTGCACTTGTCAAAAGACACCTCTTTCTTCCTTTTTGCTGTTTGCTCTCTCAAAATGTAAGTCTTTCCAAGACTGAAAATTCATATTACATACCTCTTTTACTCTCTTCCATATAGTTGATATTCTACCCAAACAAAACACTTTTTTAGTATTTTGTCTGTCAGTATAAACTTATTTTTTCAGGCTACAGATCTTAATAAATTTTAGCTCTGTCACTAGTACCCCTTTTTCCTCATCCTCACAGCTTTGTGTTTTTTTCTTCCCGGACTGTCTTCACTTATAAGATAGGTTTACAGTCTAGGATTTTATGTGTTTTTTGCCTGTTTGCTTGCTTAATATTATTCCAAACTATGAGAAATCTGTATCTCAAGTTATCCTGACAAGATTGGTTTGGGGCTAGTTTTCTTTGTTTTGTTGATTGCCACTAAAGTTTAGCAAATAATGGGAGAAGTAAAATTCTATATTGTCTTTAACTTCCCGATCCAACTAATTATCTTTCTTTGATTTGACTTAAACCGTACACCTTGCATGGCTTCAATTCTTCCATACCTTCAAATAATAGAACACAGAGACTCTTGAGACAAGGATTTATTCACTTGCCCATGATAGGCAATCAGTTTACAATGTATTGCTGATTCTCTTCATAGTGGTCCATAATTATTGGTATTT
This sequence comes from Gorilla gorilla gorilla, assembly GCF_029281585.2. Taxonomy (NCBI): domain Eukaryota; kingdom Metazoa; phylum Chordata; class Mammalia; order Primates; family Hominidae; genus Gorilla; species Gorilla gorilla. Next base: position 158,821,690 of record NC_073247.2, read on the forward strand.
ATGTTCATTATACTTTCGTATCATTTTTGTTACTTTGTAGTGTAAACCAAAATGTATCTGAGACTGGTCTCAATCACTTTGGATGTTTGTTTTGCCAAGGTTAAGGAAAATAACCAGGAGAAAAATACACAATCACAGAAACAGTCTGTTGTCTGGGCCTTTCTCCAAAGATGAATTGAGGGCTTCAATATTTAAAGAGGAAAAGCATGCTGGAGGGGAAAGAGGAAGGGTATGGTAATCCACATGTTGCAAGAGAAAATGAGCAGGTAGGGGAATAGTCATATTCATCTCATGCTCAGTAAATTAGCACTTTACATGCAATGGGGTGAAGATAGAGTAGCTACCTGTGGGAAATGTTAACATTTCATCTTTATTAAAAATCAGAATAACAACTTTTGATCAGAACTTGTCTAAATATATTTATTCAAACTAATATATAGGTAGATAGATATAGAAATAGATTTAATCTAGGTTTTGTAAAATAGTTCTGACTCAATGCTAAACATAAAAAAATTAAACTATATTTAGCCAGGTGTGGTGGCTCATGCCTATAATCCCAGCACTTTGGGAGGCCGAGGCGGGTGGATCACCTGAAGTCAGGAGTTCAAGACCAGCCTGGACAACATGGTGAAACCCGTCTCTATTAAAAATACAAAAATTAGGCGTGGTGGCGTGTGCCTGTAATCCCAGCAACTCAGGAGGCTGAGGCAGCAGAATCATTGGAACCTGGGAGGCAGAGGCTGCAGTGAGCTGAGATTGCACCACTGAACTCCACCCTGGGCGGAAAAAAAAAAATCAAAGTACATTTACCACTATATGTTTAGGTTTTACTTACATCTGGTATCTAAGGTGAACTCTTTCTGTGAATGCTCACACTCAGACTCAATGACTATATTCACAAAGCACTTTCATTAGATATACACTGATATAATTTTTACAGTCTGCCTCACAAAAGTGGTTTTTCTATCTATTGTTCATAGAGCACATATCTTTTAGAAACACGAACTTTGACATTTATAAGACCTAAATCTTGGTTCTGGGAGAAGAATAAGACCGTGATTTTACCTGTAAATTGCCAATAACTGTAAGCTACAATATGTTTAAACCATATTGTTACAGGTAGTTAGTTATGCATTAACAGAGCAGGAGAAGGCTCTCCCTCCATCCAATAGAAGTGTCTGGTGATTTCAGGCAATTATTGCATTGCCTCTCTAAAAATAATAATTGGGCAGCAGCAGGGAGAGGCCATTCCCTGGTGGTCCAAACCTGTTAACATCAAAATGTTAACTGAATGCAGGCCCCAGGGAGAAGCAACTTCCTGAGCATGCATATTAAGAGACAAAAAGGGTGAACTATGATCTTGGGGCAGGGGAGGGCTCTCCCCCAACACTCATGCCTAACTAACTACCTGTAACAATATAAAGACCAACTTTTTTTTGTAAGACACATTCCTGAGAAGTAATTTATAGAATATAAAATCAGCAATTTAAAGTGCAATTCAACAATGTTTAGTATATTCGTGGACTTATGCAAACATCCATAGAATATACAAAATTTTACTCAACTCATAAAAACACCCCAAATAGGGCTGGGCGCGGTGGCTCATAACTGTAATCCCAGGACTTTGGGAGGCTGAGGCAGGCAGATCACCTGAGGTCAGGAGTTCGAGACCAGTCTGACCAACATGGAGAAACCCTGTCTCTACTAAAAATACAAAATTAGCCGGGTGCATGTCTGTAATCCCAGCTACTTGGGAGGCTGAGGCCGGAGAACCCTTGAACCTGCGAGGCGGAGGTTGTGGTGAGCCGAGATTGCGCCATTGCACTCCAGCCTGGGCAACAAGAGTAAAACTCTGTCTCAAAAAAAAAAAAAAATTATCAGTCTATTCTCAATCACCCCAACACAATCCTCGAGTCCTAGAAATACACTAATGTAGTTTCGGTCTCTACATATTTGTCAATTCTGGACATTTTCTATGCATGAAATGATACAATATGTGATCTTTTGCATCTTTCATTTACCATAATGTGGAAGACAGAGCAACAAACTAAAAAAGATTATTCTAAGACCTCACGTTCTAACGGAATTTGCCTTGGTTAGTTTAGGACTTGCTTGGAACCCACTGCCCCTTCCTTCCCTACCAGTTCTCATTTTCAGGATGGAAATGTCTATCGCATACATGTCCCATGATTGTATGCTGGAAGCACACATGTTGTCTGGCTTGACAGGTTCACAGCTGGAGAGGAAATTTGTCTCAGGATGAATCATACCTCAAGTCTCACCCACATCTAACTTAAATATTATTTACATGAGCCTTTGGATTTTAGACTTTGGAGTTGATGATAGAAAAAGTTAAGACTCTTTGTGTTGTTGGGATGGATTGGATGTATTTAGCATGCAAAAAGGACATACATTTTGAGGGGTCAGGCAGAATGCTACAGACCAAATCCTATATGATCAAAATTCATCTGTTGAAGCCTTAATCTTCAATGTGATTTTATTGGATGTGGGACCTTGGGAGATAATTAGGTATATATGAGGTCACAAGGGTGGGCCCCGGTGATGGGATTAGTGGTCTAATAAGAACAGGCACTAGAAAGCTTGCTGCTTGTCTCTCCATGCCTTGTAAGAACATGGAAGGGGGCAGCAATCTATAAGCCAGGAAGAGTGCTCTCATCAGAAAGAGACAATGCTGGAACCTTGATCATAGACTTCTAGAATCCATAACTGTGAGGTAATAAAATTTTGTCATTTAAGTCAACTAGTCTATGGTATTTTGTTGTGGCAGCCTAAGCTGACTAAGATACGCTATGAGACCAATAATTACACTCCTGGTTATATAACAGAAGTGAGTGTTTACATATGTACAGTACCACATCCAGCCGATTTTTTAATGTTTTCATAGAGATAGAGTCTCTCTATGTTTCCCAGGCTGGTCTCAAACTCTTAGCCTCAAGTGATTCTCCCACCTTGGCCTCCCAAAGTGAGAAATGAGTGTTTGCATTCAACAAAACACATGCACAAGAATGTCAATTTCACATTTACTCATAATGGCTAAAAACTGGAATGAACTAAGGTACACCAAGCTTTGAATGAATAATTTCTGCTATATTCATATAACGAAATACTGCAGAGCAATGAACAAGAGCAGATTACTGTTACATACAACAACTTATAACAACGTGTAACATATCACAGACAATGTAACGAGAAAGATACCAGACTCAAAAAAGTATCTAGTATGTGGCTCCACTTACATGAATGTCAAAAGCAGGTAAACTAGTCTATCCTGATAGAGTTCAGAATAATGGTTAATTTTGGAATATATTAGCTTGGAGAGGCATGAAGTTACCTTCTTTGGTGTTGGAAATACTCTGAGTACAATTAACATTTATGCACACTGCTATAAATATGTTTAATTCAATAAAAAAATAAGGAAATTAAGGCCTATCAGGATCCACCCATCCCCAGCCAGTGGCTCACTTCATATTAACAAGTAATACTTTCCCATAATGCCCTATGAGAATGAACGTGCAGCACCTAGCACGGTCCCTTTTCTAGAGAGAACGGGGCATTCAGTATTGGTTGAATGAGCGACACCATCCAGCCTTGCCGTTGAAACCTTTCACCTTCCCATTCCATACTTCCACAGTTCCACCTGATCTCTAGCTTGTGTGATGCAAGCACCAAGGAATGTGGAGAAGCCTGAAGTTGAGGATTGGGCAGCACAAATGGAGAACAAGTGGGCAGACAGCAGACAACCTGAGAAATGAGAGGGAGAGGAAGAGGAAAGGAGGGAATAGCCTGCTCTGGAGGGAAGTGGGAGTCCCTTCATGCCCCTCTCAAGGGGTTGACCTGGTGGTGGGAAATGCTGCTGAGATTGTGCCACCCATTTCAGAAGAGCTCTCTGGGCAGAATGTCAGCTGCATAAAAGTGGCTTCTACATCAATCCCTCTTTAGGACTTGGTAATCATCTCCTTAGTACATCATCTCCCATTTTCTTACATATTACCTAGTTATATTTTTCTATAACACAGAAAAGGAAGCAGGTACATTGTAATGAAAAGTTCCTCTTAATGAATAGACCTCTGAAAGAAAATCTGCATCAAGAAGAAAGGGGTTCCCTTTACTTCAGGACACCCTCAGTGGTAGCTGTGCCACCTGAGGGAATATGCTTCAATCTCTTCTGGGAGTTACGAGGTTGGGGCCAGGCGCGGTGGCTCACGCCTGTAATCCCAGCACTTTGGGAGGCTGAGGTGGGTGGATCGCCTGAGGTTAGGAGTTTGAGACCAGCCTGGCCAACATGGAGAAACCTCATCTCTACTAAAAAAATGCAAAAATTAGCTGGGCATGGTGGCATGCGCCTATAATCCCAGCTACTCTGGAGGCTGAGGCAGGAGAATCGCTTGAATCCAGGAGGTGGAGGTTGCAGTGAGCCGAGATCGTGCCACTGCACTCCAGCCTGGGCAACAGAGCAAGATCATGTTTCAAAAAACAAACAAACAACAACAACAACAAAAGAGAGAGGTTGGTGTGAATTCCCTGAGAAAACTATCCAGTGTAGATGCATCTTTCCCCTAAACCACTGAAGGTGACTCAGTTTGGCTGTTTTCTCTGTGGGTGTCTAAAGGAAGATGTAACATTCTGTAACACTGTCTTCTGTCTTCAGGTATCTGCACAGCTTCACAGAAGATTATCTGGATCTGGAGAAGAGGTGGGTGTCTCTGGGAAAGAAGCAGAGAGGTGAGTGGCACAGAGGCTGTGGTGAGTGAATCTGAGGGTTTGTATCATCTCTTAGGCCTGAACACCAATGCCTTCACCTCAACACGTGAAGGGCGTGCTCACCGAGCAGAGGAGAAAGGGCAAAGGGGAGGGTGAAGTCCAAGTTATTGCACAAAAGGCTGTGACCACTCCCAGGCTGATCATCCCTGGGGCTGGGAGGAAAGTTATTTGCAGAGGAGAACAAGATCAGGACTCTTCCTAACAAAGGCTGAGTAAGAAACTGGGTTTCTGACCTCTCTACCCCAGCAAGCTCAGAGTCCCCTGCCTTTCCTCTCTTCTGGCTCTGTGTGTTTGCATTACTCACTCTGTGGTTAGAAGTTCAGGGAAGTAATTCTGGAAAAGGAACTTTTGGAAAAAGTTGCCTGGAAAACAGGATGCTGCTTGGAGTGTCATTTCTCCTTATCAATTGAATATGGACTTAGACAACTCTGCTCAGGTGAGGGGACACTCATTCTGGGTAAGGTGGAAGAGGGAGGGCAGGAGAGGGGGCCTGGCCAGGTTTTCGTAGACATTTTGATGTCAGCTTACAGGCTGATAGCAGCAGCACACTCGTCACCACACAATCAAGGTTCAATGGATTGCCTAGGACACAACTTGGTGAGTAGCTGCCACTTTGCTCATTTTTTAAAAATGTTTTTAAATTTTTCTCTACATAATTGTGTGAAGGAATGAAAGGAGGAGAGACAGGTCAGGCTTAGTGAGAATGGAGAAATGCCATTTTGACTTTCCTTTTTCAACTGTTTTTGTGTGCATTTCCTTACACAGGGAAGAGAGAGAGAGAGAGAAAGATACAAGTACAGTATGTGCAGACATTCTGCTAAATAGCAATAGCAGTCCTCTGTGTCTGGGCAGCAGATGATACATTTTACATCCTTGAGTTTTGAATGGGGGGTTATCCTGATTCCTCCTACTCAGGTGAGTGTCCTTATAACATGTCAAGGAATTTCATGGGTAAATGGTGTTTATGGAGTTTTATTGCCAATCTCAAAATAGCTACACACCTCCCCAACTCCAGCCTCAAAATGTGTTTTACAACCTGAGAAAAGGAAATGGCTCTGAGTTGTGTCCTTACATGTCTAGCCATATCCAGCATTTGTTTACCTTTCATGGGGTCTGCTCATATCTTGCTTGAGCTCTGAACCTTTCCCGTTTTAGAAAACCAGTTCAGGCCATGTAGCTATTATGTGTCAGCATGAGAACTCCGACCAAAGCCACCGTCCCTAGGAACTGTGTTCTTTTAACTCGTATGCTTTATGGCCTCACCAGGTGAGGCCTGCCAGGAGAATAGGGAGTTGCAGAGGCTGGATCCTTTTTGTCATATAGCCACCTTCTTGGGACCTCAGTCAGGTGATGGAAGCAAACTAAAACTTCAGATTTCCTAAAGAGTGTAAGTAGGGTAATCTGATGGCCTAGGATAGTTGGAGAAGGCTCAGGAGCCTCAGGGTCTCCAAAGAACTGTGCAGGTCATTGAGTTTCATAAAATGTGGTATCATTTGTTCAGAGATGAAAAGTTTTTAAAATAGGCCTGACTGTTGCATGTTTGTTTGTACTGGGTTCATTGGGATGAGGCCCCTCTCATTGAGTTTTGCTGGTTCTGGATTTAGAACGCCAAATTCCCTGCTCCCGTCAGGCAGAATTTCCACCCAGAAAAAAGCACCATCTCAGAACCAAACAGTAGTGATCAAGGCATGAAAGCAGGTAAAGGGCAGTTGATTCTGAGTGCAGAAGGAAGGAGGTGTGAGCTGGTCAAGTGGGATGCACGGCTTCCCTTTCCCCAGGCCCAGAGGTTTCATGGTTTTAATAAGTGACATGAACACACTATCCATACACCAAAATCATGGGTTTGCAATAGCATTTTATTCTATTTCCTGTGATTATAGATGTTTCATTTATCCACAATTTATGTTATTTAGGAGTTCTTAGTATTTTGGGGGGAGCTACCCTCCAGACATTTTTTATTTTCTTCACTTTGGGCATTTAGCAATAGTTTCCTCCAGAGGCAGCCCAGGTATTTGGAAGGCGTGATAATCCCCACAGGCTTTATTTTCATTTTTGGTGTAATGATAGATATTACTTAAGGAAAGGCATGGATCATAGGCCAGTCTGTTTATACACTGCAAAAAAAACGCACACAGCTTCTTTTGTAGCAGGACCGGTCACAGACAAAACCTCTCGGACACCAGTTTTAGGAAGGAAGAGGCTTTAATCAGCTGGGAGCATCAGTAGACTCGCATCTCAAGGTCTGAGCTCCCCAAAGTGAAGATTCCTGTCCCTTTTAAGGGCTTACAACTCTAAGGGGTCCACATGAAAGGGTCGTGATACATTGTGCAAGCGGGGGCTACGGGATTGAGGGCTACATGCATCAGTAACGAGGGCTAGCAGAACAGAACAGAAAGTTTCACAGCGCTTCCTCATACGATGTCTGGAATCTACAGATAACACAAGCAGTTAGTTAGGTTAGGAGTTGATGTTTAACTATGAGGCCTGGTTTTTGGTGCCAAGCTGTCTGGCTATTGATCTCACTTCTGCTTCTTTTTAACTTTCTGCTTCCTTTTTGAAACAGGAGACAATGGGAGAGGTGGTCTCCTTCCTTATTTTCACATTTATAATGAGCATTATAGCCTAGTATCTGGCTAGGATTGAGACAAGCAGGGCATTGGTGACCTTTATAGATGATTTTGCTCATTCACAAGAATTTGATACAGGCCTGTAAGGTGCAGGAATTGTGACTATGATGCAGACGTAAAGCTGATGAGCAGTAAGACCTTTGCATTGAAGGCACATGCAGTCAGGTAGGGGACGGAGAGGATAGTACACAAATGGGCAACGAGAGGAGAACATGGCAGAGAGGGAGGTAAGAGTTCCTCCCCTTCCCACCCAAGAGGGTGCATGTGAATGGGGATCTCTGGACTTCAGGCCCTGGCTTCTCAACAAGATGAAGTGAAAACCACACAACTCTCTTTCTGTCTTTAGTCACCTGTTGCACCTGTAAAAAATAGTGAGGTCTTTATTTTTCTTCTTCCTTGCAGGATGCAGGGAACACAGGGCTTGGCTCAAAAGTGTTGACGTCCCTTCCTTCTCAGTGGCAAGGATAGTGTGTCTTATAGACCAGGGTGTCTGGGCTGCAGTGAGAAGTGGCCATCCTGGGGCAGCCCGGAGTGGGCCTCGGGCCCTTTCCTCCCAGACCCGGGAAGGGCACCACTGGAAGAATCAAAACAGGTGAAGAGTCAGAAAGGGCCCCTATAGGAGCAAGAGGGAGACCAGCCCAGAGAACAAAGGAGTTATCTGGAAGAAAGGGTTGGTGGATGTTGGGCCCTGACTGCCCAGTGTTCCTCTGGTGCTTATCTCATCCCCTCCTGGTTCTCAAAGCAATCTCGCCATCAAGGAGTTTCCATGGTGACGGCAGTCATTCTTGATTCCTCCCATCTTCCAGTTGATTTTCGGAGGCATCTGGTGAGAGTGGGGCAGGGGGTCAGAAAAGAATAACGCGTTGGTTTTTTGCCACCCTCCGTCTCTTGGCGTCCTTCTGAGGGGGACAGAGCAGGGGCAAGGCTGGCAGTGGTGTAGGCTGGGGTGGGGGATGAAGGCATGTGGGATACCCTTCACCTCCTGTGTTCTGAGTCCCATGACTAGCATGGCAGCCGATTATTCTTACTACTCATTCCTGATTATCTTTTTGTTCTTTTCCTTCCCATTGTTTAAGCCTCTGTTCTGAAATGTACCCTCTGATGCAGGCTGCAGGGAGAAGATGTCTCAGAGCAGCCAGGAAGTTGCTGCAAGGTTTGAGTCAGGCAGCTCAGGCTCCTCTCCTCAAAACCATTCCAACTCCAAATTTGTCAATAAAAGGAAACCTGACAATTGTGGTTAATGACAGGAGCCTTAGTTGCTTTGTTCCTCTCTACCCATGAAGGTCACAGAGAACAGGGAGAGATTGGACCAGATGGTTCACAGGACAAGTGGTCTCTCTTGACCCAGAATGGGCACACATAAAGGAATCTCTCAGTGTTCCCAAGCAATCAGCAGTCTCTTGACCCAGAATGGGTACACATAAATGAACAATTCCATGTTCCCAAGCAGTCAGCTCTGAAGTATCTCAGGAATCTAGCACTATTGGGTCAGCAAACCACCTGGGCTCCTTCCAACTCTAAGCAAAAAATGCGCTTAAAGAAGTGAAACATATCACTTGTGCCAGCGATGTTAAAGGTTCTCCATCCAGGCTAACACAAGTACAAAAATTCTTAATAATTCTTGGTATTTGTCAGAGAGCCCCCACCTTTTATCAATGTAACCCTGTGAAGTTTCACTTTACAAATAACAACAAAGACATATCCCGTAAACTAGAATGAAAATACTATATAGATTTTGTGTGCGCTTTGGTAACAATGACTCCCAATGAGTCAGGTGTTCCTGTGAAAACACCATTTGGCAATGAGACTTTCTGTCTCTCTCCTTTCAGGGTTTGAGTTCATTTCCCTGTGCAGTGATGCTGGCTGGTTTTTTAACTTATTTTGATCAGTGAAATGTTTCTGATGTGACATTACTCACTTTCCTAGGCTGAGTCCTAAGATGCTTCACAGTTTCTGTCTTTGCCCTTTTGGAGTCTTGAGCTCCCCACGCTGAGAACAATTCCAGAATGAAAGGCCAGCTGGAGGGAGAGGCCCAGCCATGCTAGCTGTTCCTGCCACTCCAGTTGGAACTGCATCCTTGTGAGGGGGCATCCTAGACTACCCCAGAGTAGCTGTCTGTAGTTCCATGTTTGAGCCCAGGTGAGCCTAAGCAGAAGAAACTCCCAGTGAACTCACCGAATCATAGAAAACTGTAATCACTGTTTTCAGGCACTGTGGTTCAGGATGGAATGCAGCCATAGGTCGAGTATCAGGTCTGATCCTCTTTAGTCTTGCGGTGTAAGTATCCTTTCGTGTTACAGTATAACCCTAGGATCAGACTATGGACTTGGTTCATAGCATTAAACAACTTATTTAACTTCTCTAAGCTTCATTCTTTATCTGTAAATTCATGATAAAAATAAATACTGCCTTCTGAGGGTTTTGAGTGGATTAAATGTGATAATACATGTATGTTCTTAATGAAAAAAATTATGGAACAAAATCTAAGAAAAAGAAAACACTATTTAAAATGGAATATTTTAGTAAATCTGATATAAAGTAGAAAACACTTAGAAAACTTTTAAAATATTTAAAATTCCATAAAAGCAAGTCAGAAATCAATCAGAAAAAATTATATGATAGAATGAAACATGGCACATAAAACTACGTTTCAGAATTATTTACTAGGCTATTCAGTGTTTTAAAAAATATATTCATGATGCATTATTTGAAATCATTTATAAGAAAATCACACAAAATTGTTGACCCCAACCTAAAACCTAAGTATAAATACAGATAAATATGTGGAAAGATCCACATCTAAATTTTATCAAACACTGTATCCACATTATGATGTTACTGGAATTATTTCATTACTGCTATTCATGTTTTTCACACCTTGGATGTGCTTTCCACATCGTTCTGTAATAAATAGGAATTATCCTCATGGTCTGAAAAAGAAATATATCAATAAAAATTTAGTTTTCTTTGGCAGAATTCTGATATAAGAATAACTCGGACAGATGTAAAAGTTGTTTTTGGCTGTTATTTTTCCTCTTTTGAGCTTCCTGAATCTATATATACTCAGCCTGTTCAGTTAGACTTCTTGCCTTTCCATGTTCCTGACTCCTAAGCCGAATACATTTTAATTTATTATAAATTACGAGGATAAACTAATATATTCACATTAACGAGGTGACGAAATTATAGTATAGCAAGGAAGGTCCAGAATGAATACGTAAACATTAAACCAGGGTTTTTTCATGTGCTAGGACTACAACACAGATCAAAACAGCTTCAACACATGCTAACAGAAGTGACATTTTAAAACACAGATAATTTTTACAAAGTAACTAGTAAAATACTTAGTATACACAGGAGTGCTAAATTATATGTAGTTATTTATGCTGGATATATGTTATATGTAATTCAATAATGTGATAAACATTTTTATTCTGTAATTTGCCTTTTTATTATCTCAGTGGTCTTATTGGAAGACAAGTCTTAATTTTTTCAAAGTCTATTTTATCAATTTATTTTTAATAAATTTTATTTTTATATTTTGATATCATATGTAATAATTTAATGGTCAAAAATATTTTCTGTCATTTTTTTCATGCAATTTGATAGTTTGACATTTTGGCTTAAGATTGTGTTAATTTCTGTATGTGGTTTGAAATACGATCAAGGTTCATATTTTTTATATATCTCACATTTCCCAGCATCTTACTGTTTAAATACTATCATTTCTTCATTAGATTGACTTTACAGCTCAGTCAAAATGAATTGGTGACATATATGGATATTTCTGGTCCTTCTACTTGTCCATCTTTTCTTCAGTACCACAGTACATTGGGTAATCTAATTAGACAGTAAATCTGGAAATTACAAGTGTAAATTTTCCAGCTTTGTGATTCTCTTTCAGATTGTTTTGGATATTCTAGTTTATTCGCCTTTTATATCAGTTTTAGAATCATCTTGCTAATGTCTACAAATATTTTTCTGGGACATTGGTTGGAATTGTATTACTTCTAGAGATTAATAGAAGTCTAAAAGTCTATAGATTTGAATCCTTCAATCCATAAAGATGATAGTCCTCGCCACTTAATTAGTAATTTTTTTTTAGTGTATTTACAGTTTTAGCATACAGATGTTTTGGGGTTTCTATTGATACTGTAATAAATTGCCACAGATTTAGTTGTTTACAACAATACAAATTTATTTTATTAGAGTCTAAAGGTCAAAAATCTAAATTAGGTTTCTCTTGGCTAAAATGAAGGCATTGGCAGGGCTTTGTTCCTTCTGTTGGCTCTAGAGGAGAATCTACTTGATTGTCTTTAGAAGATTCTAGTTACTTTCTCCATTCTTTGGCTCATGGCCTTTACCTCTACCTCTAGTCAATACTATAGTATTTTCCAATGTTTCTCTTATTCTAACCACCTTTCTCCAACTTTTAAGGGCCCTTGTGATAATGTTGGGCTCACTTAGATAATCTAGGATAATCCCAATCTCAAAATATTTAATAACATCTACAAATTTTCTTCTACAATAAAATATGATGCTTACGAGTTCAGGGGTTACATTGGGAACATTGTTTGGGTGGGGGCTGTTACTCTGCCTACCACAGAGATCTTGTAATTTTTTCTTAGAGTTTCACATAAATATTTTATGTTCATATTTTATTTTTCAATTAGCTTGATTTAATCATTGCATAATGTACACATATATCAAAACGTCATGTTGTACACCTTAAATATGATTTTTATGTCAGTTAAACCTTAATAAATTGGAAGAAAAAAGGTTGAGTAATACAAAACAGTATTTCACTGAAAAAAAACACAAATACCAGTAAATATACTATTCTTTTGAGAAATCATAACAGAGGTATGATAACAACTAAATTCTCTTTTCTTTCGTTTTAAGATATCACTTAAAGTTATATAAGTAAACATGCATCACTATAATACAGTTTTAGAAATTATATACTAAAAACAGTTATCACTTTGGAAAATTCTATGTACATACAGTATTGCAAAGTGACAAAATTTTTTTACTGTTCAGAATGCTGCCCCCACCCCAAAAAGATTGTATGTATTCTATTATTACAATGGTTTTCATTATGGAAAAGATACTTCAACTGTGTTTTTTACTTTCAGACATTAATGGTCTTATACATATTCATACATTCTGAATCTAAAAAAACATAAAGTAAAATCCTGCCTGTAACCATATAGTAATTGTTTTTTATAGTTTTTCCCTTTCAGTGTTTATGCTGTAGCCTCTGTTTCAGTTGGAATCAAAATTGTATTAATCACTTACTATTTATAACATTTTTTACACATTTCCACAATATAAGTAGCTTATTTATAACCTACTTCCCAAACATGTATACTAGATTAATGCTGCAGATGGCATTACATAGTCTGGTGCTTGTCTTTCTCTTGCATGTTCTCTCTCTCTCTCTCTCCTCTCTCTCTCCTCTCTCTCTCTCTCTGTGTGTGTGTGTGTGTGTGTGTGTGTGTGTGTGTGTGTGTTTATTTCCCTCTATTTCGCTCCATTAGGTTAAGAGTTAAGCGTCACCAAAAGAAAATGGGGAGAGAAGCCTAGGAGATATCTCTTGAGTATCAATTCTGTCATACCCTTCCATTCTTCAAATATACTCTTTAAAAATGGGGAAAAAAAGATAATTAAAAAGGGTGAAATATTCTTGGGTGGACTATGCTTAACCCTTCATAAATTGGTGACTTAAGGCTTTGAAAGGTATTTTAAAAGTCAATGAGAAAATGTTTTAGTCTTTGACAGAAAATGGACACTGTGGATCAGCAATGAAGGGACCTGAGAGGCAGGAGAGTCTTTTGGGAGCGCTAAAGGAGAATCCTTGCAAATGATGACTAGTTGATAAGTGAAAAGAGTTTAGAGAATTTAGGAATCTGGAGTAAAATGTCTCAGCTGACGAAGAATGGCTGTGGCGTCTATACAACGTATTTCTTATTTGAGCCAAGCCTCATTTGGCAAAAGTAGATAAATTCTTAAGGAACCAAAGTGCATGCGTTTTCTCAGGAGTCCACAGTTCTTATGTGTAGTCGTCTAGAAGGCACAAAAAGTTCCTTGAAGTAGCCCAGCACTGAGGAGTGGGTGCACAGGATGCAAAACAGGCATCACCATGCTCGCAGCTACAACCCCATCCCTAGGGACACCACATATGCAGTGCATGCTGTACATTACTCTTCTCAGAAAGGTGAAATTTATATTTTAGTTCACATAAATGACACCTCCTTGAGAAAGGCACTGTACACTGAATGGCTGAATGTGGCATCCCAGACCAAATGTTCCCTATTCATGCCGTTTTTATTCAAGTCCCTATAGGTGTATGCCTTCGCATGGCCACCAAGATTTATGCCAAGGAACAATGCAACTTCTAGCCCCTAGTGCTCCCCTTTTCACCCTGCCCTGAGTGAGATTTTAACATGCAGATTTTTGTTTTGTTTTGAGACGGAATCTGGCCCAGACTGGCATGCATTGGCGTGATCTTGGCTCACTGCAACCTCCGCCTCCCGGGTTCAGGTGATTCTGCCTCAGCCTCCTGAGTAGCTGGAATTAAAGCTGTGCACCACCATGAACAGCTAATTAACACGCCGATTTTTTAGGCTGAGCAATGATAGAGCTTTTCACTTCGCCTCTTTTTCAGAGGTGAGTTATCCTTGTCTGAATTATCCCATTGGTTTTCCTGTTATTTTGCTTGTCTCATTAAAAATCCTCAGTCTTTGCTATTGTGAATAGTGCCACAATAAACATACATGTGCATGTGTCTTTATAGCAGCATGATTTATAGTCATTTGGGTATATACCCAGTAATGGGATGGCTGGGTCAGATGGTATTTCTAGTTCTAGATCCCTGAAGAATCGCCACACTGACTTCCACAATGGTTGGAACCAACCCAAATGTCCAACAATGATAGACTGGATTAAGAAAATGTGGCACATATACACCATGGAATACTATGCAGCCATAAAAAATGATGAGTTCATGTCCTTTGTAGGGACATGGATGAAATTGGAAATCATCATTCTCAGTAAACTATCGCAAGAACAAAAAACCAAACACCGCATATTCTCACTCATAGGTGGGAATTGAACAATGAGATCACATGGACACAGGAAGGGGAATATCACACTCTGGGGACTGTGGTGGGGTGGGGGGAGGGGGGAGGGATAGCATTGGGAGATATACCTAATGCTAGATGATGAGTTAGTGGGTGCAGCGCACCAGCATGGCACATGTATACATATGTAACTAACCTGCACAATGTGCACATGTACCCTAAAACTTAAAGTGTAATAAAAAAAAAAAAAAACCTCAAAGTCAGGCTAGGCTCGGTGGCTCACGCCTGTAATCCCAGCAATTTGGGAGGCCAAGGTGGGCAGATCATCTGAGGTTAGGAGTTCGAGACCATCCTGGACAACATGGGAAAACTCCCATCTCTACTACAAATACAAAAAATTAGCCCGGCGTAGTGGTGGGCGCCTGTAATCCCAGCTACTCTGGAGGCTGAGGCAGAAGAATCACTTGAACCCAAGAGGCAAAGGTTGTAGTGAGCCAAGGTTGCGCCTTTGCACTCCAGCCTGGGCAACAAGAGTGAAAATCTGTCTCAAAAAAATCTTCAGACTCAGCCGGGCATGGTGGCTCACGCCTGAAATCCCAGCTCTTAGGGTGGCCCAGGTGGGGAGATCACTTGAAGCCAGAAGTTTGAGACAATCCTGACCAACATGGTCAAACAAACATGGTAAAACACCATCTCTACTAGAAATACAAAAGTAGCCAGGTGTAGTGGCTTGCACCTGTAATCACAGCTACTCTAAGCTGAGGCAGGAGAATCACTTGAACCAGGAAGGCAGAGGTTACAGTGAGCAGAGATGGTGCCAATGTACTCTAGCCTGGGTTACAGAGCGAGACCCTGTCTCAAAAAAACAAAAACAAAAAACCCTTAAAATTACAGTTAAGTACAAAGGACCAACCACTCACTAAAGCTTTCTGTTGTCCTAAAACTCCAGCTGTGCTGCACAGACCTAAATTCCAACAGAAAAACCACAGAATACAACCACCTGGATGCAGAGAAGTGCAGAAGAGTCAGAGAAAACTAGGTTGGAGAGAGCAGAAATTTCATTTCTTCTTCAGGCTATGCAGGGGGAAGAACCCATAGAAATTAATACGAGAGAGAGACGAGACAGATAATGGGCTGGAAGACAGGAAATGCTATTCTATTTCTCTTAGCTCCATGGTTCTTTATAGTTCATTTATTGGGGTGCTCTCTCTCTCTCTCTCTGTGTGGGTGGGGTGGTGTTATTAATAATTAAGATTTTTTAGCTTTAATATTTAGTGTTTGCATTAATATATTTTCCATCCTTTTACTTTTACCCAACTTTCACATAGGTCTTCATATTTAAAATGGGTTTGCTTTACATAGTATATTAGTGGTTTCTTATTTTTATGTAATTTGACAATCTCTGTCTTAATAGAAGCATTTATATCATTTATATTAATACAATTATTTATATATGTGCATTTAAATCTACCGGTTTTCTAGTTGTTTTCTATGTTTCATCCTTTTCTAATTCCTATTTTCCTGTTTTTCTGCCTGATGGTGGACTCAGTATTTGTATCATTCAGTTATATTTTCTGCACTCTTGACTTATTAGTTGCTCACTTAAAAAAAGATAGTGGTTGCTCTGGAGTTTCCAGTGTTCATATTTAATTCATCACAGTCTATCTTCAAAGAATATGATACTGCTTTTTGTATAGTTTAAAAATCTTATGATGGTATACTTACAATTCACCCCATCCTTTGTAATATATATGTTAATTACTTTCATTAATGTTCTAATTCCCACATACATATTTATTTACACTGTTATCTGTTACTGACTGATTGAAAATAATAAAATAACCCCTGTATGAACCCCAAAAATTTGAGGACAGGTCTCAGTTAATTTAGAAAGTTAATTTTTCCAAGGTTGAAGATGCGCACCCGTGATCCAGCCTCAGGAGGTCCTGATGGCATGTGCCCGAGGTGATCAGAGCACAGTTTGGTTTTATATATTTTAGGGAGAAATGAGACAGTGATAAAAATATGTAAAATGAACGTTGGTTTGGTCTGGTCCGAAAAGGTGGGAAAACTCGAAGTAAAAGTGGGACAACTCAAAGTAGGGAGGAGGCTTCCAGGTCACAAGTAGGTGAGAGACAAACGGTTGCATTCTTCTGACTTACTAACCTTTCCAAAGGAGGCACTCAGATACACATTTATCTCAGTGAGCAGAGGGGTGACTATGAGTAAAATGGGAAGCAGGTTTGTCCTAAGCAGTTCCCAGCTTGAATTTTCCCTTTAACTTAGTGATTTTGGGGCCCAAGATATTTCTGTTTCACATCCATATCTTCATCTTTATCATTTTCTGGGTTTTTAGTTTGTTCGTGTAGATTCATGTTTCTGCTTGGTATTTCTTTCTGCCTGAGGATATGTGTTAACATGTCATGTAATGCATTTCTACTGGGGTGAATAATCTAAATTTTCTTTGTCTGAAAAAATTGTCATTTTTTTTGTGTTTATTATAGAGATAATGTGAGTCCATCAAAATAAGTATTTATCTCTCAAAATTGTTTGCTTTTTTCTAACTGTAAATTTCTAAGAAATTTACACTTCCTATCTCTGTGCTAAAATTCCTCATTTGCTCATCCATGATGTCTACTTTTTCCAATAGGGATGTGGTTTGGATCGGCGCTCCTGCCTAAATCTCATGTTGAATTATAATCCCTAATGTTGGAGGTAGGGCCTGGTGGGAGTTGTTTGGATCATGGGGGTGAAATTCTCATGAATGGTCTAGCACCATCCCTTTGGTGCTGTTCTCA
Source organism: Gorilla gorilla gorilla (assembly GCF_029281585.2). Classification (NCBI taxonomy): domain Eukaryota; kingdom Metazoa; phylum Chordata; class Mammalia; order Primates; family Hominidae; genus Gorilla; species Gorilla gorilla. The sequence continues at coordinate 158,838,979 of NC_073247.2, forward strand.
TGATAGTGAGTTCTCACGAGGTCTGGTTGTTAAAACGTGTGTAGCACCTCCCCAACCTCTCTCTTCCTCCTGTTCTAGCCATGTGAGGTGCTAGCTCCTCCTCTGAATCTGCCATAGTTGAAAGTTTCCTGAGGCCTCCCAGCCATGCTTCCTGTACAGCCTAAAGAAGCATGAGCCAAATAAAGATACCTAAAAATGTGGAAACAGCCTTTGCATTGGGTAAGAGGCAGAAGTTGAAACAGTTTGGAGGGCTCAGAGGAAGACAGGAAGATGAAGGAAAAGTTGAAATTTCCTAAAGAATTGTTAAATGGTTGTCATTAAATTGCTGATAGTGATATGGACACTGAGGGCCAGGCTGAGGAGGTCTCAGATGGAAATGAGGAACTTATGGGGAAGTGGTAAAGGTCACCTTTGTTATGGATTAGCAAAGAAACTAGTGGAATTGTGCCCCTGCCCTAGGGATCTGTGGAACTCTGAATTTGAGAGTGATGATTTAGGGTTTCTGGTAGAAGAAATTTCTAAGCAGTATGGCATTCAAGATGGGGCCTGGTTCCTTCGAATAACCTATGCTCATGTGTGTCAACAAAAAAAGATATAAAACTGGCACTTATATTTAAAAGGAAAGCGAGTGTAAAGCTTTTGAAAATTTGCAGCCTGGCCAAATGGTAGAAAATAAAAACCCATTTTCTGGGGAGGAATTCAAGCCAGCTGCAGAAATCTCCTGAAGTTACAAGGAGCTGAATGTTAATAGCCAAGACAATGGGGAGGCCTGAAAGGCATTTCAGACACCTCTGCAGTAACCCCTCCTCCCATCACGGTCTGAGAGGTTTGGAGGGGAGAATGCTTTCGTGGGCCACACCCAGGGTCCCACTGCCCTGTGCAATGTCTGGACATTGCTTCCGATAGCCTGGGTGCTCCAGTGTCAGCCTCTGCCCAAAGAGCGCCCAATACAGCTTGAGCCACTGGTTCAGAGGGTGCAAACCATGAGCCTTGGTGGTTTCCACTTGGTGTTAAGCCTGTGGGTGCACAGAGCAAGAGTTGAGTCTTGGGAGCCTTGGCCTAGATTTCAAAGGATGTATAAAAAAGCATGGATGTCCAGGCAGAAGCCTGCTGCAGGGGTGGAGTCCTCATGGAGAACCTTTACTAGGGCAGTTCAGAGGGGAAATGTGGGGTTGGAGCCCCCATGCAGAGTCCACAATGAAGTACTGCCTAGTGGAGTTGTGAGAAGAGGGCCACCATCCTCCAGACCCCAGAATGGTAGATCCACTGACAGCTTGTAATAGGGCCTGGAAAAAGCATAGGTACTCAATGCCAGCCCATTGGGGGTTGAACCCTTCAAAGTCACAGGGTTTGAGCTACCCAAGGCTTTGGGAGCACTCCCCTTCTGCCAGTGTGCCCTGGATGTGGGACATGTATTGAAGGAGATTATTTTGGAGCTTTAAGATTTAATGACTTCCTTGCTGGGTTTCAGACTTGTGAAGGACCTGTAGCCCCTTTCTTTTGGCTGATTTCTCCCAAGTATTTACCCAATGTTTATACCTCCATTGTATCTTAGAAGAAGAAGTTAACTTGTTTTTTATTTTACAGGCCCATAGGCGGAAGGAATTAGCCATGTCTCAGATGAGACTTTGTACTGTGGACTTTTGAGTTAATGCTTCAGTGAGTTAAGACTTTGGGGGAATGCTGGGATTGTAGTTTGCAAAGTGAGAAAGACATAAGATTTGGGAAAGGGAAGGGCAGTATTATAAGGTTTGGATCTGTGTCCCCACCACAATCTCAGGTTGAACTCTAATCTCCAGTGTTGGAGGTGGGGCCTGGTGGGAGGTGATTGGATCATGGAGGTGGAATTCTGGTAGAAATAAATAGCAAAAAAGCCCACTATTTAAAATGGAATATTGTAGTAAATCTGAGAGAAACTAGACAAGACTTAGAAAACATTTAAAATATTTAAAATGCTATAAAAGCAATTCAGAAATCAATCAGAAAAAAAAATTGTATGATGATAGAATGAAACATGGCATATAAAATGATTTTTCAAAATTATTTACCTGGTAACTCAATGTTTTTGTAAAATATTCATGATGCATTACAAAATTGTGGAGCCCAACCTGAAACCTAAGTAAGTGTAAATATAGATAAATGTGTGGAAAGATCTACATCTAAATTTTATCAACAATTGTATCCATATTATGATGTTACTGGTATTATGGTATTATTTCATTACTGCTATTCAAGTTTTTCATACCTTTTATGTGTTTTCCAAGTTGTTCTACAATAAACAGGAATTGTGCTCGTGGTCCAAAAAGGAAAGATAGATATCAATAAAAATGTAGTTTTCTTTGACAGAATTCTGATATAAGAATAACTTGGAAAAATGTAAAATTTGTTTTTGGCAGTTACTTTCCCTCTTTTGAGCTCCCTAAATCTATATATACTCAGCCTATTCAGTTAGAGTTCTTGCCTTTCCATGTTCCTGACTCCTAACTCTAATAAATGTTAATGCATTATAAATTATGAGGATAAACTAATATATTCACATTAATGATGTGACAAAATTATAGTATAGCAAGGAAGGTCCAGAATGATTACGTAGCCATTAAACCAGGTTTTTTCATGTGCTAGGACTACAACACAGATCAAAACAGCCTCAAAACATCCTCATAGAACTGACATTTTATTGAAAAACACAGACAATTTTTAAAAAGTAACTAGTAAAATTCTTGGTATACACAGGAGTGTTAAATTATATGTAGTTATTTATGCTGGATATATGTTATTTATCACTTTATTAAATTACATATATTTTTAGTATTCTATAGATTGCCTTTTTATTATCTCAGTGGTCTGATTTGAAGACAAATTTTAATTTTTTCAAAGTCTATTTTATCAACTTATTTTTAATTTTACTTTTATACATTGATATCATATATAATAACTGATAGGATGCCTATGGTATATTATCGGGGGAAAAAAGTTACTGAAAGGTAAAGAAGATTAAAAATAAATATCTATATAAATAAAATATATATATATATATTCTGCCTTTTATTCATAAAATTTTTTTTATAGTTGGACATTTTGGCCTAAAATTGTGTTATTTTCCGTATATGGTTTGAAATATGGATTGAGGTTCATATTTTTCATATATATATATATATATATCACATTTTCCAGCATCTTGTTTAAATACTATTATTTCTTCATTAGACTGACTTTACAGCTTAGTCTAAATGAATATTGGTGACATATTCACTAAATATGTCACTAAAATGTAGAATATTGGCGACATATATGGATATTTCTGGTCCTTCTATTTGTCCATCCTTTCTTCAGTACCACACTATATTGGCTAATCTAGTTAGACAGTAAATCTGGAAATTACAAGTGTAAATTCTCCAACTTTGTGATTCTCTGACTGTTTTGGATATTCTAGTTTATTTGCCTTTTATATCAGTTTCAGAATCATCATGGTAATGTCTACAAATATTTTTCTGGGACATTGGTTGGAATTGCATTACCTCTAGAGATCAATAGAACTCTATAAGTCTATAGATTTGAATCCTTCGATCCATAAATATGATACTCCTCTCCACTTAATTAGTAGTTATTTGATTTCCTAGTGTATTTACACTTTTAGCATACAGATGTTTTTGGTTTTCTATTGATACTGAATCAAAATGCCACAAATTTAGTTGTTTACAACAACACAAATTTATTATATTAGGGTCTAAAGGTCAGAAATCTAAATTAGGTTTCTCTTGGCTAAAATGAAGGCATTGGCAGGGCTTTGTTCCTTCTGTTGGCTCTAGAGGAGAATCTACTTGATTGTCTTTAGAAGAAGATGCTACTTGCTTTCTCCGTTCTTTGGCTCATGGACTTTACCTCCACCTCTAGTCAATACTATAGCCTTTTCCAATGTTTCTCTTATTCTAACCGCCTTTCTCCTACTTATAAGGACCCTTGTGATAATGTTGGGTTCACCTAGACAATCTAGAATAAGCCCAATCTCAAAATATTTAATTTAATCACATGTACAAATTTTCTTCTACAATAAAATGTGTTGTTTACAAGTTCCGGGGTTACTCTGTAAACATTGTTTTGAGGGGGCTGTTATTCTGCCTACCACAGAGATCTTGTAATTTTTTCTTAGAATTTCACCTAAATATTTTATGTTCATATTATTATATTTTATGTTCATATTATTTTATTTTTCAATTAGCTTGATTTAATCATTTCCTAATGTACACATATATCAAAACATCATGTTGTATACCTTAAATATATGCAACTTTTATGTCAGTTAAACCTTAATAAATTGGTAGAAACATGGATGAATAATACAAAACAGAATTTCTCTGAAAGAAAACATAAATACCAGTGAATATACTATTCTTTTTGAGTAAATCATAAAAGAGATACGATAACAACTAAATTTTCTTACTTTCATTTTAGCATATCACTTAAAGTTATATAAGTAACATGCTTTCACTATAACACAGTTTTAGAAACTATATACTAAAAGGAGTTATCACTTTGGAAAATTCTACGTACATACAGTATTTCAAACTGACAGAATTTTTTTACTGTTCAGAATGTCCCCCCTACCCACACACACATACAAAGATTCTTTGTATTCTATTAGTACAATTGTTTCATTATGGAAAAGATACATCAACAGATTTTTTTTACTTTCAGATACTAATGGTCTTACACATATTCATCCATTCTGAATCTAAAAAAACATAAACTAAAATCCTCCCTGTACCCATATATTAATTTTTTAACAGTTTTTCCCTTTCAGTGTGTATGCTGTAGCCTCTATTTCAGTTGGAATCAAAATTGTATTAATCACTTACTATTTATAAAACATTTTTTACACATTTCCACAATATAAGTAGCTTATTTATAACCTACTTCCCAAACATGCATACTGGTTTCATGCTGCAGATGGCATCACACAGTCTGGCGCTTGTCTCTCTCTCTCTCCCTCTCCCTCCTTTTCTCTCTCTCTCTGTGTGTGTGTGTGTGTGTGTGTATTTATTTCCCTCTCTCTCTCTCCATTGGGTTAAAAGTTAAGAAGTGTCACCACAAGAAAATGGAGAGAGAAGCCTGGGAGACATCTCCTGAGTATCAGTTCTGTCACACCCTTTCATTCTTCAAATGTATTCTTAAAAAATGGGGGAAAAAAGATAATGAAAAAGAGTGAAATATTCTTGGATGGACTATGCTTAACCCATTGTAAACTGGTGACATATAGCTTTGAAAGGTAATTTAAAAGTCAATGAAAAATATTTTAGTCTTTGAGAGACAAATGGACACTGTGGATCAACAATGAAGGGACCTGAGAGGCAGGAGAGTCTTTTGGGAGCTCTAAAGGAGAAGCCTTGCAAATGATGACTAGTTGACAAGAGAGAAAAGTTTAGAGAATTTAGGAATCTGGAGTACAACCTTCCAGCTGACGAAGAATGGCTGTGGCCTCTATACAACGTATTTCTTATTTGAGCCAAGCCTCATTTGGCAAAAGTAGATAAATTCTTAAGGAACCAAAGTGCATGTGTTTTCTCAGGAGTCCACAGTTCCTATGTCTAGTCATCTAGAAGGCACAAAAAGTTCCTCGAAGTAGCCCAGCACTGAGGAGTGGGTGCACAGGATCCAAAACAGGCATCACCATGCTCGCAGCTACAGCCCCATCCCTAGGGACACCACATATGCAGTGCATGCTGTACATTACTCCTCTCAAAAAGGTGACATTTATATTTTAGTTCACATAAATGACACCTCCTTGTGAAAGGCACTGTACACTGAATGGCTGAATGTGGCATCCCAGACCAAATGCTCCCTATTCATGCCATTTTTATTCAAGTCCCTATATAGGTGTATACATTAGCATGGCCACCAAGATTTATGCCAAGGAATTATGCAAATTCTAGCCCCCAGTGCTCCCCTTTCATCCTGCCCTGAGTGAGATTTTAACATGCAGATTTTTGTTTTATTTTGTTTTGTTTCGTTATCATCCCAGCCACCCAGGAGCTGAGGCAGGAGTACACCTTGATCCTGGGAGTCAGGTTTCAGTGAGAGGAGATCAGGCCACTGTACTCAAGCCTGGGTTACAGAGTGAGACCCTGTCTCAAAACAAAAACAAAATGTAATAGAAAAAAAAAAAAAAACGTAAAATTACTGGTTAAGTAGAAAGGACCAACCACTCACCAAAGCCTTCTGTTGTCCTAAACGCCAGCCGTGCTGCACACACCTAAAGTCCAACAGAAAAACCACAGAATACAACAACCTGGATGCAAAGAAGTGGAGAAGAGTCAGAGGGTACCAGGTTGGAGAGAGTAGAAATTTCATTTCATTTCTTCTTCAGGCTATGGAGCAGTAAGAACCCATAGAAATTAATACAAGATACACACAAGACAGATAATGGGCTGGAAGACAGGAAATGCTATTTTATTTCTCTTAGCTCCATGGTGCTTTATAGTTCATTTATTTGAGTGCCTGCTCACTCGCTCTGTGTGTGTGTGTGTGTGTGTGTTATTAAATAGTAATAGCTGTAAGATTTTTAGTTCTAAGATTGTTTGCATTAATATATTTTCCATCCTTTTACTTTTACCCAACTTTCATGTAGGTCTTCATATTTAAAATGGGTTTCTTTTAGAAAGTATATAGTTGTTTCTTATTTTTATATAAATTGACAATCTCTGTCTTAATAGAAGCACTTATATCATTTATATTAATACAATTATTTATATACATGCATTTAAATCTACTGGCTTTCTGAATGTTTTCTATGTTTCATCCTTTTCTTATTCCAAATTTTCCTGTTTTCTGCCTGATGGTGGATTTAGTATTTTTAGCATTCAGTTATATTTTCTCTACTCTTGGCATATTAGTTAGGTCACTTTAAAAAATATAGTGGTTGCTCTAGGGTTTACAAAGTTCATATTTAATTCATCACAGTCTATCTTCAAAGAATATTATACTACTTTTTGGCTGAATAGGAACAGCTCCAGTCTGCAGCTCCCAGTGTGATCAATGCAGAAGACGGGTGATTTCTGCATTTCCAACTGAGGTACCTGGTTCATCTCATTGGGACTGGTTGGACAGTGGCTGCAGCCAATGGAGGGTGAGCTGAAGCAGGGTGGGGTGTCGCCTTACCCGGGAAACACAAGGGTTTGGGGGATTTCCCTTTACTAGCGAAGGGAAGCCGTGACAGACTACCTGGAAAAACGGACACTTCCGCCTAAATACTATGATTTTCCCAAGGTCTTAGCAACCGGCAGACAAGGTGATTCTCTCCTGTGTCTGGCTCAGCAGGTCCCATGCCCACGGAGCCTTGCTCACTGCTAGCACAGCAATCTGAGATCGATCTGTGAGGCAGCAGCCTGGCTTGGGGAGGCGCATCCGCCATTGCTGAGGCTTGAGTAGGTAAACAAAGCAGCCAGGAAGCTCAAACTGGGTGGAGCCCACAGCAGATCAACAAGGCCTACTGCCTCTAAACTCCACCTCGGTGGACTGGGCATAGCTGAATGAAAGGCTGCAGACAACTTCTGCAGACTTAAACATCCCTGTCTGACAGCTCTGAAGAGAGCAGTGGTTCTCCCAGCATGGCGTTTGAGCTCTGAGAAAGGACAGATTGCCTCCTCAAGTGGGTCCCTGACCCCCGCATGTAGCCTAACTGGGAGACACCTCCCAGTAGGGGCCAACAGACACCTCATATAGGTGGCTGCCTCTCTGGGACGAAGCTTCCAGAGGAAGGATCAGGCAGCAATATTTGCTGTTCTGCAATATTTGCTATTCTGCAGCCTCCACTGGTGATACCCAGGCAAACATGGTCTGTAGTGGAACTCCAGCAAACTCCAGCAGATCTGCAGCTGAGGGACCTGACTGTTATAAGGAAAACTAACAAACAGAAAGAAATAGCATCAACATCAACAAAAAGGTCATCTGCACCAAAACCCCATCTGTAGATCACCAACATCAAAGACCAAAGGTAGATAAAACCACAAAGATGGGGAGAAACCAGAGCACCTCTTCTGCTCCAAAGGATCGCAGCTCCTTGCCAGCAACAGAACAAAGCTGGATGGAGAATGACTTTGACGAGTTGACAGAAGTAGGCTTCAGACAGTCGGTAATAACAAACTCCTCCGAGCTAAAGGATGATGTTTGAACCCATCGCAAGGAAGCTAAAAACCTTGAAAAAATATTAGACAAATGGCTAACTAGAATAAACAGTGTAGAGAAGACTTCAATGACCTGATGGAGCTGAAAACCATGGCCCGAGAACTACATGATGCATGCACAAGCTTCAGTAGCCAATTCGATCAAGTGGAAGAAAGGGTATCAGTGATTGAAGATCAAATTAATGAAATAAAGCAAGAAGACAAGGTTAGAGAAAGAAGAGTAAAAAGAAACAAACAAAGCATCCAAGAAATATGGGATTATGTGAATAGACCAAATCGACGTTTGATCGGTGTACCTGAAAGTGATGGGGAGAATGGAACCAAGTTGGAAAACACTCTTCAGGATATTAGCCAGGAGAACTTCCCCAATATAGCAAGGCAGGCCAACATTCAAATTCAGGAAATACAGAGAACACCACAAAGATATTCCTCGAAAAGAGCAACCACAAGACACATAATTGTCAGATTCACCAAGGTTGAAATGAAGGAAAAAGTGTTAAGGGCAGCCAGAGAGAAAGGTCGAGTTACCACAAAGGGAAGCCCATGAAACTAACAGCGGATCTCTCAGCAGAAACCTTACAAGACAGAAGGGAGTGGGGACCAATATTCAATATTCTTAAAGAAAAGAATTTTCAACCCAGAATTTCATATCCAGCCAAACTAAGCTTCATAAGTGAAGGAGAAATAAAATCCTTTACAGACCAGCAAATGCTGAGAGATTTTGTCACTACCAGGCCTGCCTTACAAGAGCTCCTGAAGGAAGCACTAAACATGGAAAGATACAACTGGTACCAGCCACAGCAAAAGCATGCCTAATTGTAAAGACCATCGATGCTATGAAGAAGCTGCATCTATTAACGGGCAAAATAACCAGCTAACATCATAATGACAGGATCAAATTCACGCATAACAATATTAAGCTTAAATGTAAATGGACTAAATGCCCCAATTAAAAGGCACAGACTGGCAAATTGGATAAAGAGTCAAGACCCATCAGTGTGCTGTATTCAGGAGACCCACCTCATGTGCAAAGACACACATAGGCTCAAAATAAAGGACTGGAGGAAGATCTACCAAGCACAAAAAAAAAAAAAAAAACACACACAAAAAAAGCAGGGGTTGCAATCCTAGTCTCTGATAAAACAGACTTTAAACCAACAAAGATCAAAAGAGACAAAGAAGGCCATTACATAGTGGTAAAGGGATCAATTCAATGAGAAGAGCTAACTATCCTAAATATATATGCACCCAATACAGGAGCACCCAGATTCATAAAACAAGTACTGAGAGACCTACAAAGAGACTTAGACTCCCACACAATAATAATGGGAGACTTTAACACCCCACTGTCCATATTAGACAGATCAAGGAGACAGAAAGTTAACAAGGATATCCAGGACTTGAACTCAGCTCTGCAACAAGGAGACCTAATAGACATCTACAAAACTCTCCACCCCAAATCAACAGAATATACATTTTTCTCAGCACCACATTGTACTTATTCTAAAATTGACCACATAGTTGGAAGTAAAGCACTCCTCAGCAAATGTAAAAGAACAGAAATCACAACAAACTGTCTCTCAGAACACAGTGCAATCAAATTAGAACTTAGCATTAAGAAACTCACTCAAAACCGCACAAGTACATGGAAACTGAACAACTTGCTCCTGAATGACTACTGGGTAAATAATGAAATGAAGGCAGAAATAAAGATGTTCTTTGAAACCAATGAGAACAAAACACAATGTACCAGAATCTCTGGGACACATTTAAACCAGTGTGTAGAGGGAAATTTATAGCACTAAAAGACCATAAGAGAAAGCAGGAAAGGTCTAAAATCGACACCCTAACATCACAAAAGAACTAGAGAAGCAAGAGCAAACACATTCAAAAGCTAGCAGAAGGCAAGAAATAACTAAGATCAGAGCAGAACTAAAAGAGATAGAGACAGAAAAACCCCTTCAAAAAATCAATGAATCCAGGAGCTGCTTTTTTGAAAAGATCAGCAAAGTTGATAGACCACTAGCAAGACTAATAAAGAAGAAAAGAGAGAAGAATCAAATAGACACAATAAAAAATGATAAAGGGGATATCACCACTGATCCCACAGAAATACAAACCACCATCAGAGAATACTATAAACACAGGTACACAAATAAACTAGAAAATCTAGAAGAAATGGATAAATTCCTGGACACATACACTCTCCCAAGACTAAACCAGGAAGAAGTTGAACCTCTGAATAGACCAATAACAGGCTCTGAAATTGAGGCAATAATTAATAGCCTACCAACCAAAAAATGTCCAGGACCAGATGGATTCACAGCCGAATTCTACCAGAGGTACAAACAGGAGCTGGTACCATTCCTTCTGAAAGTATTCCAATCAATAGAAAAGGAGGGAATCCTCCCTAACTCATTTTATGAGGCCAGTATCATCCTGATATCAAAGCCTTGCAGAGACACACACACAAAGAGAATTTTAGACCAATATCCCTGATGAACATCAATGCAAAAATCCTCAATAAAATACTGGTAAACTAAATCTGTCAGCACATCAGAAAGCTTATCCACCAAAATCAAGTCAGCTTCATCCCTGGGATGCAAGGCTTGTTCAACATATGCAAATCAATAAATGTAATAACCACATAAACAGAACCAAGGACAAAAACCATATGATTATCTGAATAGATGCAGAAAAGGCCTTCAATAAAATTTAACAGCCCTCCATGCTAAAAAACACTCAATAAACTAGGTATTGATGGAACATATCTCAAAATAATAAGAGCTATTTATGACAAACCCACAACCAATATCATACTGAATGGGCAAAAACTGGAAGCATTCCCTTTGAAAACTGGCACAAGACAAGCATGCCCACTCTCACCACTCCTATTCAACATAGTGTTGGAAGTTCTGGTCAGGGCATTCAGATAAGAGAAAGAAATAAAGGGTATTCAATTAGGAAATGAGGATGTCAAATTGTCCCTGTTCGCAGATGACATAATTGTATATTTAGAAAACCCCATCGTCTCAACCCTAAATCTCTTTAAGCTGATAAGCAACTTCAGCAAAGTCTCAGGATACAGAATCAATGTGCCAAAATCACAACCATTCCTATACACCAATAAAAGACAAACAGAGAGCCAAATCATGAGTGAACTCCCATTCACAATTGCTACAAAGGGAATAAAATACCTAGGAATCCAACTTACAAGGGATGTGAAGGACCTCTTCAAGTAGGACTACAAACCACTGCTCAATGAAATAAAAGAGGACACAAACAAATGGAAGAATATTCCATGCTCATGGATAGGAAGAATCAATATCATGAAAATGGCCATACTGCCCAAGGTAATTTATAGATTCAATGTCATCCCCATCAAGCTACCAATGACTTTCTTCACAGAATTGGGAAAAACTACTTTAAAGTTCATTTGGAACCAAAAAAGAGCCCACATTGCCAAGACAATCCTAAGCCAAAAGAACAAAGCTGGAGGCATCATGCTACCTGACTTCAAACTATACTACAAGGCTACAGTAACCAAAACAGCATGGTACTGTTACCAAAACAGAGATATAGACCAATGGAACAGAGCAGACGCCTCAGAAATAACACCACACAGCTACAACCATCTGATCTTTGACAAACCTGACAAAAACCAGAAATGGGGAAAGTATTCCCTATTTAATAATGGTGCTGGGAAAACTGGCTAGCCATATATAGAAAGCTGAAACTGGATCCCTTCCTTACACCTTATACAAAAATTAATTCAAGATGGATTAAAGACTTAAGTTTTAGACCTAAAACCATGAAAACCCTAGAAGAACACCTAGGCAATACCATTCAGGATATAGGCATGGGCAAGGACTTTGTGACTAAAACACTGAAAGCAATGGCAACAAAAGCCAAAATAGACAAACGGGATCTAATTAAACTAGAAAGTTTCTGCATGGCAAAAGAAACTACCATCAGAGTGAACAGGCAACCTACAGAGTGGGAGAAAATTTCTGCAATCTACTCATCTGACAAAGGGCTAATATCCAGAATCTACAAAGAACTCAAACAAGTTTACAAGAAAAAAACAACCCCAACAAAAAGTGGGCAAAGGATATGAACAGACACTTCTCAAAAGAAGACATTTATGCAGCCAACAGACACATGAAAAAATGCTCATCATCACTGTTCATCAGAGAAATGCAAATCAAAACCACAATGAGATACCATCTCAGGCCAATGAGAATGGTGATCATTAAAAAGTCCATCCCACGACAGTTAGAATGGCAATCATTAAAAAGTCAGGAAACAACAGATGCTGGAGAGGTTGTGGAGAAATAGGAATGCTTTTACACTATTGGTGGGAGTGTAAATTAGTTCAACGATTGTGGAAGACAGTGTGGTGAATCCTCAAGGATCTAGAACTAGAAATACCATTTGACCCAGCAATCCCATTACTGGGTATATACCCAAAGGATTATAAATCATGCCACTATAAAGATACATGCACATGTATGTTTATTGTGGCACTATTCACAATAGCAAAGACTTGGAACCAACCCAAATGTCCATCAATGATAGACTGAATTAAGAAAATGTGGCACATATACACCATGGACTACTGTGCAGCCCTAAAAAAGGATGAGTTCATGTCTTTTGCAGGGACACGGATGAAGCTGGAAACCATCATTCTCAGCAAACTATCCCAAGGACAGAAAACCAAGCACTGCATGTTCTGACTCGTAGGTGGGAATTGAACAATGAGATCACTTGGACACATGGCAGGGAACATCACACACCAGGGCCTGTCAGGGGTTGGGGGGCTGGGGGAAGGATAGCATTAGGAGAAATACCTCATGTAAATGATGAGTTGATGTGTGCAGCAAACCAACATGGCACATGTATACCTGTGTATCAAACCTGCACATTGTGCACATGTACCCTAGAACTTAAAGTATAATAAAAAAATACAATGAAAAAACAAAAAAAACCTCATTGATTGTAGTGTCTTGTGTGGGCGTTACAAAAAAAAGAATATTATACTAGTTTATGTACAGTTTAAAAATCTTATAATATGCATACAATTCACCCCATCCTTTGTCATATTTTTAATTACATTTATTAATGTTCTAATCCCCACACACATATTTGTTTACACTGTTATTATTGACTGATTAATAAAATAATAAAATACCCTCTGTGTGAAGCCCCCAAATTTGAGACAGGTCTCAGGTAATTTAAAAAGTTAATTTTGCTAAGGTTGAGGATGCGCATCCATGACACAGACTCAGGAGGTCCTGGTGACATGTGTCCAAGGTGGTGAGAGCACAGGATGGTTTTATACATTTGGGGAGACATGATACATCGGTCAACATATGTAAGATAAACATTTGTTCAGTCTGCTCCAGAAAGGAGGAACAACTCAAAGCAAAAGTGAGACAACTCAAAGTGGGGAGGAGGCTTCCAGGCCACAGGTAGGTGAGAGACAAACGATTGCATTCTTTTGAGTTACTGATTCACCTTTCCAAAGGAGGCAGTCAGATACGCATTTATCTCTGAGCAGAGGGATGACTATGAATAGAATGGGAGGCAGGTTTGCCCTAAGCAGTGCCCAGCTTGAATATTTCCTTTAGCTTAGTGTTTTTCGGGCCCTGAGATATTTCCTTGTCACATCCTTATCTTCATCTTTACCATTTTCTGGATTTTTGTTTGTGCAGATTCATGTTTCTGCTTGGTATTTTCTCTGCCTGAGGAAATGTGTTATGATGTCTTGTAATGCATTTTTACTGTGATGAATAATCTAAATGTTCTTTGTCTGAAAAAATTATGTCATTTTTGTGTTTATTATAGAGATAATTGTGAGCCCATTAAAAGAAAAATTCATCTCTCAAAATAGTTTGCTGTTTTCTAACACAACCATTTCTTACAGTTCCTATCTCTGCGCTAAAATTCCTCATTTGATCATCCGTAATGTCTCCTTTTTCCAATAGTGATATTGTTTGGATCTGTGTTCCCACCTAAATCTCAAGTTGAATTGTAATCCTCAGTGTTGGAGGTGGGCCCCAGTGGGAAGTGATTGGATCATGGGGGTGGAACATTCATGAATGGTCTAGCACCATCCCTTTGGTGCTGTTCTCATGATAGTGAGTTCTCAGGAGATGTGGTTGTTAAAAAGAATGTAGCAGCTCCCCCATCTCTCTTCCTCTTGTATTGGCCATGTGAGGAGCTAGATTCTCCCTTGCCTATTCGATGATTGGAAGTTTCCTAAGGCCACCTAGCTATGCTTCCTGTACAGCCTACAGAACCATGAGCCATTTAAAGTTACCTAAAAGTGTGCAACCAGCTTTTGCATTGGGTAACAGGCAGAGGTTGAAACAGTTTGGAAGGCTCAAAGGAAGACAGGAAGATGAAGGAAGAGTTAAAATTTCCTAAATAAGTGTTTAATGGGTTGTCACTAGATTGCTAATAGTGATATGGACACTGAAGAACAGGTTGAGGAGGTCTCAGATGGAAATGAGGAACTTATGGGGAAGTGGAGTAAAGGTCACCCTTGTTATGGATTAGCAAAAAACTGGTGGCATTTTGCCCCTGCTCTAGGGATCTGTGGAACTTTTGAAATTGAGAGCGATGGTTTAGGATTTTTAGTAGAAGAAATTTCTAAGCATCATAGCTTTCAAGATGGGGCCTGGTGGCTTCTAATAGCCTATGCTCATGTGTGTCAACAACAAAAAAATTATGTAACACTGGCGCTTATATTTAAAAGAAAAGCAGAGTATAAAAGTTTTGAAAATTTGTAGCCTGGCCACATGGTAGAAAATACAAACTCATTTTGTGGTGAGGACTTCAAGCCAGCTGTGCAAATCTTCTTAAGCAACAAGGAGCTGAATGTTAATATCCAAGAGAATGGGGAGGCCTCAAAGTCATCTCAGAGACCTCTGCAGTAATCCCTCCTCCCATCACAGGCCGAGAAGACTAGGAGGGGAGAATGCTTTCATGGACCACACCCAGGGCCCCACTGCCCTGTGCAGTGTCTGGACACTGCTCCCGATAGCCTGGGTGCTCCAGTGCCAGCCTTGGCCCAAAGGACCCCAATATAGCTTGAGCCACTGGTTCAGAGGGTGCAAACCATGAGCTTTGGTAGCTACCACTTGGTGTTAAGCCTGTGGGTGCACAGAGAAAGTGTTGAGGCCTCGGAGCCTCGGCCTAGATTTCAGAGGATGTATAAAAAAGCATAGATGTCCAGGCAGAAGCCTGCTGCAGGGGTGGAGTCTTCATGGAGAACCTTTACTAGGGCAGTGCAGAGGGGAAATGTGTGATTGGCACCCCCACACAGAGTCCACCCTGAGCACTGCCTAGTGGAGCTCTGAGAAGAGTGCCACCATCCTCCAGACCCCAGAATCATAGATCCACTGACCGCTTGTAGTTAGGCCTGGAAAACGCATAAGCACTCAATGCCAGCCCATTGGGGGCTAAACCATGTAAAGTCACAGGGTTGGAGCTGCCCAAGGCTTTGGGAGCCCAAGCCTTGCAGCAGTGTGCCCTGGATGTGGGACATGAAATCGATGGAAATCATTTTGGAGCTTTAAGATTTAATGACTTCCCTGCTGAGTTTCAGACTTGCACAGGACCTGTAGCCCCTTTCTATTGCTGATTTCTCCCAAGTATTTACCCAAAACTTATGCCTCCATTGTATTTTAGAAGTAATTAACTGTTTTTTTTTTTAATTTTACATGCTGATGGGCAGAAGGGATTAGCCTTGTCTCAGATGAGACTTTGGATTGCGGACTTTTAGGTTAATGCTTCAGTGAATTAAGACATTGGGGGACTGTTGGGATTGTATTTTGCAACGTAAGAAGGACATGAGATTTGGGAGGGGCCAGAGCAGAATTATAAGGTTTGGATCTGTGTCCCCACCCCAATGTCAGGTTGGATTGTTCCCCAATGTTGGAGGTAAGGCCCGGTGGGAGGTGATTGGATCATGGGGGTGGAATTAAATAGTGGAAAACAATGACTATTTAAAATGGAATATTTTAGTAAATCTGAGAGAAAGTAGAAAACACTTAGAAAACATTTCAAATATTTAAAATGCTATAAAAGCAAGTCAAAAATCAGAAAAAAATTGTATGCTAGAATGAAACATGGCATGTAAAATTATGTTTCAAAATTATTTACTAGGCTATTGCATGTTTTTACAAAATATTCATGATGCATTATTTGAAATCATTTATAAGAGAATGGCACAAAATTATTGACCTCAACCTAAAACCTAAGTATAAATACAGATAAATGTGTGGAAAGATCCACCTATAAATTTTATCAAGTACTGTATCCACATTATGATGTTACTGGTATTATGGTATTATTTCATTACTGCTATTCAAGTTTTTCATACCTTTTATGTGTTTTCCAAGTTATTCTGCAATAAATAGGAATTATGCTCATGGTCAGAAAAAAAAAGATATCAACAAAAATGTATTTTTCTTTGGCAGAATTCTGATAAAAGGATAACTTGGAAAAGTGTAAAATTTGTTTTTGGCAGTTATTTTTCCTCTCTTGACTCCCTAAATCTATATATACTCAGCCTGTTCAGTTACACTTCTTGCCTTTCCATGTTCCTGACTACTAACCATAATAAACGTTAATTTATTATAAATTATGAGGATAAACAGATATATTCACATTAACGATGTGACAGATTATAGTATAGCAAGGAAGGTCCAGAATGAATCCATAAGCATTAAATGAGATTTTTTTCATGTGCAGGGACTACAATACAGATCAAAACAGCCTCAACACATGCTAACAGAACTGACATTTTATTGAAAAACACAGATAATTTTTTAAAAGCAACTAGTAAAATTCTTAGCGTACACAGGAGTGCTAAATTATATGTATTTATGCTGATATATGTTATTTATTACATTATATATTAAATGTTATTTACCATATTATTAAATAACATATATTTTTTAGTCTTCTATAGACTGACTTTTATTATCTCAATGGTCTTCTTTGAAGACCAATTTTAATTTTTTCAAAGTCTATTTTATCAACTTATTTTTAATCAATTTTATGTTTATATTTTGATATCATATAATAATTTAATGGTCAAAAATATTTTCTGTCATTTTTTTCCATAAAATTTTATAGCTTGACATTTTGGCCTAAGAGTGTGTTAATTTCTGTATATGGTTTGAAATATGGATCAAAGTTCATGTTTTTCATATGTGTATCACACTTTCCCAGCATCATATTGTTTAAATACTATTATTTCTTTATTAGATTGACTTTACAATTTAGTCAAAATGAATTGGTGACATGTATGGGTAATTCTGGTCCTTCTATTTCTATTCGTCCATCCTTTCTTGAGACTCACACTACATTGGCTAAACTAGTTACAGAGTAAATCTGGAAATTACCAGTGTAGATTCTCCAACTTTGAGATTCTCTTTCAGATTGTTTTGCATATTCTAGTTTATTCACCTTTTATAATCATCATGCTAATGTCTACAAATATTTTTCTGGGACGTTGGTTGGAATTGCGTTAACTCTATAGATCAATAAGACTCTATAAATCTATAGATTTGAATCCTTCAATCCATAAATATGATACTCCTCTCCACTTAATAATTATTTACTTTTTAAGTGTGTTTACTTGCACTCTTAGCATACAGATATTTTTGGTTTTTAATTGATAACTGTAACAAACTGCCACAAATTTAGTTGTTTACACAACACAAATTTATTATATTAGAGTCTAAAGGTCAGAAATCTAAATTAGGTTTATCTCAGCTAAAATGAAGGCATTGGCAGGGCTTTGTTCCTTCTGTTGGCTCTAGAGGAGAATCTACCTGATTGTCTTTAGAAGATCATTCTTTGGCTCATGGACTTTACCTCCACCTCTATTGAATACTGTAGCATTTTCCAATGTTTCTCTTATTCTAACCACCTTCCTTCTACTTATAAGGACCCTTGTGATTATGTTGGACTCACCTAGATAATCTAGGATAATCCCAATCTCAAAATCTTTAGTCACATCTGCAAATTTCCTTCTACCATAAAATGTGATGTTTTTGAGTTCAGGGGTTGCTCTGTAAACATCTTTTGGAGGGGGACTGTTATTCTGCATACCACAGAGATCTTATAATTTGTATTTAGAGTTTCACCTAAATATGTTATGTTTATATTATTTTATGTTTTAATTAGGTTGATTTAATCATTGTATAATATATACATATATCCAAACATCATGTTGTACACCTTAAATATATACAAAAGTTATGTCAGTTAAACCTTAATAAATTGGTAGAAACACGGATGAATGATACAAAAAAGTATTTCACTGAAAGAAAAACCACAAATAACAGTGAATAGAGTACTCTTTTGAGAAATCATAAAAGAGATATGATAATAACTAAATTCTCTTACTTTTCTTTCATTTTAGGATATGACTTAAAATTATATAAGTACACATGCATTCACTATAATACAGTTTTAGAAATTATATACTAAAAAGTGTTATCACTTTGGAAATTTGTGTGTACATACAGTATTTCCAACTGACAGAATTTTTTTACTGTTCAGAATGTTCCCCCACCCCCAATGAAAAAGATACTATGTAATCTATTAGAGCAATTGTTTTAATATTGAAAAAGATACTTCAACTGATTGTTTTTTTACTTCCAGACATTAATGGTCTTATACATATTCATCCTTTCTGAACGTAACAAAACAAACTAAAATCCTGCCTGTAACCATATAGTAATTGTTTTTTTATACTTTCTCCCTTTTGATGTGTATGCTATAACCTCTATTTCCATTGGAATCAAATTTGTATTAATAACTTACTATTTATAACATTTTTAACACATTTCTGCAATATAAGTAGCTTATTTATAACCTACTTCTCAAAATGCATACTAGTTTCATGCTGCAGATGGCCTCACACCATCCGGCACTTGTCTTACTCTTTTGCTCTCTCTCTTTTTTTGTGTGTTTGTGTGTGTGTGTATTTCCCTCTATCTCTCTCCATTAGGTTAAGAGTTAAGAAGTGTCAACACAAGAAAATGGGACCAGGCGTGGTGGCTCACGCCTGTAATCTCAGCCATGTGGGAGGCTTAGGTGGGTGGATCAGGAGGTCAGCAGTTCGAGACCAGCCTCATCAACATGGTGAAACCCCGTCTCTACTAAAAATACAAAAATTAGCCAGGTGTGTTGGTGCGCACCTGTAATCCCAACTACTCGGGAGGCTGAGGAAGGAGAATCCCTTGAACCTGGGAGATAGAGGTTGCAGTGAGCCCAGATCACACCGCTGCACTCCAGCCTGGGCGAAAGAGCAAGACTCTGTCACACACACACACACACACACACAAAGAAAATGGGGAGAGAAGACTAGGAGATATCTCTTGAGTATCAATTCTATCATACCCTTCCATTGTTCATACATATTCTTAAAAAACGGGGAAAAAAGATAATGGAAAAGGATGAAATATTCTTGGGTGGACTATGCTTAATCCTTCATAAATTGGTGACTTAAGGCTTTGAAAGGTATTTTAAAAGTCAATGAGAAAATGTTTTAGTCTTTGACAGAAAATGGACACTGTGGATCAGCAATGAAGGGACCTGAGAGGCAGGAGAGTCTTTTGGGAGCGCTAAAGGAGAATCCTTGCAAATGATGTCTAGTTGATAAGTGAAAAAAGTTTAGAGAATTTAGGAATCTGGAGTAAAGCCTTCCAGCTGACGAAGAATGGCTGTGGCCTCTATACAATGTATTTCTTATTTGAGCCAAGCCTCATTTGGCAAAAATAAATTCTTAAGGAACCTAAGTGCATGCGTTTTCTCAGGAGTCCACAGTTCCTATGTACAGTCGTCTAGAAGGCACAAAAAGTTCCTTGAAGTGTAGCCTAGCACTGAGGAGTGGGTGCACAGGATGCAAAACAGGCATCACCATGCTTGCAGCTACAACCCCATCCCTAGGGACACCACATATGCAGTGCATGCTGTACATTACTCTTCTCAGAAAGGTGAAATTTATATTTTAGTTCACATAAATGACACCTCCTTGAGAAAGGCACTGTACACTGAATGGCTGAATGTGGCATCCCAGACCAAATGTTCCCTATTCATGCCGTTTTTATTCAAGTCCCTATAGGTGTATGCCTTCTCATGGCCACCAAGATTTATGCCAAGGGACAATGCAACTTGTAACCCCCAGCACTCCCCTTTTCATCCTGCCCCGAGTGAGATTTTGACATGCAGATTTTTGTTTTGTTTTTGTTTTCAGATGAAGTCTGGCTGTGTCACCCAGACTGGCATGCATTGGCGTGATCTCAGCTCACTGCAACCTCCGCTTCCTGGGTTCAAGCACTTCTCCTGCCTCAGCCTCCTGAGTAGCTTAGGTTAAAGGCACACACCACCTCGAATGGCTAATTAACACGCAGATTTTTAGACTGATCAAGAATAGAGCTTTTCACTTCATCTCTTCCCCAAAGGTGAGTAATCCTTGTCTGGATTATCCCATTAGTTTTCACGTTAATTTGCTTGTCTCATTAAAAATCCTCAAAATCAGGCCAGGCACAGTGGCTCATGCCTGTTATCCCAGCACTTTGGTAGGCCAAGGCTGGTAGATCATCTGAGGTCAGGAGTTTGAGACCAGCCTGGACAACGTGGTGAAACTCCATCTCAACTACAAATACAAAAAATCAGCCGGGTGTGGTGGTGAGTGACTGTAACCCCAGCTAATCTGGATGCTGAGGCAGGAGAATCATTTGAACCCAGGAGACAGAGGTTGCAGTGAGCCGAGGTTGTGCCATTGTACTCCAGCCTGGGCAACAAAAGTGAAAATCCATCTAAAAAAAAAAAAAAATCTTCAGAGTCAGCCGGGCATGGTGGCTCATGCCTGTAATCCCAGTACTTTGGGTGGTCCAGGTGTGCATATCACTTACGGCCAGGAGTTTGAGACCACCCTGGCCAACATGGTCAAACACCATCTCTACTAATAATACAAACTTAGCAGGGTGTGGTGGCTCGCGCCTGTAATCACAGCTACTCAGGATGATCACTTGAACCTGGGAGGCAGAGGTTGCAGTGAGCGGAGATGGCGCCAATATACTCCAGCCTGGGTTACAGAGTGAGACCCTGTCTCAAAAAAAAAACAACAAACAAAAAAAAAACCCAAAAACTTTTAAAATTACAGTTAAGTAGACAGGGCCAACCGCTCACCAAAGCTCTCTATTGTCCTAAAACTCCAGCTGTGCTGCACAGACCCTAATTCCAACGGAAAAACCACAGAGTACAACCACCTGGATCCAAACTACTAGAGAAGAGTCAGACGGTACCAGGTTGGAGAGAGCAGAAATTTAATTTCTTCTTCAGGCTATGCAGTGGGAAGAACCCATAGAAATTAATACGAGAGACAGACAAGACAGATAATGGGCTGGAAGACAAGAAATGCTATTTAATTTTTCTTAGTTCCATGGTTCTTTATAGTTCATTTATTTGGGCTCGGTCTCTCTCTCTCTCTCTCTCTGTGATTAACAATTAATAGTGCTAGGATTTTTTAGCTTTAATATTTACTGTTTGCATTAATATATTTTCCATCCTTTTACCCAACTTTCACATAGGTCTTCATATTTAAAATGGTTTCGTTTTAGAAAGTATACAGCTGTTTCTTATTTTTACATAATTTGACAGTGTCTCTCTTAATTGAAGCATTTATATCATTTATTATAATTATTTATGTACATGCATTTAAATCTACTGGCTTTCTAGTTGTTTTCTGTACTTCATCCTTTTGTAATTCCTAATTTTCCTGTTTTTCTGCCTGATGGTAGATATAGTATTTTTATCATTCAGTTATATTTTCTGTACTCTTGGCTTATTAGTTGGTCACTTTAAAAGAATAGCGGTTGCTCTGGAGTTTTCAGTGTTCATATTTAATTCATCACAGTCTATCTTCAAAGAATATTATACTAGTTTATGTATAGTTTAAAAACCTTATGATAGTATACTTACAATTCATCCCATCTTTTGTAATATATTTGTTACTTTTATTAATGCACACACATATTTGTTTACACTGTTATTATTTACACTGTTATTTGTTATTGACTGATTGAACATTTGAGACAGGTCTCAGTTAATTTCAAAAGTTAATTTTTCCAAGGTTGAGGATGCACACCCATTACCCAGCCTCAGGAGGTCCTGATGGCGTGTGCCCAAGGTGGTCAGAGCACAGTTTGGTTTTAAATATTTTAGGGAGACATCAGTCAAAATATGTAAAATGAATGTTGGTTTGGTCCGGTCCAAAAAGGTGGGACAATTCAAAGTAGGGAGGAGGCTTCCAGGTCACAGGTAGATGAGAGAGAAATGGTTGCGTTCTTTTGAGTTTACTGATGAAGCTTTCCAAAGAAGGCAATCAGATACACATTTATCTCTGTGAGCAGAGGGAAGACTGAATAAAATGGGAGGCAGCTTGAATTTTCCCTTTAACTTAGCGATTTTGGGACTGAGATATTTCCCTTTCACATCCATATCTTCATCTTTACCATTTTCTGGGTTTCGAATTTTTATGTGGTGATTCATGTTTCTGCCTGGTATTTTATCTGCCTGAGGAAATGTGTTAACAAACATTGTTGTATTTATAATGGGGTGAATAATCTAAATTTCCTTTGTCCAAAAAAATTATCTTGTCATTTTTGTGTTTATTATAGAGATGATAATTGTGAGCCCATCAAATGAAATATTTATTTATCTATCTCTCAAAATAGTTTGTTTTGCTTTTTTCTAATTGTAAATTTCTAAGAAATTTACAGTTCCTATCTCTGTGCTAAATTTCCTCATTTGCTTGTAATTGACTAATGTTTGAAGTGGCGCCTTGTGGGAGTTGTTTGGATCATGGGGGTGAAATTCTCATGAATGGTCTAGCACCATCCCTTTGGTGCTGTTCTCATGATAGTGAGTTCTCACGAGATCTGCTTGTTAAAAACTGTGTAACAGCTGGGTGCAGTGGCTCACGCCTGTAATCCCAGCACTTTGAGAGGCCAAGGCAGGCAGATCATGAGGTCAGAACATCGAGACCATCCTGACCAACATCTTGAAACCCCCTCTCTACTAAAAATAACAAAAATATTAGCTGGGTGTGGTGGTGTGCGCCTGTAGTCCTAGCTACTCAGGAGCCTGAGGCAGGAGAACCACTTGAGCCTGGGAGGTGGAGGTTGCAGTGAGCCGAGATCGCACCACTGCACTCCAGCCTGGCGACAGAGTGAGACTCTGTCTCAAAAAAAAAAAAAAAAAAAAAAAAGTGTGTAGCAACTACCCAACCTCTCTTTTCCTCCTGTTCTAGCCATGTGAGGTGTTAGCTCCTCTTCTGAATCTGCCATGGTTGAAAGTTTCCTGAGGCCTCCCAGCCATGCTTCCTGTACAGCCTAAAGAACCATGAGCCAAATAAAGATACCTAAAAATGTGGAAACAGCTTTTGAATTGGGTAACGGGCAAAAGTTGACACAGTTTGGAAGGCTCGGAGGGAGACAGGAAGATGAAGGAAAAGTTGAAATTTCCTAAAGAATTGTTAAATGGCAGTCATTAAATTGCTGATAGTGATATGGACACTAAAGGCCAGGCTGAGGAGGTCACAGATGGAAATGAGGAACTTGTTTGGAAGTGGATTAAAGGTCACCTTTGTTATGGATTAGCCAAGAAACTGGTGGCATTGTGCCCCTGCCCTAGGGATCAGTGGAACTTTTGAACTTGAGAGTGATGATTTAGGGTTTCTGGTAGAAGAAATTTCTAAGCAGCATAGCATTCAAGATGGGGCCTGGTTCCTTCTAATAGCCTATGCTCAATTATGTCAACAAAAAAATGATGTAAAACAACTGGCACTTCAAAGGAAAGCAGAGTGTAAAACTTTTGAAAATTTGCAGCCTGGCCACATGGTAGAAAATAAAAACTCATTTTCTTGTGAGGCATTGGAGCCAGCTGCGGAAATCTGCATAAGTAACGAAGAGCCGAATGTTAATACCCAGGACAAAGAGCCGAATGTTAATACCCAGGACAATGGGGAAGTCACTGAGGCATTTCAGAGACCTCTGCAGTAGCCCTTCCTCTCATCACAGGGCAATAAGCCTTGGAGGGGAAAATGCTTTCATGGGCCACACCCAGGGCCCCACTGCCCCGTGTAGCCTCGGAACACTGCTCCCCATATCCTGGGTGCTCAAGCGCCAGCCTCAGCCCAAAGTGTCCCTGATACAGCTTCAGCCACTAGTTCAGAGGGTGCCAACCATGATCCTTGGTGGCTTCCACCTGGTGTTAAGCCTGTGGTGCACAGTAAAGAGTTGAGACTTGGGAGCCTCGGCCTAGATTTTAGAGGATGTATGAAAAAGCAAGGATGTCCAGGCAGAGGTGATGCCCTCATGGAGAACCTTCACTAGGGCAGTGCAGAGGGGAAATGTGGGGTTGGAGCCCCCATGCTGAGTCCACACTGGAGCACTGCCTAGTGGAATTGTGAGAAGAGGACCACCATCCTCTAGACCCCAGAAGGGTAGATCCACTGACAGCTTGTAATTGGGCCTGGAAAAAGCATAGGAACTCAATGCCAGCCCATTGAGGGTTGAACCCTGCAAAGTGACAGGATTGGAGCTGCCCAAGGCTTTGGGAGCCCACTCCTTGTGCCAGTGTGCCCTGGATGTGGGATGTGAAATTGAAGGAGATCATTTTGGAGCTTTAAGATTTAATGACTTCCCTGCTGGGTCTCAGACTTGCACAGGACCTGTAGCCCCTTTCTATTGGCTGATTTCTCCCAATTATTTAACTACATTGTGTGTTAGAAGTAATTAATTAACTGTTTTTTTTTTTCTTTTTTACAGGCCCACAGACAGAAGGGTTTAGCCTTATCTCAGATGAGATTTTGGACTTGGACTTTTGAATTAATCCTTCAATGAGTGAGTTAAAGCTTTGAGGGACTGTTAGAATTGTATTTTGCAATGTGAGAAGGACATGAGATTTGGGAGAGGCCAGGGCATTATTATAAGGTTTGCCTCTGTGTGTAATCCCCAGTGTTGGAGGTGGGGCCTGGTGGGAGGTGGTTGGACCATGGGGGTGGAATTCTGGTGGAATTAAATACTGGAAAAAAAAAACACTAAAATGGAATTGTTTAGTCAATCTGAGAAAAAGTAGAAAAGACTTAGAAAACAAACATTTAAAATATTTAAAATGCTATAAAAGTCAGAAATCAATCAATCAGAAAAAATTGTATGATATAATGAAACGTGGTACATAAAATCATTTTTCATAAAATATTCATGATGCATTATTTGAAATCATTTATAGGAAAATAGCACAAAATTGTTGACCATACCTAAAACATAAGTATAAATACAGATAAATATATGGAAAGATCCACATCTTAATTTTATCAAACACTGTATCCACATTATGATGTTAATGGTATTATGCTATTATTTCATTACTGCTTTTCATGTTTTTCATACCTTGTATGTGTTTTCCAAGTTGTTCTTCGATAAACAGGAATTACCCTCATGGTCAGAAAAAGAAAGATATCAATAAAAATATAATTTGCTCTGACAGAATTCTGATATAACTTGGAAAGATGTAAAATTTGTTTTTGGCAGTCATTTTTCCTCTTTTGAGTTCCCTAAATCTATATACTCAGCCTGTTCAGTTACAGTTCTTGCCTTTCCATGTTCCTACTAACCAAAATAAATGTTAATTTATTATAAATTATGAGGATAAACTAATATATTCACATTAACGATGTGACACAATTATAGTAGAGCAAGGAAGGTCCAGAGTGAATATGTAACCATTAAACCAGATTTGTTCATGTGTTGGGACAACACAGATCAAAACAACCTCAACACATGCTAACAGAACTGACATTTTATTGAAAAACAGATAATTTTTAAAAAGTAAGTAGAAAAATTCTTGGTATACACAAGAGTGTTAAATTATATGTTCTTATTTATGCTGATATATGTTATTTATTATATTATTAAATTACATGCATTTTTAGTATTCTGTAGTTTGCATTTTTGTTATCTCAGTGGTCTTATTTGAAGACAAAGTTTAACTTTTTAAAAAAGTCTATTTTTAATCCATTTTATTTTTATATTTTGATATCATAGATAATAATTTAATGGCCAAAAATATTTTCTCTCATTTATTTTAATGAAATATGATAGTTTGACCTTTTGGCCTAAGATTGTGTTAATTTCTGTATATGGTTTGAAATATGGATCAAGATTCATATTCTTCATATATATCACATTTCCCAGCATCTCATCGTTTAAATATTAATATTATTATTTCATTTCTTCATTAGATTGACTTTACAACTTAGAATGAATTGGTGACATATATAGATGATATTTCTGGTCTTTCCATTCAATTTATCCGTCCTTCAGTACCACACTGAAAACTACAAGTGTAAATTCTCCAGCTTTGTGATTCTCTTTCAGATTGTTTTGGATATTCTAGTTTATTCGCCTTTTATATCAGCTTTAGAATCATCATGCTAATGTCTACAAATGTTCTTCTAGGACATTGGCTGGAATTTCATTAACTCTACAGAGCAATAGAACTCTGTAAATTTATAGATTTGAATCCTTCAATCCATAAATATGATACTCCTCTCCACTTAGTAATTATTTGATTTTCTTAGTATATTTACAGATGGTTTTGGTTTTCTACTGATACTGTAAGAAATTGCCACAAATTTAGTTGTTTACAACAACACAAATTTATTATATTAGAGTCTAAAGGTCAGAAATATAAATTAGCTTTACCTCGGCTAAAATGAAGGCATTGGCAGGGCTTTGGCTCCTCTAGAGGAGAATCTACTTGATTGTCTTTAGAAGATTCTACTTGCTTCCTCCATTCTTTGGCTCATGGCCTTTACCTCCACCCCTAGTCAATACTATAGCCTTTTCCAATGTTTCTCTTATTCTAACCACCTTCCTTCTACTTATAAGGAACCCTGTGATTATGTTGGGCTCACCTAGATAATCTAGGATAATCCCAATCTCAAAATATTTAATCATATCTACAAATTGCTTTCTACCATAAAATGTGATGTTTTTGAGTTCAGGGGTTACTCTGTAAACATCTTTTGGAGGGGGACTGTTATTCTGCATACCACAGAGATCCTGTAATTTGTATTCAGAGTTTCACCTAAATATTCTATGTTTATGTTGTGTTTGAATTAGGTTGATTTAATCATTGTATAATATATACATATATCCAAACATCATGTTGTATCATGTTGTACACCTTAAATATATACAATTTTTATGTCAGTTAAACCTTAATAAGTTGGTAGAAACACGGATGAATGATACAAAAAAGTATTTCACTGAAAGAAAAACCATAAATACCAGTGAATATAGTACTCTTTTTGAGAAATCGTAAAAGAGATATAACTAAATTCTCTTTCTTTCTTTCATTTTACGATATCACTTATTTAAGTACACATGAATTCTCTCTAATACAGTTTTAGAAATTATATACTAAAAAGAGTTATCACTTTGGAAATTTCTACACACATACAGTATTTCCAACGGACAGAATGTTTTTTTATTATTCAGAATGCCCCCCGCCTCCAATGAAAAAGTTCTATATATTCTATTAGTACAATTGTTTTAATATTGAAAAAGATACAACTGATTTTTTACTTCCAGACATTAATGGTCTTATACATATTCATCCATTCTGAACCTAAAAAAACATAAAATCCTGCCTGTAACCATATAGTAATTGTTTTTTTATAGTTTCTCTCTTTCGGTGTATATGCTGTAACCTCTATTTCCGTTGGAATCAAAATTGTATTAATCACTTACTATTTATAACATTTTTTAACACATTTCCCCAATATAAGTAGCTTATTTATATATAACCTACTTCTCAAAAATGCATACTAGTTTCATGCTGCAGATGGCCTCACACCATCTGGCACTTGTCTTACTCTTGTGCACGTGCATATTTGCCTCTTTCTCTCTCCATTAGTTTGAGTTAAGAAGTGTCAACACAAGAAAATGGGGCTGGGCATGGTGGCTCACGCCTGTAATCCCAGCAATTTGGGAGGGTGAGGTGGGTGGATCACGAGGTCAGCAGTTCGACACCAGTCTGACCAACATGGTGAAACCTGGTCTCTACTAAAAATACAAAAATTAGCCAGGTGTGTTGGCGCATGCCTGTAATCCCAGCTACTTGGGAGGCTGAGGCAGGAGAATCGCTTGAACCCGGGAGACAGAGGTTGCAGTGAGCTGAGATGGCGCCACTGCACTCCAGCCTGTGTGAAAGAGTGAGAAAGACTCCATCTCAAAAAAAAGACAGAAAATGGGGAGAGAAGACTAGGAGATATCTCTTGAGTAACAACTCTATCATACGCTTCCATTGTTCAAACATAAAAAACAGGGAAAAAAGATAATGGAAAAGGGTGAAATATTCTTGGGTGGACTATGCTTAACCCTTCATAAATTGGTGACTTCAGGCTTTGAAAGGTATTTTAAAAGTCAATGAGAAAATGTTTCAGTCTTTGACAGAAAATGGACACTGTGGATCAGCAATGAAGGGACCTGAGAGGCAGGAGAGTCTTTTGGGAGCGCTAAAGGAGAATCCTTGCAAATGATGACTTCTTGATAAGTGAGAAAAGTTTAGGAATCTGGAATATAGCCTTCCAGCTGACGAAGAATGAGTGTGGCCTCTATCCAGTGTATTTCTTATTTGAGCCAAGCCTCATTTGGCAAAAATAAATTCTTAAGGAACCTAAGTGTATGCGTTTTCTCAGGAGTCCACAGTTCCTATGTATAGTCATCTAGAAGGCACAAAAAGTTCCCTGAAGTGTAGCCCAGCACTGAGGAGTGGGTGCACAGGATGCAAAACAGGCATCACCATGCTCGCAGCTACAACCCCATCCCTAGGGACACCACATATGCAGTGCATGCTGTACATTACCCTTCTCAGAAAGGTGAAATTTATATTTTAGTTCACATAAATGACACCTCCCTGTGAAAGGCACTGTACACTGAATGGCTGAATGTGGCATCCAAGAACAAACGCTCCCTATTCATGCTGTTTTTATTCAAGTCCCTATAGGTGTATGCCTTCGCATGGCCACCAAGATTTAGGCCAAGGGACAATGCAACTTGTAGCCCCCAGCGCTCCCCTTTTCATCCTGCCCCAAGTGAGATTTTAACATGCAGATTTTTGTTTCATTTTTGTTTTTGTTTTCAGATGAAGTCTGGCTCTGTCGCCCAGACTGGCATGCACTGGTGTGATCTCGGCTCACTGCAACCTCCCCCTTCTGTATCTAAGCACTTCTCCTGCCTCAGCCTCCCAAGTAGCTGGGATTAAAGGCACATACCACCGCGAATGGCTAATTAACACACAAATTTTAGGCTTAGCCAGAATATAACATTTCACTTCATCTCTTCCCCAGAGATGTGTAATCCTTGTCTGGATTATCCCATTAGTTTTCGCATTAATTTGCTTGTCTCATTAAAACTCCTCAATATCAGGCCAGGTGCAGTGGCTCACACATATAATCTCATCACTCTGGTAGGCTGAGGCTGGTGGATCATCTGAGGTCAGGATTTTGAGACCAGCCTGGACAACGTGGCAAAATTCCATCTCTACTACAAATACAAAAAATTAGCCGTGTGTGGTGGTAGGCAACTGTAACCGCAGCTGCTGAGGCAGGAGAATCACTTGAACCCGGGAGGTGGAGGTTGCAGTGAGCGGAGATCATGCCACTGCACCCCAGCCTGGGCAACAGAGTTAGTTAGACTCTTTCTCAAAAAAAAAAACAAAAAACTATATATATATATATATATATGTGTGTGTGTGTGTGTGTGTGTGTGTGTACACAAATAATCATGAGCTGAGGCAAATTAAAACACCTGGATTCTTCTAGCTCTGGCCCTTGATAATAGCATGTAGAGGTCAGACCACATGATCATCAAGACCGAGTGTTTCTATGTACCATTCTCATTCATCTACTAAACAAACATAACCCCTGAAAGACAGAGAAGCACATAGCTCAGTGTTAGTGCTGAGTCACGGTCAAGGAGCCATAGTTCACTGAACAGAATGATTCTAAATATCTCAAGCCTTTTACTGAATTTTTTGAATTCCATGAAAAGCAACCAAAGTTAGATTCTACAGACATATTTATATATATCAATCAATCAATTTAGCTTTTCTCTTAAGTATTTGGGCCCTTGAGCTATCTCCCCAAAAAGTTCTCAAGGGGAAAAAAATACACAGACACAATACTCCCTCCTTCAAACACCAGTACAAGTACTACTTCTCTTCCTCTGCATCACCCACCCCTCAGTAGCTTCAAAGGAGTCTTTCCAGCAACCTGGCACATAGCAGGAGATTCTAAGACCCACTGCTCCATGAAACCACATACACAGACACATATACGCCCAAGTAAACAATATTAAAAAGAATGAGAATACAACAAAATATAAATACAAGAAACCTGACCATAAACAGAATCGATAAGCCATCAAAAGAACCCTAGCAATACACAATGCAAAGTTCCAACAACATATGCACAAATTAATATGCAGATAAAACTATAACAGAAATCACACAGTGAAATCCAAATAACAACAAAAAGAAAATACAAGATTGCAAGCAATGTACATAAAGAAATACCAATCAAAACACCAATGACCAAGAGCATGGCAAATCTGAAAACAAATTCAAACACATATAATCCCAAAGGAGACAAAGTCAAACAAACAAAGCAAAACCATACACATGAAATAAACTGATAAGAATAGCAAAAGCAAAACAAAAACCAAACAGAGATCCAGCCTCAAACAAAAACAACATAACAAAATCCTCATGCTACATGCCCCGTGCACACACAAATGTATGGGCACATACACCAAAGTGCACACAGATACATGTATGACTCCCCCCATCACCATATAAACACAAACAAATGTGCTAGAACAAATGTTAAAAAGTCACAATCACCAACAAATATATCAGGGTATCTGAGACTCAAAGCCCAAGGAAATCCTATGAGTGCAAGAAGGATGGAAATAGATACGATGAAGGGTAGCCACATGTAGTTGAATGGTAATACTATTAGGAAAGAAAGTAGAGTAGTTTAGTTTTCTTCTATTTCCTTATAACCTACATTTCCCATCAAGTTCTTGAGTTGGGGAGGGGCATGTGGTTGTTTGGAGACGGGAAACAAATTCAAATTACACAATCCATATTTGCCAACACTTGACTATAATTTGATAGGGTTTACCTGAAAGGAGGCATCAAGCTCTCTCACATTTTTCAGCACAGAAGTGTAAAAGACTCACTGCTCCAGTCGTGTCTGTCTGTCTCTTTCAGTCTGGGTCTGATTGTCTTCCTCTTTCTCTCGTAACAGCCATAGTTTAAGAAGAGATATCTTGAAAACACGGAAAGAGAAAAGTCAATACGATATTTCCTAATTTTTTAAGAGGTCAGAGAAGGGAGTTACCGCGTGGCCTGGAGCAGGTGATTCTGACTACCAAGGGAAAATTGGAGTACTACTCCACAGTGGAGGTAAGGAAGAATATTTCTGAAATACATAAGATGTCTCTTACTATTACTATGCCTTGTGATTAAGGTCAGTAGAAAACTACAACAACCCAATCCTGGCAGGACTACTAATGGCCCAGACCCTTCAGAAATGAAAGTTTGGGTCACTCTACCAGGTAAAATATAATGGCTGAGGTGCTTGCTGAAGGCAAAGGGAATACAAAATGGGTAGTGAAGAAAAGTAGTTGTAAATACCAGCTACCACCAGATGACAGTTACAGAAATGAGAATTGTAGTTCTCATGAGTATTTTCTACTTATATTTTTATTAATATACTTCTGTGTTTTCTTGTCTCTCTTATCCCCTTATCATGTAACGTAAGGTGTACTGATAGTATATCATAGTTATTAACCGTTGTTAACTTTAAATAATCATAGTATTGATGTTATGGAACACCAAGGAGAAGAGTAAACAACACTCCAGGACTTTATCTCCTCTTCTGGTGAAGTGGTTCATGCATTCTGGGTTGTATAAATGGTAGTTGTATCATATTAACTGAAATTATGACCTTCGTATTTTTCTCATTTGATGATTAAATGTAATTTAAGGAGATGTGTATAAGTGACAACATGACAAGGAGTGAACTTGTGATGATTAATTCTATATTTCAACCTGACTGGGTCATGGAGTGCCCAGACATTTGGTCAGTCATTTTTCTGGGTGTTTCTGTGAAGGTCTTTTTGGATGACATTAGCATTTAAATCAGTCGAATGAGTAAAGCAGACCACCCTCACTAATGCGGATGGATGGGCCTGCACCAACAGATGAAGGTTTAAATGGAACAAAAAGGCTGACTCTCCCCTGAGTTAGAGAGAATTCCTCCTGCCTGACTGCCTCCAAACTGGGGCATCTCATTTTTTTTCTGGCATTGTACTCAAATTAAAACATTAGCTCTTCCTGGGTCTCAAACCTGCTGGCCTTTGGACTGGAACTACAAAATGGTTTGTTCTACTGCTTCTTTGGCCTCTGGACTTGGACTGCAACTATACCATCAATCAGTTCTCCTGGGTCCCCAGCTTGCTGACCCATCCCCCTGCAGATCTAGGAACTCACCAGCCTCCATAATTGCCTGAGGTTATTCCTTGCAGTATCCTTATAATAAATATCTTAAGGGATTTATTTTAAAAATAGACTTCTATAATAATTATCTACATATATATTTGCTCAATCATTGTTCTGGGTGTTTCTTTGAAGGTCTTATAAGACCTGATCCAGAATCTGAGGGTGCCTGGGGTACCTGTGAAAAGTATGTCCTGTAGGTTTTTTAAGC
This sequence comes from Gorilla gorilla gorilla, assembly GCF_029281585.2. Taxonomy (NCBI): domain Eukaryota; kingdom Metazoa; phylum Chordata; class Mammalia; order Primates; family Hominidae; genus Gorilla; species Gorilla gorilla. The sequence goes on from NC_073247.2 coordinate 158,872,033, forward strand.
ATTTATTCCTTTTTCTCCACAAAAGGACTACAACACTGGGAACAAGATTTGAGGTAGGAACATGATCCTTTTTCTGCATCCTTTTCCTTTTTCTGTGAATGTCATATGTGTGTGTGTGTGTGTGTGTGTATTTATGTATATATATAAAGGGCTACATAAATCTCTTTGTATACGTAAAGTTTCCACAAGTATATGTACACACATGTTCATACATATATGTTCTCATCACTTCAATCCGTTCACATAATAGTTAAGACCAGCTAAAAACATATAAATAGTTCAAATGAAAGCAAATTTGGGGTATCATATCAAACTCTACTGATATGAGATTATCGTCACGGATACACAGGAATATTAAAGGGAATTTGAGTGTATCTAAGCCTTGAGGAGATCACTTCGTAAGATGGTTCATGGAGTTTGGAGTTCAGCAGGGAAGGGCAGGAGGATATTTGTGCTCCCTAAAAAGAAGGCTTAAATATTGTGAGGAAAGAAGATCAGTGTAAACTTTTCAGGGGTTTATAAGGCAAGAAGTGTATTTGGGTTGTATAGAGAGAAAAGGCTAAGAGGTACAAGAGAAAAAGTATCATGTTCCTACCTCAAATCTTGTTTCCAGTGTAGTCAGTCACTTTGTGGAGAAAAAGCAATAAATAATTGAAAAAACCTACATGAGAGACTTTTCCCTGGCACCCTCAGATTCTGGAGCAGATCTCTCAAGAGGTACTTCAGAGAGTACCTGGAAATGGCTCATCACTAAAGGCTGGGTACCAAGGCTCAAGGGAGGGCAGTATTGTCACTGAAATTCCACTCATCATTACCAATGCCACCACAAATGTTGTCCGTGTTGCACATTACTCTACTCAGAAGGGTGCCTTACAAATATTAATCTATTAAGTAACACCTTCCTGAATAAGGCACTACACATAGCATGGCTGATGGTGGTGGCACTGACCATCTTAATAGTAACACGGGGAAACTACAGATGAGGCTATTCCCAGAGAACCTCATTCTCTAGGTTTTACCCCACAGAATTCTCTTTAAAGCGTTGTATGAGTTGGCCCATCACTGAGTGGGTAGTTCTGACTTGTATCTGTTGTGCATTATTTCACTCCAAAAGGTGCAAAACATATTTCTAGACACATGCATGGCACTTCTTGAAGTGAAGCACTACACACAGCACAGCGGAAAATGTCCCTCACTCCGCCATTTCAGTCAGAATCCCAACACTCTCAGTCCACTAGGAATAAGCAGAATATACTCAATAGATTAAAGAAAAAACAAACCCTTTTTCCTCTCCCTTTTGTCTCCTATGTCTTTCGCTGAATGCTTATTACTTCACCTGCTGCACATTTAATGAGACAGATTTTTAGGACAGAGAAAATTTTCCCTCTTCCTCCCAGCCTTCGCATACTTCACTAAATTGTTCTGCTAATTCTCAATTTAATATAGTTGGCACATGAACAACTACTTCGTATGCCTCAAAAGCCAGTCATTACATAGAAAGGACCACTCAAGTGACTCATCATATCTAGCGATTGCAGGCCAGATAGAGCTCAGTTGAAACAGTGCTGGAGAGTTCTCTTCTTTCCAATTTGAATCTTCTTTATATCATTTGGGCCTTGGTTTGGCATCCTCTGTTCAGAGATGAAGGCCTACAGCAGCAGAAGCAGTAGTCACCACAGTCATGCACTTGCAAACCAGTGTTTAGACCAAGAAATATCTGCAACACATGTGAACACATGCATGCCACACATGCAAATAAACATGTGAACAATGAAACCAACGACCCCAAAACGAATGCTCACAAAATAGGGCAATGCAAACACAAAGACAAACACTGCATGATCTGACTCATATGCAGAGTCTAAGAAAGTTGATCTCATAGGAGTAGAGAGTAGAATGATGGTTACCAGAGTCTGGGGAAGGGAAGGGAAAGGGGGGTTGGGGAAAAATTGGTTTATGGGTACAGAGTCACAGTTAGGAGGGATAAGTAAGTTCTGATGTGTTATTGTGCAGAAGAGTGATTATAGTTAGTTAACAATATTTTATGGTATATTCCAAAATCACTAGAAGAGAGGGTTTTGAATGTTCTTCCCACAAAGAAGTGATGGACGTTTGAGGTAATGAAAATGCTAAATCCCTGATTTGATTATTACACAATGCATGTATGTATCAAAATATCTCACTATAGCTCATCAATATTTACAAATTATTATGTGTCAACTAAAAAAACAATAAAGGAGTAACAATTTTTTTTTTTTTGAGACAGAGTTTTGCTTTTGTTGCCCAGGCTGGAGGGCAATGGCACAATCTCAGCTCACTGCAACCTCCGCCTCCCGGGTTCAAGCGATTCTCCTGCCTCAGCCTCCCACGTAGCTGGGATTACAGGCATGTGCCACCAGACCCAGCTAATTTTCTGTATTTTCTGTAGAAGCAGGGTTTCACCGTGTTGACCAGGCTGGTCTTGAACTCCTGGCCTCAGGTGATCCACTGGCCTTGGCCTCCCAAAGTGCTGGGATTACAGGCATGAGCCACCGTGCCCAGCCGGGAGTAACAATTTTTAAGAATGTAAAACTACTACTGAAAATTCTAATTAACACACATTTAAAAACACCATTCAAAATCGGAATTAAAAAAACACACAAAATATACAAAACACATCCAAATATACAAAATTCTACAGGAAACAAAAACCCTAAAAAAGCAAACAAGCAATACAATAACAAAAAACAAAAAGAACATACACAATACAAAACCCCCCCAAAACATAAAAACAAATACACTAAAATGTAACTTTACTTTCCAATAATCCCAAACAAAACAGAGAACGAAGTTCAAAGGAAATCTAGCACGTATCAGGGATAGACGACACTGCACTGAGAAATGCTGCGAGTGTAGGAAGGAGAGCAGTGGACACTGAGAAGTAAGCAGATGAGGTATCATAATAAACAATGATAGAAAACAAAGTAGAACAGTTTCCCACCTCTTCACTACAGCCTGTATTTCCTCATGACTTTGGGTGAAGTGAGGTATTTGGCCACTGCAAAAACAAAATCCACACACATCAGTTACCAACTAGACACCAAGACATGATTTGAAAGAGCTTTCCTGGGAGATAAGGTAGCAGCAGACTATCAAATTCTATCCCATCCTCTGATATGGACACGTAACATTTACACCTTGCTTCCCAGGTCGTGCTTCCTGTGGGCTCCGGGAATTGGTTCTCCCTCCCCCTCTACTTTCTCCTCCCCCTCCCTCCCCTTCTCCTTCTCTCTCCCTCTTCCACCCTCTCCCTTCTCCCCTTTCTCCTCTTCCCCTCCCCTCCTTCTGCCTTTCCATACAGATATTTTTATATCAAGGTTCATAGCTACTTCTTTTCTAGTAGTCAAAGCCAAAATAGATATAAACTGGAGACAAATGGCCATTAACAGGTGAATGCATTTTTAAAAAACTGGAATACCCATACAGTGGAATACTACTCATCCATAAAAACAATTAAATTATTGATGCAAATAACAATGTGGACAAATTTCAAAATAATTATGCCAGGAGAAATAAGCTAGGCCAAAATAAACAGTATATACAGTATGATTCCATTTTAATAAAAACTTTTGGCCAGGCACCGTGGTTCATACCTGTAATTCCAGAGCTTTGGGAGGCTGAGGTGGGAGGATCAGTTGAGGTCAGGAGTTTGAGACCAGCCTGGCCAACATGGTGAAATCTCGTCTCTACTAAGAATACAAAAATTAGCTCAGCATGGTGGTGTGCGCCTGTAGTCCCAGGTACTCGGGAGGCTGAGGTAGGAGAATTGCTTGAACCTGGGATGCAGAATTTACAGTGAGCCGAAATCACGCCACTACACTCCAGCCTGAGTGACAGAGAGAGACTCCATCTCAAAAAATAAAAAATAAGAATCTGGAAAATAAAATCTAATCCATAGTGAATAAAAACAGATTAGTGGCTGCATGGCTCTGTGGTTATGTGCAGAAGACGGAAAATGAGGATCACAAAGGGGCAGGAGGAATCTTTCAGGGAGGATGTATAATATTCCCTATTTTAATTTAGGGGATGATTTCATGGGTGTATACACAGAATATGTCAAAGCGCAAACTTTATGTCAGTCATATATCAACGACGCTTTTTAAGAGCTAAAGCTATCACAATACAAAAATCTCAAAATAACTAACAAACACATGCTCATACACACAATTCAAAAAAACCATATAAGCTAAAAAAAATCAATCAACAAACAATGCAAATTATCCCTAACAAAAGAAAGAAATTTTAGCCTTATGTACCAAAACTTCTATAAATGATTTTTTAAAAAGTAATGAATCAGAAAAACAGGGCACAAATAAATAAAAACTAAGTAAACCAATAATATATTTTTAAACCCCTATCAACAATCATCCCAAATTAGAAAAGCTCAACAAACAGGATTAAAATAAATAAATAAATCAACTACAACAAATTCCAAACAGAATCAATACATGAACTTATCAATTAGAAAGCATGTTGCAAATACCAAACCATGTAAGCATACACACAGATACTGAGGCAAAACATTTAAAATCCAAGCAAACTCCCACAACATAAAAAAAAAAAACACATCCCCAATAAAGTGAAAACTTTCTGAGCCCCACACAATTAAAGGGGAAAAAATAACTACAGCAAAAAAACAAAATTCATACAAATTTAAATATCCCAAAACACAAGGGAAATGAAGAAACCCCCCCCCCCTCCACACACACACACACACAAAATAAAACAATAAACACAAACTGAAACTAAAAATACATGGAAAATAACAAAATACTTTAAAAAAGTCAACATCATTCAAAAGTAAAACAATCACAGAAATGCACGCATACACACCCACATCCATCCACCCACCCACCCACTCACATATACGCACACAAAAAGTCAAGCTGAAAAGCAAACAGAAATACACTAGAGAATAAAACAAAGAAAGATATAGCAAAACAGCAGGAAAGAAACAAACATGTCTAAATACACAAAGGAAACTACAACTAAAACTCCCAAGCACCTCTCAGTACAAATCAAACCAAACGCATAAATTAAAACCAAATCAAAACCAAAGAAGAAAACTCAGATTGGAACCAAAAACCAATAATTAAATCATGACAGCCCCCTCCCCCTGAAATAGGAATAAAACATTTGCTGAAACACAAACCACAATTCTAACTTAAAAAAAAAAAAAACAAACTTCTTCAAGTATCAACGAAACAACAACAAGCAGAGGTGCCATGAACACTGAATTGCAAACAATAAAAAATCACACTGTACCCCCAAAATATGTACAATGATTATGTGTCAGTTAAAAATAATAATACAAGCAAACAAAATAAACAAATAAACCTAAAAAGCAAGAACCAACGTTGAAAAATAAATGCACAGAGACTGTGGAAATGAAAGGACAATTAATTATAAACAAAATAATATCACAAAAAAGAAAAACAAAACCAAAATCAGTTACCAATGTCTGGATAAACAATATTACTAAGCAAAAACAATTGGAAAAGTCCCACCAAACCCAACCACAATATGCACATGAACGAATCAACTAACTAAATTAACTCATTTGTAAAAACCAACACACACATACTCACACACAAACTCACACCTTCTCAAAAATAAGCACAAATTTGAGAACAGTTTGCAGTGGTGCCACTGTCACTGCCCCAGACACACATCTAGGGTGGTGAGACTTTCTGCCCAGGAAAACTCTTAGAGCTCATGAAATAGGGAAGAAGATACCATGAGCAGTAGACACTGGTTGTACACAGGCGATAATGTAGTAGTATTAGTGATATAAAAGAAGAATACCCTTCCTCTTGATTACAATCTAAATTTTTGCCAAGATTTGGAACGGAGTGAGACATGTCACTGACTCGAGATGACAACAAAATTCCATAAACTTCAACTTGCCCACTTAAGGTGCTTTATGAGAATTAATCTGGAAGGGGTTACCAGGATGATTACCCTCCAACCCCACGCCACCTCCATTTTTCCAGCACTGTAGCGTGTACAACCTGCTTCCTAGTCACTGCTCCAGTCCTGAAGATGTTCTCCAGGGATCCGGCGCTGGCCATCTTTTGTCTGTGATTCTCAAGTTTTCTTTCTGAAGACCTTAGGTTAAGAAGGAGCAACTGAAGGAAAGTGGAAGGGAAAAGACAAATATATATGTTATCATTCTCAATAATCTGAGATGAATACCTTCACTTCTTTTTATTCCTTCATATAATTTTAAAAATAAAATGTTAAATATAATTCAAAGAAAACTAACAAAACAAAGATTCTAGGCAACTTCTTAACCTTTTATAGATATGTTGAATTTAGAAAGGACTGATATACACATATTTTCAATAAATATTTTTTAAAATATACATATAAATATTTTTAAAAAATATATACATAAATATTTTATATCTATATATATATTATTTTTTAACCAACAGATAGATAATTTTGGAAATAATGTATTTTTCCAAGTGAGGAAGAACACACAAACTCTTCAGGAAAGGCTTGTCTTCAATCCTGAAAGAGCAAGAGCTTTTTGGTGCAGAGGGATGCTTCTGAGGCAGGAGGGAATTTGAAGAGCCCACTGGGAAATGAAAAGGCTTGGAAGCTAAAAGAAATGTTGTGAGGAAAAATAGGTTGGAGGTTTTTCGAGGCAAAATGAATAGTTGGGCTCTGTAGCAGTAGAAGCTCTGAATATAAAAAGAGGAAAAGCCACATCCTCACTACAAATTTTCTTACCTGTGTGGGCATGCCTCCTTTGGACAAGGGTATATAAATCCCTGGAAAGCCTACATGGGTGATTTTTCCTGGGAGCCCTCAGTCCCTAGGATTTGCCTTTCAAGACCTGCCTATGGGAGTCCATTGAGTTAGCCCAGCAAGGGGAGGGTGGTGCTTGGACACAAGGGAGGGCAGCTCTGTGCATGCGGCTGTATACACTCACACCCATGGCCACCAAATATGCCTTACGGGATGTGTATTACTCTACTCAGAAAGGCTACAGTCATGTTTTAGTTTACATGAGTGACGCCCTCTGGAGTAGAGCACTACACTCAGCTGAAGGTGGTGGCTCTACCCAAATATATACGTGAACTTTAGATACGATGAAGAATTTCTAGTATGTTTGCCACTCCACTCCCATTCTCTAACCATCCTTTAGTGAGGATACTCTTACTTGCTGCATATTTCATGTGCTGATCTTGAGGCCTTTTTCTCTTCAGTCGGCAACAAATAATCTCACCAACATTTTCCTATTTACTTTCAAGTCATTAGGAATGGCATATTAAAAATGATTTGTCTTCTGCCAATGTTAAAGGTCTCCCCACCCTCTGTGCCCCCAAATTCCTAGTCCCTTGGTTCAGAGTTATTTAACTTAACACCAAAACAACAGAGAGAACAAGGTAAACATGCAGAGAACTCAAGCAAAAGAGATACATCATTTAGGCAGTGCCAGGATTCATAGGACAAAAATCTCATTTTCTCCACCATTCTTGGCGATTATACAGATCATTTACCTTGCCTGGAATCATTTCCAAGAGAGCAATTGCCTTAGAACCTAGTTATATCTTATTCTTCCTTCTCAGCCCTGGACTTTCTCAACATTTCCTAGAGTTCTTGTCAAGAGGGTCTCTTTCAAAATTTTCATTTGGAGACACAGGCCTCCCAGGAATCTATTTTTTCCTTTCAATACTGAGGCTGAAGAAAGGTGGAAGCAAGTAGGAGTAAGAGATCCACAGACCCCAAACTAGTTATACTTTAAGAGCTAGGGAGCCAAGTTAAACAAAAGACTGTAAAGAGAGAGGGAGGTGTACTGAATAAATTAAAGCATTAGCTAAATTACTTGCCATGGAGCAAGAGAAAGGGAGACTATGGTGTGGGACGTTTAATCTGGACATGTCCAAGTCTCCCAGCATTCAGGAACCTCCACCAGTGTCAATAGTCCAAAATGACCCAAGTCTACATCTACACACCAGTATATCAAAACTCAAACAAAAATATTTCTAAAATCAATTCTACCTCATAAATAAGTGAAACAATGCTCAATATCACTAATTAGGGAAATGCAACCAAAACCACAATGTGATACCACTTCACACCCATTAGAATCAATATTATCAACAAGCAAACAAACAGAAAATAACAAGTGTTGACAAGTGAAGAAATTATAACCCCGTGCATTGCTGGTAGGAAAGTAAAATGGCACAGTCACTACAGAAAACAGTATGGTGGTTCTTCAAAAAATTAAAGATAGAATTACCATATTTCAGCAATTGCAGTATTGGGTATATACCCAAAAGAACTGAAATCAGTATTTCCAAGGGACATAGTGCCCCCATGTTCAAAGCAGCATTATTTATAATAGACAAAAGGTAGAAGCAATACAAGTGTTCATCAACAGATAAAGTGATATGCAAACTGTGGTATATGCATACAAGGAAATGTTATTTGCCCTACAAAAGGAAATAATTTTCTTTTTAAACTGGGTTTCCTTATGTTGTTCAGGCTAGAATCTAACTCTTGGACTCAAGCGATCTTCCTGCCTCAGCCTCTTGAGTAGCTGGGACTACAGTCATGTGCATCCATGTCCAGCTTAGAAATAAAATTCTGACACATGCTATAACATGGATTAACCTTGAAGACAATATGCTGAGTAAAATAAACCAGTCACAAAGGAAAACTACTGTATGATTTTATTCTATTCAGTCCCTGGAATAGGCAAACTAGGAGAGACAGAAAGTGGAATAGAGGTTACCAAGAGCTGGGAATGGGGAGTCAGTGTTTAATGGTCACAGAGGTTTAGTTTGGGATAATGAATCATTTCTGGAGATGGATTGTGGTGATCATTGCACACCACTGAGGATTTACTTAATTCCACTGAATTTTACACTTAAAATGATTAAAATGGTAAATTTTATGTTATATACATTTTACAATTTAAAAAAAATTAACCTCCAAATAATTCCAAATACCTATGAAAATATAAGAACCCACCCCCAAAACAGATACCAAAACTAAAACAATCAATCAGTAATAAAGCAAAAAAATACGGCCACGAAGCAAAATAAAACCACTCTAAGTAGATACGTGTTGTACAGTGTTAGCAACACTAGTAGATAAAATAGAAGATATTTCCTCCTCTTGATATTAACCTAAATTCCCATTTAAGGTGGGCAACAAATTTCCTTTAAAAGAAGTTATCAAGTAAACCCCCTGGTGTGGATTAAAAGAAGAGATGCATCAGAAAGCCCCATTTCCTAACACAGGAAGGTAAAATATATAACCCGATTCCCAGACAAGGTTCCTATCTTGCTTATGGTCACCAGGCCTCTGAGACTTAAAGCTTACAGCTCTCTTTTGTGCTCTTTGTACTCTCTCTCTCTCTCTCTCTCTCTTTCTCTCTCTTCTCCTTTCTGTCCCATCCACGAGGTTAAGTGGAGACATCAAACAGAAAATGTGATACAAAAACTCACTTAGCACTTCATCATTATAAGACTCTCTAAGGACTGATCCCACCTTGACATTATTCTTCTCACATATAAACCTGAGGGAAAAAGTAACAAAAGTACAAGTGTCAGAAAAGAATAACCGTTTTGGGAAAATTGAATTATTTGGTAATATCATATAAGATCCAAAGTATATCCAAAGGAACTGAACGCTCGTAGGTCTATGAAGAAAGAAGTGGCTTCAACCCAGAGATTCAATAGAATTTTTAAAACAACAACTTTATTGCAGTATCACTGATAGATTGAAAACTGTATATATTTAGTATATACAGTTGATAAGTTTGGACACACCAATGAAACCATCACTGCAATCAAGGTAATAGATAGATACATTCATCATCTCCAAAAGTTTCCTTCTGTCCCTTTGATTTTGATTTTGTTTTTCCGTGGTAAGAATATAACATGAGATCTACACCTTAACATAATTGTAAGAACACAATACAATATAATTAATTATAGGTCCTGTGTTATACAGCAGATTTCTATAACTTTTTTAATCTTGCATAAGCAAAACTCTATATCCACTGAAAAACAATTACTCATTTCCCTCTTCTCCCAGTGTCTGGCAACCACCATTCTATTCTCTATTTCTATGTGCTTGACTATTTCAGATGCCTCATATAACTGGAATCATACAGTACTTGTCCATCTGTGACTGGCTTAATAAGTTGATTCAAAAATGGACAAGGTACATGAATAGAAATTTCTCCAAAAAAGACACACAAATGTCCAACAGGTATATGAAAACATACTCAGTATTAGGAATCATTAGGGAATGCAAATCAAAACCGTAATGACGAATCATACTGCACCTGTTAAAATGGCTGTAATTCAAAAAAGATAAATGTTGGTGGGTGTGGAGAAAAAGTAATCCTTGTTGTGTTAGTCCATTTTCATACTGCTATAAAGAACTGCCCGAACTAGGTAATGTATAAAAGAAAGAGGTTTAATTGACTAACAGATCCGCATGGCTGGGGAGGCTGTTTCCACTTTGCCTTCCACAATTATGGTGGAAGGCGAAGGGGAAGCAAGACACGTTCTTCACAAGACGGCAAGAAGGAGAATGAATGCACGAGGAACTACCAAACACTTATCCCACCAGCAGATCTCGTGAGAACTATCATGAGAACAGCATGGGGGAAACCACCCCCATGATTAAATTACCCCTTCCTGGTCTCTCCCTTGACATAGTGGGATTATGGGGATTATAATTCAAGATGATATTTGGGTGGGGACACAAAGCCTAACCATATCACTTGTACACTGCTGGTGGTAATGTAAATTAGTATAGTCATTTTAAAAAACACTATGGAAGTTCTTCAAAAAATTAAAAACAGCGCAACTATACCAACCAACCAACAATCCAGCTCCTAGGTATATATCCAAAATAATTAAAATCAGAATCTTGAAGAGATGTTTGCATTCTTATATTTATTACAGCATCATTAACAATAAGCAAAATATAAAAGCAACCCAAATTTCCATCAACAGATGAGCAGATAAAGAAAATGTGGTACATACATACAAATTAAATATTATTCAGCCTTAGTAAACAAGTCAGTTCTACCATTTGCAACTACATGAATGAATCTGGAGGATATTAGGCTACATGAAATAATTCGGAGTTTTGGTGTAGATGTGGAGGAAGCTGAGCAGCTGGAGAAAATTTAGAAAGAAAGGAAAGTTTTGAAAAGAGTGAAAGGAATTGTCAGGTGACCAATGGTTAAGAGTTTGGGGGGAAAGAGAAAATTGGGTTCTACAGAGAAGACAAACAGTGATAAAACAGGGGAGCTATGTTCTCCTAGCAGGTCTTTTTTTCTTTTTCTTTTTCTTTTTTAAGGGACAGGGTCTTGCTCTGTCACCCAGGATGGACTGAGTGGCATGATCATAGCTCACTGGAGACTCAAACTCCTCGGCTCAAGCGATCCTCTCATCTTAGCCTACCAAGTAGCTGGGACTACAGACATGTGTGCCATGACTGGCTAATTTTTATTTATTTTTTATTTTTTTGTAGAGGTGGGGTCTCGCTATGTTGCCCACGCTGGTCACAAACTCCTGGCCTCAAGTGATCCTCTAGCCTCAGCTTCCCAAAGCGCCGGGCTTACAGGCATGACCCATCATGACTGGCCCTCTTAACAAGTTTTTTTTTTTTTTTTTTTGAGATGGAGTTTCACTCCTGTCACCCAGGCTGGAGTGCAGTGGCGTGATCTCAGCTCACTGCACCCTCAACCTCCTGGGTTCAAGCGATCCTCCCACCTCAGCCTCCCAAGTAGCTGGGATTACAGGAGCCCACCATTACGCCCAGCTAATGTTTGTATTTTTAGTAGAGACAGGGTTTCACCATGTTGGCCAGGCTGGTCTCGAACTCCTGACCTCACGTGATCCACCCACCTTGGCCTCCCAAAGTACTGGGATTATAGGCGTGGGCCACCGCACCTGGCCTTAACAAGTCTTATTTGTTTCTATTTGGTCAGGCCATTTTTGAAGAAAGAAATGTGAATCACCAAATCACCTACTTCGGAGGCTTCAACTATGGGATCTTAGTCTTGATGTTTTGCACCTTAGAAGGCACCTAAGAAAGTTTTTTGAGATAGACCAGTATTGAAGTGGAGGAAGGGTGCCTAGGCTCCAAAGAAAGCAGCTCTCCGCATGCTAATAAACACCACCCAGTCTCAGTGCTACCATCCATGTGTATTTGTTGTGCATTTACAGCCAAAATGGGGTTATAGGAAACTAATTATCCTCAGACCTGAACCAATTAAAAAACTGACAAAATATAGGGAACAACAGTTTATAAGACTTTACCAGAAATCAGGCAGTGAAGGACAGCAATTCCTGAGAGATGGAAAATAAACTATAAATATTATTTGTACATATTAGCAATGAACAATTGTAATAATTTTTAAATAATACCACTTAATCTAGAACAAAAATTACATAGTTAGCTATAAATAAATGGAGAAATATACTGTGCTTATGGATTGGAAGAAACAGTGTTGTAATATATCAAATCTTCCCATGGGGATCCAGAGACTCAGCACAACGTTAATCAAATTCTAACTAGAAATGTTTGTAAATATCAGCAACTTTATTTGAAAATTTATATTTTTATTATGTAAGTTTAAGGTATAATTAAAATGTTTTGGTATAGATATATATAAAGTAAAATGATTACCACATGCAAACAATTTATAATATCTCACACAGTTGGCTTTTTGTGGCAAGAACACTCTAAAATGTTTATGGAAAGACAAAAAAATAAGAATAGCCTAATCAATTTAAGAAATAGGTACAAGGCCGGGCGCGGTGCCTCACGCCTGTAATCCCAGCACTTTGGGAGGCCGAGGCGGGCAGATCACAAGGTTAGGAGATCGAGACCATCCTGGCTAACACAGTGAAACCCCGTCTCTACTAAAAATATAAAAAATTAATTAGCCGGGTGTGGTGGTGGGCGCCTGCAGTCCCAGTTACTCGGGAGGCTGAGGCAGGAGAATGGCGTGGACCCGGGAGGCGGACCTTGCAGTGAGCCGAGATTGCGCCACTGCACTCCAGCAGCCTGGGCGAGAGTGCGAGACTCCATCTCAAAAAAAAAAAAAAAAAATAGGGACAAAGATGGACTAATATTTTGATTCAAGACTTAGCTATAGTAATCAAGACAATGTGGTATTGGCAAAAGGAGAGAGAGAAAGAAAGAGATTAATGGAACAGAATAAGGAGTCCAGATATAGACCCACAAAAATACAGTGAAAATGTTGGTTGTGGATTAGCTAGAGATATCACATATTTCCAGGGTGTGAAATAGTACAGCCACTTTGAATGTCTGACAGCTTCTAATAAAATTCAACATACATCTATGTAAGGCACAGCAATCCCACTCCCAGGTATTTATTTACCGTAGAGAAATAAAAATGTGTGTTCACACAAAAAAACTCAGTGTACTCAAATGTTAATAACAGTTAAATTTTTGATTGCTACACATTGGAAGCAATGCAAGTATCCTTCACCTGGTGAATAGATAAACAACACTTGTGATACATCCATATAATGGAATACTATCTAGTAATAACAAGAAGCCCACACAACTTCATGAATATCAAGTACATTATGCTATGTGAAAGCCAAATATAAAAAGACTACATTCTATATGATTTCACTTGTCTGAAGTTATTGGAAAGAAAACTATATGGGTAGAATGCAGATCAGTGGTTTCTAAGGTCTAAAGGTGAGGGAAGGCAATTGAATGCAAATGGACGTAAAGGAATTTGGGGGGGTGGCAGAAATATTGAAGTGTCAGCTACATTATTAAATATGTTTGTAAAAGCTCATGAAATCGTACAAATAATTATGATGAACTTTGCCGTATGTAAGTTGTACTTCCAAAAGCTGATTTTAAAAAAACTCTTCACAGGAAAATAATGGCAAAAACATGCAAAAATATTACTCTGCTTCAACCAGCCCAAGCCCAAATATCCTTCCTTCTTCTTTTTCTCCATCCTCTCTTTTACCTCAAAGTATTCATTTTAACAGCTCTATAGATTTCCAGAATATCTGAGACTCACTGCTGAGCAAAACCCTAAAGAAAATACTCACAAACAAGCAAACAACAAGTAAAATCAACAATAAAAAGAATAAAAGCAAACTCAAGGAAAAGAATCCCCAAAACACATAAAGAAAATTTTAAAAATACAAAAACAAATGACTCAGAGAATCTCTCTCTCTCTCTTTCACACACACACACGCACACACACAGTAAACCCAAACAATTATAACTACAACAAGAAAAAAAATACTGAAAATTCTAAATATAAAACCCTACATCAGTGAAAACAAAATAGCAAACCAACAAAAGCCGAACACACAAAATAAAGTGAGACAAGTGGCTGGGAATAAACAGGAAAAGTGACAAACATCAGTTGCCAACTCAATGCTCTTTTGTGATTTAAAGGCTGGGTACGTCAGGATATACCTAATTTCCCGGTATGAGAACACACAATACACAAAGTACTTCCCACTAACTTCTTCAATCCTGCAATGGTGTCCGGGACAGCGAAATGTTTGCTGTCTGTTATCTGTGTTTTTCTCTCTTTGCTAGTCTCTTAGAGGAAGCTGAATTAAGATAGGATTCCTTAAGAAGAGAAATAAAAGTCTATGAAATATTTATTCAGTTCCAAAAGTCTGAGAAGTAAAACCTCTCATCACTTCAACAAATTATGTTTGACACAAAATGTACTCAAAAAAAGTTAACACAATAGAGAACTCAGAAATAACTCAGCACACCTACAACTATCTGATCTTCGACAAACCTGACAAAAACAGCAATGGGGAAAGGATTCCCTATTTAGTAAATGGTGCTGGGAGAACTGGCTAGCCATATGCAGAAAACTAAAACTGGACCCCTACCTTACACCGTATACAGAAGTTAACTCAAGATAGTTTAAAGACTTAAATGTAAAACCCAAAACTATAAAAACCTTAGAAGAAATTCTAGGCAATACCATTTGGGACATAGGTACAGGCAAAGATTTCATGATGAAGATGCCAGAAGCAATTGCAACAAAAGCAAAAATTAACAAATGGGATCTAATTAAACTAAAGAGCTTTGGCAAAGCAAAAGAAACTATCACCAGGTGAACAGACAGCCTACAGAATGGAAGAAACTTTCTGCAATCTATACATCTGACAAAGATCTAATATCCAGAGTCTACAAGGAACTTAAACAAGTTCACAAGAAAAAACCAAACAGCCCCATTAAGAAGTGACCAAAGGACATGAACAGACACTTCTCAAAAGAGGACACACGTGTGGCCAACAGACATATGAAAAAAAGCTCAACATCACCCATCATTCAAAAAATGCACATCAAAACCACAATGAGATACCATTTCAGACCAGTCAGAATGGCTATTACTAAAAAGTCCAAAAATAACAGATGCTGGCAAGGTTGCAGAGAAAAAGGAATGCTTCTACACTGTTGGTGGGAGTGTAAATTAGTTCAACCATTGTGGAAGACAGTGTGGTGATTCCTCAAAGATCTAGAGACAGAGATACCATTTGACCCAGCAATCCCAATACTGGGTATACACCCAGAGGAATATATTCATGTAAATCATTCTATTATAAAGACACATGCACTCGTATGTTCACTGCAGCACTATTCACAATAGCAAAGACATAGAGTCAACCTAAATGCCTATCAATGATAGACTGAATAAAGAAAATACGGTACATATACACCATGGAATACTATGCAGTCATAAAAAGGAATGAGATCATGTCCTTTTCAGGGACATGGATGGAGCTGGAAGCCGTTATCCTCAGCAAACTAACACAGTGAAAGAAAACCAAACAAAAAAAAATATTTTTTTGGACCAAAAAAAATATGAATCCTGAAACACCTAGAGGGATTAGAGGGGCCCTCAAATCCTAGGTCTGGACTCTCCAGAGGCACTTAAGAGTCTTCTGCAAGGATAGCAATTTGGCCAAAATGAGTACATCTATGTGTAGACGACAGCCACACCACCTCCCCACAGGGCCGCCACATGTACTTGTACATGTTGTGAATTAAAGTGACTATCATATTTTAGTACACCTGATAGCACCTTTTGGAGCACAGTACTGCACAAAGCAGGATTAAATGTAGCAGCCCTACCCAAATGCTCCCCAATCATATTACTTTCATACAGTTGCTTTATGCTTCCAGCACATATGTAGCCCTTCAGATTATATAAAAGACCTATGAAACATACACCCCTGTTACCCTCACTCTGTCATCCCTCCCTGCATTAGTATCTCCTCACCTGCTGCATGCATGATTTGCAGATTTTCTGGCTGAGAGAGAATAATTATTTTTTCTTCTCTCACTCAGATTAGGTATATTCTTATCTGTGTTAATCTGTTGAATTTCATTATAAGTGATATTTATGTATTATTTACTTTCCTCCAAAGTTGAAAGGACTCATCAACATACCTACATCATCCTTCTCTATTCCAAACTTCCACCTGAAATTTCCAAAACCTTTTGTGAAAGGCAGAGTTCTAAGATAGTCCTGAAGATGAGCCCCATGCACATGCCCTGTATAATCTCCCCTTTAGGGAGAGCAGGAGCTTTGACGTTCACAGAATTTCACTCCCATGATTATGTTATGCTGTACAGCCAATGGAAAGTTACAGATGTAATTAAGGTCACTGGGCTTCTGAGTTAGATTTAATCAAAGACAGAGTATCTTGAGTGGCCCTGACCTAATCACATAAGCTGTTTAAAAGAGGATATAGAGACCAGCAATAAGAAAAAGCAGCCTTGAAGAATCAAATTGCCATATTGTGGATAGACTGACATGATAAGCAATGGCAAGTGGCATTCTTGGAGCTGAGAGCCTCAGTCTTAGAGCTGCAAAGAAATACCTTTTTGCCAATTTTGAAGAAGTCCTTGAGCCCCAGATGAGATCACAACCCTAGTTGAAATCTTGATTTCAATCTTTCAAGACCTTAAGCCAAGGACCCTGCTAAACTATGTACAGACCCCTGACTCATGGCAACTGTGGGATGATAAATGTGTACTGTTTTAAGCTGCTTAAATTTGAAGTAATTTGTTATGCATATATTGAAAATTAATACACCCTTGGAGTTTCATACCTTAATGAAAGAACAAACTGCTAAGAAGCATAGAAAACGTGCAGGAATCTCATGCGAGAGAAGTAGTAGTCAGGAGTTGCCAACAGATAAAGGGCAGAGACCCCTGTACCTCTTCCTTCTCTAGAAAGGAAACAAAATATAAAGCTTACTTGGATTGATCTTCAAAAGAGAAAATGGGCTGACAGCCTAGAGATGTCCTGTTTCTCCTCTCACCCTGGATTTTTAAGCCTTTTTTCACAGGTCTGGTTATAGAGAGAATCTATCCAACTATTCATTCTGAGTCACAGGCCTTCATGTGTTTTTATTTTTCTGGCCTTGACAAATGCCCCCAGATAACACGGAAGGAAGAAGGTAAACTGATTCCAAGACCAAAAAACATTCTTGGTTTAAGAACACAAAAACCAGATTATGGAAAATTTTGTGGTTTGTGAAGTTGGGAAATTTGGAAAAATATGTACCTCTCCAAGTTATGCACGGTGAAGAATGTTTAAGAGGTCAGTGGCACTTCAACTGGACTTCGCTAAGTTCTCCAGAATTTAGGGTCCTATCTTGCCTCTAGTAACCTAAAATGAGTCAAGTCTGCATCTCACAGAACTATAAGAAGTCTCACATCATCCACAAATAGAGGACTCCAAATATTTACATTCACCAAATCATCTTTGGTCCTCAAATTGACTCCCCTTTGTGGTCACTGTCCGTCATCCTTTATTTCCAGTAGGAATATTAACAGGAAAAACAGAGCAGACAAGAAATTTCTCCAGTATCTATAGACATTTCAGATCTGAAAGAGCTGGTAGGTAGAGAATTTGACATTAGCCCTTCCCACCCATCCCCACTCAACCCTTCTTTACATTCTACATATAAGCATAGCTTATTCATCTAATTTGTTAGGAACAGGGATGGATATTTTCATTAAAAAAGATAAAACACGGCAAAAACTGGATTTATCTTTATCCATCATCAAATACATAAGTAATGGCACGATGATGGTGGTTTCAATAACTAATACCTAGGTATAGCTTTCATCACTGACTGTAAAAGGAAAGAAGGCAGGGTTGAAGGCAGGCCTCCCTCTCTAGCAATGCAGAGAAAGGTGGGGTCTTCCTATTTTTTGAGATGAGGACTGCTACTTAATGTCAACCAACAACTAGAATGTAATGCTGGTTTTAACCCTCATAATAATGTAACCATGTAAAAATGAGGATATACTTTAGCCTCAAACCTGGATGTGGTCCAGTAAATGAAAATAATTTAAGTATCTATATGTACGTACAAAAATTTAAACCTGCTATCTAATTTTATCATACCCAGTGGCTCAACCTCAAGGAGACATTAGTAGACAAACATAACCAGACATCGTGATGTCCTCTGATGAGGGCTGAAGATCCTGGATGCAAGTGCAGTGGATTCCAATCCAGATCCTTTTCACCCTTCCGATGTGAATACTTGTGTGTTTTGTCAGAGCCCCTTTGTTTTGTGAGCAGGGCCATTATCAAAGCTCTACAAAAGGAACTGTGAGCTGTGAGCTGAATCAAATGTTTAATACATTCTAGTGCTGGATTTAGAAGAAAAGAAACTAAGGGAGGGCAGTGAGTTGATGTAAAAAAGGGGACACTGTAGAGTGGCTGCCTGGGTTCAAATACAAGCTCTGCTTCTTGATAGCTGTGTGATCATAAGGCATTTATTAAAATTATTTTTCTTGTCTTATTAGTAAAATGAGAGTGGATATAACAGCTCCTACTTCATAAGGTTCTTGTAAAGATTCACTGAATTTCTGTACATTAAGAGCTTAGAATTCATCACATAAACAGAATAAAAACAAAAACTACATGAACGCTTCTACGCTGCTGGTGGGAGTGTAAATTAGTTCAACCATTGTGGAAGACAGTGTGGCAATTCCTCAAAGACCTAGAACCAGAAATAGCATTTGACCCAGCAATCCCATTACTGGGTATATACCCAAAGGAATATCAACTGTTCTATTATAAAGATACATGCATGAGTATGTTCACTGCAGCACTAGTCACAATGGCAAAGACATGGAATTCACCTAAATGCCCATAAACGGTAGACTGGATAAAGAAAATGTGGTACATATGCACCATGAAATACTATGCAGCCATAAAAAAAGAATGAGATCATGTCCTTTACAGGGAAACAGATGGAGCTGGAGACCATTACCTTCAGTAAACTAGCACAGGACCAGAAAACCAAATATGGCATGTTCTCATGCATAAGTGGGAGCTAAATGATGAGAACACATGGACACATAGAGGGGAACGACACACACTGGGGCCTATCAAAGGGTGGAAGGTGGGAGGAAGGGTAGGATCCGGAAAAATAACTAATGGATACTAGGCTTAATACCTGGATGATAAAATAATCTGTACAACAAACCTGCATGACACATGTTTACCTATATAACAAACCTGCACATCCTGCATATGTACAACTGAATTTAAAATAAAAGTTAAAAAAAAGACCAGAAAAGACCAGAAATAATTACCAAAAAAAAAAAAAAAAAGGAGGTTTAATACCTGGGAGAAAAAAAATACTTTGGTCTTTAGTAGGGTAAGGATCTGAGAAGGGAGGGAACTGATGGATGCCTAAGGGGAAAATCTTAAAAATGAAGAGGAATGTCGATAGGTGGTAAGTTAAGAGATTTGCAGGCTACGGTTGGGAATAGGTTCTTACAAAAGAAAAAACACTTTATAGGTGACAGGAACACCATGAAGACACTGAAAGGCTTGTTACCATTTTGGTCAAGCAACTTTGGCAAAAGGGATCTGAATCTCAGAAGAAACTCAATGGGAAGTTTTTCCTCAGACTTTCAGCTTCTAGGTCTTACGTCTGATAATTAATTTAGAGAATTAACTGAGCTAGTCCAGAGCAGGGAGGGTGTCAGTAGAAATATCTGCATTCTAGGGAAAGTATTATACTGCTTGCAACTTAACACCCCCCATGTATCCACCGTGCCATGTCATATGATGTATATATCATGTGTTACTCCACTCACAGAGGTGTCAATCATATCTAATTACACATGATTGCCTCCCTCTTGAGAAGAGTACCACATGAAGAATAGAACATTTAAGGATGGCAGCCCAGCCTAATGACTGACTCATGCACCTTTCTTTTTATATTTTAAAAATATGTAATTGACAAACAAAATTTGTATATATTCAAGGTGTGCAATGTGATTTGATATATATATATACATCGTGTACTGATTACCATAGTAAAATTAATTAACACATCATTCACCACTCTTAGTTACCATTTGTGTGTGTGTTGTGGGGGTGTGGTGAGGACACTTAAAATCTGCTCTCTTATCAAATTTCCAGTAAACAATTACAGCATTATTATCACTATGCTACACATTAGATAGCCAGAGCTTATTTTATTACATAACTCAAAGTTTGTACTCTTTGACCAACATGCATCTTTCAAAAACACATCACTGTTTTCAATCTGATTGGTGACTGGTGTTCATACAAAGGGGCTCTGTAGCATGCACTACACTGTCTTTCTTCATCCATCCTTTCCTGTGTTGTCCAATCATGGTTTGGAGTTATGACATGGCAATTTTCAGAACTATGAACCATTAAGCTTTTCTGCTAGACTCTCTTGTGCACGGAAGAAAAATCCTTGCATGTCTTATCCTGTTTATTTTTTCCATTATTATAAAGTGTTAGAAAGCAGTTTACATTCCTCAGGTCTAATAGTTAACAGGAAAATATACTCTATGTCATCTACGCTTGTCACCTGAAGATGAGTCGCTCTACCTGAGTTACATCCCTCAACTCCTGAACCACAGAATAAGCAGGGAAAACACACAAGATTCTAGGATAGGATGGTACTCACTGATGTGATGGAGAGTAGAAATGTCTGTTTCTCCTTAAATCCTAGAGCAAAAATAAAAATATTTTACTTACCAGGAATGAACTGCAAAACAGAAAATGTTCTTGGCATCTACGGATGCCATTAAACTTCTTCCAGTTTGTGAGATTTCTGAGTCTTTCCCTCGAGCGTGGTCTTTTCAAGCATTTTTGTTTGCATTTTTCTCCATTTGGAAACATGCAACTATGTGTCTTCATTTTCCTGGATGAACTAAATCTGGGACACCAAAATATAGTAACACAAATATGGTAAATGGATGTCAGAGAACTGGGATGGAAGAAAGAGGTGATTGTAAGTAGCCTAAAATGTGAAGTGGCTATCAGTCAAAAATTATGGTATCTTAATGGAAGAAACAAGTTCCCAGCCTTTCTCATGTACCCTACCCTTAATTTTGTGTTGCTGTGGCTAAGCAACAGGTGCAGATGTTAGGGGCACTGTTCGTACACTCAGCTCACTTTTGTAGGGTGGAGGCTTTAGTGTGGTTTTGGCAGGTTGAGAATATGGGGTCTCTGATCATCCTCACCCCAGAATAATTATAAAACAGAGTTTCAACCCTGGAATGAGCAGGCTGAGAAGACCAAAATCTACGACTACCAATCTTCACTCTATACATAAAGCAGGAGTGTTGCGAAAGAAGCAGGTCGCTGCACCTACCCAAAGCTTGAGAGCAGTGAGTCAGAGATTCTTTTTCCCAGTGTGAGAAGTGAGTTTGAATAAAAGATGGTATTATAGCTCTCCTAAAAAAAAAAAATAGGACTTTATTTATAGCAGAGTCAGGGAAAGCTCAGGCTTAGCGATGCTCCAGGTAACAACACAGATTTTGGAGGTGAGTAAGTAAGATGGATTTGGTAGCTGTATGAGAGCAACAAGCTAAACCACAGGCCAGCTTATTTACCAGAGTATCCGATAAGCTGACAGCTAATAAGAGCCTTCCTGTATCAGAACAAACCTGAAAGACTTGCCTTTAAAACAATGTGTTCAAAGTGGCTCAAATTATTTTGATCAAACTCTGATACGTTTTTCCCTTAAAATTCAAAAAAAACGATAGAGAAAGTCAGCATTCAGTGAGAAAACCTAACATCTCTGTGTGATACACAGAGACCACTAGCTGGACAGAGAGATCAGGAAAAGAAACAAAAAGAATGCTACTAAAATCACTGTCATCTTAGAGTTACTATGTGCATACATAGGCTGTGCTCTCTAAAGAACAGTATAAGAAAATTCACAGCAGATAAGTAAATAAACTCCAGCCAATTCAATAAACAAATTAAAAACAGACAACAAAACAACAACAGTAAAAGCCGGGTGCGGTGGCTCACGTCTGTAAATCCCAGCACTTTGGGAGGCTGAGGTGGGTAGATCACCAGGTCAGGAGATTGAGACCATCCTGGCCAACATGGTGAAACCCCGTCTCTACTAAAAATACAAAAATTAGCTGGGCGCGGTGGCGGGCGCCTGTAGTCCCAGGTACTCAGGAGGCTGAGGCAGGAGAATCGCCTGAACCCAGGAGGCAGAGGTTGCAGTGAGCCGCGATCACGCCACTGCACTCCAACCTGGGTGATAGAGCGAGACTCCATCTCAAAAACAAAACAAAGAAACAAAAAAAATATAATTCCTCAGAGGAAGTGGTTATTATCCAGAATACAATATTTATTAACTATCCTGTTTTACAGAAAATCATAATATGTACAAAAAAAGATAGTGTAGTCTTTACAGATAACAAAAATATATGACAGAAAATGCCCATGAGAGGGCACAGAAATCATGCTAACAGTTAAAGACTTTATCGCAACAATTAAAGATTTCAAAGAAATAAAAAAAAATTTAGATGTAAAGGAAGTTATGATGGCAATGTCTCATCTAAAGTTTATAATAATAAAAATGTAGAAAACACTTTTTTTTTTTTGAGACGGTGTCTCCTCTGTCGCCCAGGCTGGAGCGCAGTGGTACGATCTTGACTCACTACAACCTCCACCTCCCAGGTTCAAGTGATTCTCCTGCCTCAGCCTCCCAAGTAGCGAGGACTACAGGCACCTACCATCATGCCCGGCTAATTTTTGTATTTTTGTAGATATGGGGTTTCACTATGTTGGCCAGGCTGGTCTTGAACTCCTGACCTCAGATGATCTGCCTGTCTCGGCCTCCCAAAGTGCTGGGGAAAACACTTATTAAAAAGGAAAATATGGATTTTAAAAGTTCAATAACTTAAATATAAAAGTTCAATAGAGAATCTCAACAGTATATTTCAACTATCAGAATAAATAATACATCGCACATTAATAGTACTAATGCCTTATGAAGAACGCAGAGTAAAATGAATGAGGAAAAATGAACAGAGCATCAGGGAAGTAAAACACCAGAAAGGGCAAAAGATTTGCATTATGGAATTACCAGAATAAGAAGAGAGAGAAAAGGAAAAAAGAAACCTGCTCAAATATTCTTAGGAAGGAACACTTCCTAAATTTGATGAAAAATGTTACACATCCAAGAAGTAAAACAAATTTCAAGTAGAACAAATACAAAGAAACTCAGATTAACAGACATTACATGCAATCTGTTGATACCTATGGAAAATAGTTAATATTGACTGCTGCAGGAGAAAAGCAACTCATTGCATACGGGGATTTTTGTAAGATTAATAGCTGACTTTTCATAAGAAAGTATACAGACCAGAAAGCAGTGGGAGGTTATATTCAACATGCCAAAACAAAAACAGTCAAACAAGAATAATATATTTAAGGCTAACCGCTGTTCACTATAGCACTAAAAGCACAACTCGTAACATAAATATATCAATAAATTGCACTTTATTAAAATTGTAAACACTTGCTTTGTATGAAACAGTTAAGAGAATGAAAAAACAGATTGTGGACTGAGATACGCATGCAAATCACATTTTTAAAGGAGTTGTATTCAGAACATATAAGAACTCTTAAATATCATTAATAATAACTCAGTGCAATAAAATTTGTAAAAATTCCTCAATGGATACTTCATTAAGAAGATGTATGAATGGCAAATAAATATATTAAGAGACACTCAATACTTGTAGTCAATATGAATGTGCGAATTAAAACTACAATGACAAAAATCTATACAAATATTACAGTGGCTAATAAAAACACAAAACAACACAAAAATTGCCAATAAAATACACTGATAAGAATATGAGTAACTGGAGATGTTAGACATTTTTCATGGCAGCAAAAAAGTTTAAAGCAGTTCTGGAATAAGTTATTTTTCTATTGCTTTTAAATTTAAAATTACATTTACCGTAAGACCTACAAGTTTACACAAGTAAAATAAAACTTGTGTTTACACACATATCTGTATGCAACTGTGCACGGTACAATTATTGAAAAAAAAAAAAGCAACTTGAAAAAAAAAACAAGATTGTCCATCACCTGACTTGTACCCAACTCAGTAATAAAAACAACACTGAAGCAATTGAGTCTTGTCTCCTTTTCTTGCATTCTCTCTCCCTGTCTCTGTTTCTCTCTCTCTGTGTGTCTTTTTTTCACACTCACTCTCTCACTCATCACAGTGTTAGGAAGTGACACCACATGAAAAATAAAAGGAAAACGAAAGATATGTAAGTTAAAATAAATAGTAATAGCAAAACAAAATGAAATAAATCAAAGAGTACAAGTTTCTGTGTGCTCTGCACAACCTCTTATAAATTGGTGGCTTATAAAGGATTCAAATGCTTTTCAAAGAATGAGTACCTCTTCAGCCAATGAAGAAAAAAATGAGCTTTCATATTTGAGACAGAAAATATGTTGTCAGCAGGTTGGGATCTGAGTAGTAGGAGGGGATTTGGAAAGGCCTAAAAAGAAGGCTTGAAAATGAGGAGGAGGGAATAATAAATAATAACTTGTAAACTGATATAAGCATCAAGAAAGAAAAAGGTTCTGTGAAAACTTAATACTCTGCAGCAGAGAATAAAAACATAGCCACACTGGAAACCTGGTTTTCATTTTTGTCAGGCAACTTTGTAAAAATAGGTATCAATCCCAGGAAAAGATATCCCAGGAAAAAATAAAAACAAGAAAAGGCGTTTTTCCAGGACCTTTAGTTCCTAGGACTTGCCTCTGCAAATTTACATAAGATGATTCCACGAGATAGTCCAGCAGGGTGGCGGAGGTGTGTGAACAGCATAGATGTACTCTATGGAAAACAGCTCTCTGCATGCAACTAATCTTCCCTCAAGTGCACCCATAGTTATATTACATATGCTGCATATGTCACGTGTTACACTACTCGTAGAGGTTTCAATCATATGTCATTACCATATGTGATTGCTACTGTCTCGAGTAAGGCACCACAGACAGCATGTCTAAGGATGGAAGCCCTGCTTAAACACCCATTCATGTACCTTTTAAAAAGCTACTCAGTGTTTTCAGGCTGTGAGTGGCTACCAGTATTGGTTCAAAGTACCTCTACACTGAACATTCCACTGTTTTTTTTCCTCATCCATTCTTCCCTGAAGTGTTGTCCACTTGTGTGTTGAAGTTTTCACATGGCAGTTTTCAGAACTGAGGAGCAATAAGCCTCTTTGTTTGGTTGGTTGTTTGAGACGGAGTCTCACTCTGTTGCCCAGGCTGGAATGTGGTGGTGCAATCTTGGCCCACAGCAACCTCCGCCTCCCAGGTTCAAGCAATTCTCCTGCCTCAGCCTCCTGAGTGGCTGGGATTACAGGTGCCCACCACCACACCCAGCTAATTTTTGTATTTTTAGTAGAGACGGGGTTTCACTATGTTGGTTAGGCTGGTGTCCAACTCCTGACCTCAAGTGATCTCCCGCCTTTGCCTCCCAAAGTGCTGGGATCATTAAGCCTTTCTCTTAAGTTCTTTTGCATATATAAGAGGTACCCCTGTGTGTCTTGTCCTGGTTTTTTTTATCCGTTATTATATATAAAGCATTAACAAATCATTTGTCTTCTTTACACCCAATAATTAAGCAGTAAATACACTCCATCTCACCACTCTTGCCTTGTCACCCAAAGATCTGAGTCCTTTTATCTGAGTTATGTTCCTCAATTTCTGAATCACAGAATGAGCAGATAAAAAAGACCAGATCGGCCGGGCGCGGTGGCTCACGCCTGTAATCCCAGCACTTCGGGAGGCCGAGGTGGGCGGATCACGTGGTCAGGAGATCGAGACCATCCTGGCTAACACGGTGAAACCCAGTCTCTACTAAAAATACAAAAAAATGAGCCAGGCGTGGTGGGGGGCACCTGTAGTCCCAGCTACTCAGGAAGCTGAGGCAGGAGAATGATGTCAACCCAGGAGATGGAGCTTGCAGTGAGCCGAGATCGTGCCACTGCACTCCAGCCTGGGTGGCAGAGCGAGACTCGGTCTCAAAAAAAAAAAAAAAAAAAAATTAGTGTGGTGGCAGCTACCTGTAGTCCCAGCTGCTGGGGAGGCTGAGGCAGGAGAATGGCGTGAACCCAGGAGGTGGAGCTTGCAGTGAGCCAAGATCGCGCCACTGTACTCTAGCCTGGGTGACGGAGCAAGACTCCATCTCAAAAAAAATGGAAAAAAAAAAAAAGACCAGATCAACTAAGTAAATAACAAGATAATAATCAGTAGGTTCAGTAGGTAGTGGAATGGAAAGAGTAAAAACTCATTTTTCTTTCCAGACTCCGTAATTGAAAAAGCTCATTTTACATACCAGCAGTGATCAACGAGACAGAAAATGGTCTTGGTATCTTGGGATGTTCTTATATTTCTTTTTGTTCCTGAGTTTTCTGAGCATTTTCCTGGAACAAGATAGTTTAAAGCTTTTTTATTTTTATTTTTATTTTTTTTATACTTTTCCATTGAGTAACATAGCATGAGCATGGCCTCAGAAAGGTGAAACACCAGAGTCATACCAAAATATGCCTAATGGAAATAGCATTAGGACAGGAGAGAGAAAACCAGAAAAAAATAGTGTTGAAAGAAATAATGCTAAAAACTTCAAATTTCATAAAAAACATAAATGTACACATCAAAAAAGTGAGATAAGCATGAAGATATCCAGACTTAAAGACATTGTATTCAATCTGTTAATGGAGAGAGAGAGAGAGAGAGAGAGAGAGAGAGAGAGAAAGAGAATGTGTACAAGAAAGAATACCTTTATAGCTGCAAGAGAAAGGGAGCATATTTCATACAAGTGATTCTTACAAGATTTAACACTGACTTCTTTTGAGAAACCATGGAAGCTGGAATCAGTTGTAGAACATATTCAAAATGCTGAAAGAAAACCATAATTAACCATGAACCTCACATCTAAGTCTAAAAGTTGTTAGATACAGCATTAAAAGCATAATGCATACACTGAAAAACTGTTAAGTCGTACTTTATCAAAATTGAAAACATTTGCTCTGCACAAAATACTGTCGAAAATGAAAAAAACAAAACAGATTGAGAGATAATATATGTAAATCATAATTCTGGCCAGGAAATTGTATGCAGTATACCTATATATCTCTATCTATATATATATAGTAAACCTCAAAGATAAGTGAACAACTCGGTAAAGGTGAGAAAAATCCCAAAGGCACTTCACCAAAGAAGATACATGAATGGTAAGTAAGTACATGCACAGGTGCTCAACATTTTCCGTCAGTAAGGTGATGCAAATTAAAACCACAACTGACAAGGGAACTATACACATATTAAAATTGCTAATAAAAACAAAACAAAAGCTTTTCAATACAAAATGCTGATAAGAAGCTGGGTAATTGGATCACTAATACATTGCTTAACGCAGCACAAAATGGTAAAACGATTCTGGAAATTATTTTTTAATTAATTTTAAATGTAAACTTACACTTGCCATGTGACCTTCAAATCCTACTAGTAGCAGTTTACACAAGGAAAATGAAACTTGTGTTCATATATACATCTGTATGAAAATATACAAAGTAGCTTTATTTTTAGCCATGAATAACTGGAATAAAACCTAGATGTCCACCTGTGACTTCTACCCTACTTGATTAAAAAAAAAAAACACAGATTATTCTTGCTCTTGATCTTGCTCTAATTCTGACTCTCATTCTCTCCTTTACTCATTTTCTGCTTCCATCCACCCTCTCTCATCAATGAATGAGAAAGAAACAACATAAAGGAAGTAAATGAAAAACTAGAGATAAAAAATGTTTTTAAGTAAACGCAAAAAAATCAAACAATAAAAAATTCTCAGCATTATTCACAACTCCTGATATATTACTTACTAATAATAGATTAAAATATATTTACAAAAGAACGAATATGTACTTTATTAGCACATGAAGAAAGAGGACATTTTATATCTGAGATAGAATATATTTTGATTTTCAGAAGGTTAAGTGTTTAAGAAGCAGGAGGGAATTTTGGAAAGCTTAAGAAGACTTGAAAGTGAGAAAGGAAGCTAACAGTTAACAGATTTGGATGTTGGAGTAGGCAATAGTTTCTGCAGAAAGAATAATACTCTTAAGGCAGAAAGAAACTGTAAAATGGCAAGATAAACCTTGATTCAATCAGGCAACATTACAGAAATGGAAATCAATCTCAAAACACTCAATGGGAGGCTTGTTGCGAGGACCTTAAATTCCTAGATCATGCGTCTGGTCAGGCACTGGGAGAGTTTTCTGAGGTAGTCCAGCATGGAAGTGGAGGGTTTGCGAGGGTAAAATACCTGCACTATAAGGAAAGCATCCCTCTGCATGCAACTAAACGCCTCCAACACACACACAGTGTCATCATGTATGCTGCATGTGTCATGCAGTACTCTACCCACAGACGTACCAATCATTTTTAATTATACATGATTGCCACTGTCTGCAGTAGGGTACCACACACAGCATGTCTGAGGATGGCAGCCTTGCCTTAATACCCACCCATTCACCTTTAAAACAACCATTCAATATTTACAAGCTGTGCGTGGCCATTGGAATTTGGACAAAGGACTTCTGCAGAATTCAATCCACTAGCTTTCCTTATATTTCCCGCTTTGAGTGCTGTCCACTCCCACGTTGCATCTTACACATGACAGTTTTCAGAACTGAGAAATATTAAACATTTCTGTTAGGTTCTGTTACTCACAGAAGAAATATCCTTGCATGTCTTATCCTGTTCCTTATAATAGATTAAAATGTATTTACAAAAGAACGAATATGCACTTTATTAGCACATGAAGAAAGAGGACTTTGCATATCTGAGATAGAAAATATTTTGATTTTCAGAAAAGTTAAGTGTTTAAGAAGCAGGAGAGAATTTTGGAAGGCTTAAGAAGACTTGAAAATGAGAAAGGAAGCTAACCATTAATAGATTTGGATGTTGGAGCAGGAAACAGTTTCTGCAAAATGAATAATACTCTTAAGGCGGAAAGAAACTGTATAATAGCACAATAAACCTTGATTCAATCAGGCAGCATCATAGAAATGGAAATCAATCTCAGAAGAACTCAGTGGGAGGCTTGTTGCAAGGACCTTAAATTTCTAGACCATGTGTCTGATTAGGCACCTAAGAGAGTTTTTTGAGGTAGTCCAGCATGGAAGTGGAGGGTTTGCGAGGTTAAAATACCTGCACTATAGGGAAAGCATCCCTCTGCATGCAACTAAATGCCTCCAACACACACACAGTGTCATCATGTATGTTGCATGTGTCATGCAGTACTCTACCCACAGACGTACCAATCATTTTTAATTATACATGATTGCCACGTCTGCAGTAGGGTACCACACACAGC
Organism: Gorilla gorilla gorilla; assembly: GCF_029281585.2. Lineage (NCBI taxonomy): Eukaryota > Metazoa > Chordata > Mammalia > Primates > Hominidae > Gorilla > Gorilla gorilla. The sequence goes on from NC_073247.2 coordinate 158,901,819, forward strand.
ATGTCTGAGGATGGCAGCCTTGCCTTAATACCCACCCATTCACCTTTGAAACAACCATTCAATATTTACAACCTGTGAGTGACCATTGGAATTTGGACAAAGGACTTCTGTAGAATCCAATCCACTATCTTTCCTTATGTTTCCTGCTTTGAGTGCTGTCCACTCCCATGTTGCAGCTTTCACATGACAGTTTTCAGAACTGAGAAATATCAAACATTTCTGCTAGTTTCTGTTACTCACAGAAGAAATATCCTTGCATGTCTTATCCTGTTCCTTATATTAAAATATATTTACAAAAGAATGAATATGTACTTTATTAGCACATGAAGAAAGAGGACTTTGTATATCTGAGACAGAAAATATTTTGATTTTCAGAAAGTTAAGTGTTTAAGAAGCAGGAGGGAATTTTGGAAGGCTTAAGAAGACTTGAAAATTACAAAGGAAGCTAACCGTTAATAGATTTGGATGTTGGAGTACGAAATAGTTTCTGCAAAATGAATAATACTCTTAAGGCAGAAAGAAACTATAAAATGGCAAGATAAACCTTGATTCAATCAGGCAACATCATAGAAATGGAAATCAATCTCAGAAGAACTCAGTGGGAGGCTTGTTGCAAGGACCTTAAATTTCTAGATCACGCGTCTGGTCAGGCACCTGAGAGAGTTTTCTGAGGTAGTCCAGCATGGAAGTGGAGGGTTTGTGAGGGTAAAATACCTGCACTGTAAGGAAAGCATCCCTCTGCATGCAACTAAATGCCTCCAACACACACACAGTGTCATCATGTATGTTGCATGTGTCATGCAGTACTCTACCCACAGACGTACCAATCATTTTTAATTATACATGATTCCCACTGTCTGCAGTAGGGTACCACACACAGCATGTCTGAGGATGGCAGCCTTGCCTTAATACCCACCCATTCACCTTTAAAACAGCCATTCAATATTTACAAGCTGTGGGTGGCCATTGGAATTTGGACAAAGGACTTCTGTAGAATCCAATCCACTATCTTTCCTTATGTTTCCTGCTTTGAGTGCTGTCCACTCCCATGTTGCAGCTTTCACATGACAGTTTTCAGAACTGAGAAATATTAAACATTTCTGTTAGGTTCTGTTACTCACAGAAGAAATATCCTTGCATGTCTTATCCTGTTCCTTTTCACATTGCTACTTGCAAAGCATTAACTACCAGTTTGCATTCTCCATATCCATTAATTAAGTAGTAAATAATCCTCCATCTCATCAATCTCATATGATAAGGTTTGGCTCTGTGTCCCCACCTAAATTTCATCTTGTAGCTCCCATGATTCCCATATGCTGTGGGAGGGACCCAGTGGAAGATGATTGAATCATGGGGGCAGGTCTTTCCTGTGCTGTTCTCATAATAGTGACTAAGTCTCATGAGATCTGATGGTTTTAAATATGGGCGTTTTCCCGCACAAGCTCTCTATCTTTGCCTGTCGCCATCCATGTAAGATGTGACATGCTCCTCCTTGCCTTCTAACATGATTGTGAGGCTTCCCGAGCCACATGGAACTATGAGTTCTCCATTAAACCTCTTTCCTTTGTAAATTGCCCAGTCTTGGGTATGTCTTTATCAGCAGTGTGAAAATGGACTAATACAGTAAATTGGTACCAGTAGAGTGGGACACTGCTGAAAAGATACCTGAAAATGTGGAAGCAACTTTGGAACTGGGTAACAGGCACGGGTTGAAACACTTTGGAGAGCTCAGAAGAAGACAGGAAAATGTAGGAAAGTTTGGAACTCCCTAGAGACTTGACTTGTTGAATGGCTTTGCCCAAAATGCTGATAATGATATGGACAATGAAATCCAGGTTAAGGTAGTCTCAGATGGAGATGAGGAACTTGTTAGAAACTGCAGCAAAGGTGACTCTTTATGTTTTAGCAAAGAGACTGGCAGCATCTTGCCCCTGCCCTAGAGATCTGTGGAACTTTGAACTTGAGAGAGATGATTTAGGGTACCTGGCAGAAGAAATTTCTAAGCAGCAAAGCATTCAAGAGATAACTTGCATGCAGTTAAAGGCATTCCATTTTATAAGGGAGGCAGAGCATAAAAGTTTGGAAAATGTGCAGCCTGACAATGCTATAGAAAAGAAAAACCCACTTTCTGAGGAAAATCCAAGCCAGCTGCAGAAATTTGCGTAAGTAATGAAGAGCCAAATGTTAGTCCCCAAGACAATGGGGAAAGTATCTCCATGGCATGTTGGAGGTCTTCGTGGCAGCCCCTCCCATCACAGGCCTGGAGGCCTAGGGGGATAATGTTGCTTTGAGGGCCAGGCCCAGGGTTCCTGTGCTGTGTGCAGTCTAGGGACTTGGTGCCCTGTGTCCCATCCACTCCAACTGTGGCTAAAAGGGGTCAAGGTATAGCTCAGGCTGTGGCTTTGGAGGGTGCAAGCCCCAAGCCTTGGCAGCTTCCATAAGCTGTTGAGCCTGTGGGTTCACAGAAGTCAAGAACTGAGGTTTGGGAACCTCCACCTAGATTTCAGAGGATGAATAGAAATGCCTGGATCTCCAGGCAGAAGTTTGCTGGAAAGGCAAGGATCTCACGGAGAACCTCTGCTAGGGCAGTGCAGAAGGAAAATCTGAGACCACAGCCCCGACACAGAGTCCCTACTGAGGCACTGCCTAGTAGAGCTGTGAGAAGGCCACCATCCACCAGACCCCAGAATGGTAGATCCACTGACAGCTTGTACTGTGTGCCTACAAAAGCCACAGACACTCAACACTGGCCCATGAAGACAGCCAAGAAGGAGGCTGTACCCTGCAAAGCCACAGGGGAAGAGTTGCCCAAGACCTTGGGAACCTACCTCTTGCATCAGCATGACCTGGATGTGAGAAATGGAGTCAAAGGAGATCACTTTGGGGCTTTAAGATTTGACTGCCCCACCAGATTTTGGACTTGCATGGGGCCTGTAGCCCGTTTGTTTTGGCCAATTTCTTCCATTTGAATTGGCTGTATCTTCCCAGTGCCTGTACCCCCAACTCTATGTAGGAAGTAACTAACCTGCTTTTGATTTTACAGGCTCTTAGGTTGAAGGGACTTGCCTTGTCTCAGACAAGACCTTGGATTGTGGACTTTTTAGTTAATGCTGAAATGAGTTAAGACTTTGGGGGACTGTTGGGAAGGAATGATTGTGTTTTGAAATATGAGAACATGAGATTTTGGAGGGGTCTGAGTGGAATGATATGGTTTGGCTCTGTGTCCCCACCCAGATCTCATCTTGTAGCTCCCATGCTTCCCATGTGTTGTGGGAGGGACCCAGTGGAAGACTGAATCATGGGGGCGGGTCTTCCCTGTGCCGTTCTTGTGACTGTGACTAAGTTTCACAAGATCTGATGGTTTTAAAAATGGGAGTATTCTAGTGCAAGCTCTCTCTCTCTTGGCCTGCCACCATCCATGTAAGATGTGACTTGTTCCTCCTTGCCTTCTGCCATGATTGTGAGGTTCCCCCAGCCACATGGAACTGTGAGTTCTCCATTAAACCTCTTTCCTTTGTAAATTGCTTAGTCTTGGGTATGTCTTTATCAGCAGCGTGAAAACTGATTAATACACCATATCTGTCACCTGAAGATATGAGTCCCTCTAAGTCTTGAGTTATGCACCTCAACTACTGAGACACAGAATAAACAAGAAAAACACACATGATCCTGGAATTAAAGAATAGGAGAATAATCAGTGAATGATGAGATAAAGAGAGCAGAAGTTTCCTTTCTTCCTCAGCAAGTAATGTGTAAAAAGCCCATTTTACTTATCGGGAGTAATCTACAAGATTAAAACTATACCTGTTGCCTAAGGATGCCCTCAAATTCTTTCCTAGGTTTTCAGGGTCTCTTCTTGGAACAAGTTTGTTTTGAGCATGCTATTGTATTTTTCCATTCTGAGATATACTACATAGTGTATGCATCTCCCTGGAAAAACTGAACCTGGTACATCAAGCTATGGGTATACAAATATGATGAATGAATGCCAGAGGATGAGGATTGAGGACTTTAGGTGACTGTGGCCTACAAAAGGAATTTCCTCTCCAGCACCCAATAAGTGCTATGGTATATTCATGGAAGTTATAGGCCTTCGGCATTTCTCAAGCATCCCACACACCCAGCTTAATGGCTCGGAGACAAAACACCATGTGTATGTGGTAAGAAGTCAGGGGCACTCTTCCAATGCTCAGACCACTATTCTAGAGTGTACTGCAGATGCAGCATATGAAAACGTGGTCTACAACCACTGATAAGCAACATGCTCATAAAGCAGAAGTGTCCCTGTGAGGGAAGGAAGCCACTGCCCTTAATGCCAGCTCCAGCTCAGTGATTCTAAGATTTTGCCTAGTGTGAGATGCTGGCCTAATATAGAATATTAAAGCTCTCCCTAAAGTAGGGGTTCCCAACCCCCAGGCTGTGGACCAGTACCAGTCCATGACCTGTTAGGAACCAGGCCACACTGCAGGAGGTGAGTGGTGGGCAAGCAAGCCAGCATTACTGCCTGACCTCCACCTACTGTCAGTTCAGTGGTAGCATTAGATTCTCATAGAAGCAAGAACCCTATTGTGACCTGCCCATGTCAAAGATCTAGGTTGCACACTGCTTATGAGAATCTAATGCCTGATGATCTGAGATGAAACAGTCTCATCCCAAAACCATCCCCTCCAACCTGGTCTGTGGAAAAATTGTCTTCCATGAATTGTCTTCATGGAAGACAATTTTTCCACAAAACCAGTCCCTGGTGCCAGGAAGGTTGGCGACCACTGCCCTAAAGAATCTGACTTTTTTTGTAACAGAGTATGGGAAAGGTCAATCCTAATACATTCTCAAAAGCAATGTAGATTTTGGTGATTAGCAAATAAGATGATGCTCCCTGAGAGCAAGAAACCAGAGCGAACCAGGGAAAGAGATAAATAATGAAAGCCCTGTTGGTTTCCGTAAAAACTTAAAAACATTCCTCAAAAACTACCTATGGAAAAGCACCTAAATTATTTGAATAAAACTCTGGAACAGTTTTTGTCCATAGCATTTAAGAAATATATAATAATTATCTAAAATTAGGGAGCCTAAGGGCTCTGTGTAATCCACCCAAAGGCAGACAGCTTGACAAAGAGAGCAGGAACAAAAACAGTCAAAAAGAACCCCAATAAAACTGCTGTCTTTGGTTGGGCATGATGGCTCTCACCTATAATCCCAGTACATTGAGAGGCTGAGGTGGGAGGATTGCTTGAGGCTAGGAGTTCAAGACCAGCCTGGGCAACACAGTAAGGCCCCATCTCTACAAAATAAATACACACAAAAAAGCAAACGAAAAACCCCTGCTGTCTTCTTTGAATGACTGAGTGCATATTGAAGGCTATGCCCTACGAAGAGCAACATAAGAGGCTTCATGCTGCAGACAAATCTTTACTAGTACAGTATTTTAAATTTAATATGCCATTAAACAAAAGACAAAAACAAAACAATCTCTAGGAGGGGAGAATATTATCTGGAATTGCTACAGTAAATCATCTAAAATGTCTAGCTTTCAATAAAATTTCTAAGACATGAAAAGAAAAGGAAAATGTATCCTATACACAGGAGAAAAACAGACACTAGAATCCAAAGTATTCCTGTGATGAGGTCCAAATATCACAGTCATGGATAAATACGTTAAAGCAAGTATAAATATTTACAAAGATATAAACCATTATTTGAGAAATAAAGGAAGTTATTGTGACAATGTCTCATCAGAAACATATATCAAAAAAGAGGTAGAAAATGTTTTAAATAGAATATTCTGGAGTTTAAAAGCACAATATCTGAAATGAAAAAAATCAACAGAGAGGTTCAACAGTAGATTTGAACTAGCAGAAGAAAGACTAGAAAACAGATTGATAATGATTATTCTTTACAAAGAACATACAATAAAATGAATGAGAGTAAAAAGCAGAGCCTTAGATAAAAGTGGAACAGGAGAAGAAACAATAAAATATGTATTGGGAGTAACAGAAGGAGAGAGAAAAGGAAAAAGAGCAGTAAAAAATCTTTAAAATAATGGTTAAAAATTTCCCAAATGTAATAAAAAACAGTAACCTACACATCAAAGACATGCAACAAATTCAAAGTAGAATAAACATAAGGAGGTCCAAATGGACAGATATTATATTTAATCTGTAGGTGATGATAAAAGGAATTTTGAAAGCTATAACAGAAAAACAGTTCATTGCATAAAATAAATCCTCACTAAGATTAACACTGAACATTTCATCAGAAACCATGGAGGCCAGAAGACAGTGAGATGACATATTCAAAGTGCTCAAAAAATAATATGTCAACCAAGATTCTTATATCTAAGACTAAAAGCTCTTAGATGAGACATTAAAAGCACAATTCAGAAAGGAAAAAGAATTACCAATCACAATATATCAAAATAAATGTAATAACCTTTGTTCTGTGTAGCACAATGCTAATAGAGTGAAAAACAAAGACACCCTATGAAAATATATGCGATTGACATTTCTGTAAAATGATTGAAAGTATGAATACAATAAAAACTCTTAAACTCAATAATAGTAAATCAAACAACTCAATAAAAATGGAAAAAGTATCCACATCTCCACGGACAGTTTGCCAGAGAAGATATGTGAATGGCAAGTAAGTATATGAGGCAATTTCCAACATTTTCAGACAATGAGGAGATGCAAACTAAAACCACGACTGTGTGTACTAAAACAGCTAATAAAAAATAAGCCACAAAACTGCTGATACCAAGTGCTGGTAGGGATTTGGTTAACTGGAACTCTGCCACATTGTTCATGGCAGCATAAAATATTAAAGCCATTCTGGAAAACAGTTCTTATAAATGTCTTTTTTTTTCCTTTCTTTTGTATTTAGTTGTCTTTAAAACTAGTAGATAAAATGGTATGTACTTACCATGTACAACATGATGTTTTGAAGAATATATACATAGTGCAATAGTTAAATCTAGCTAATTAACAAATGTGTTACCTCACATAGTTATCTTTTTTTGTAGTGAGAACACTAAACATTTACCATCTTTGGATTTTTCAAGAATACAATATATCATTATTAATTATAGTCACCATGCTGTGCAATAGATCTCTTGAACTTATTACTACTATCTATCTCTAATTATGTATTATTTGACCAACATTTCCTTATCCTTTCATTCACCCTGAACACCTCAGCCTCTGGTAATCCCCATTCTATTCTCTATTTCTATGAGATCAACATTTTTAGATTCCACATATGAGTGAGATCATGAAATACTGATGAAAGAAATTGAAAAAGACACAAATAAATGGAAAGACATCCCGTGTTCATGAATTTTAAGAAATACATTGTTTTTGCATGTGGTGGCTCATGCCTGTAGTCCCAGCACTTTGGGAGGCTGAGGTGGGTGAATTACTTGCACTCACAAGTATGAGACCAGCCTGGGCAACAAAGTGAGACCCCATCACATCACTACAAAAAACATTAATACAAAAATTAGCCGCATGTAGTGGCATGCACCTGTAGTCCCAGCAACTCATGAGGCTGAAGTGGGAGCATGGCTTGAGCCTGGGAGGCAGAAGTTGCAGTAAGCTGAGATTGCCCCACTGCACTACAGCTTGGGCAACAGAACCAGACTCTGTCTCAATGAATATATATTTAACATTTCCATGCTTCCCAAAAACAATTTACAGGTTCCATGCAATCCTTATCAAAATGCCAATGACATTCTTCATATAAATCCAAAAACAGGTGGATCACACTTTTGTAATCCTAGCACTTTGGGAGGCAGAGGCCTGAGGATTGCTTGAGCCCAAAAGCTTGAGACCAGCCTGGGCAACATCAGGAGACTTCTGCTTTACCAAAAAAAAGAAAAAAAAAAAAAAACTTAGAAAATTAGCCAGGCATGGTGGCTCATGCCTGTAGTCCCAGCTATTTGTGAGGCTGAGGTGGGAGGATCACTTGAGCCCAGGAGGTCAAGGCTTCAGTGAACTATGATTGCACCACTGCATTCCATCCTGGATGACAGAGTGAGACCCTGCCTCACTCTAAAACAAAAGGAAATAGAAAAAATGATCTTAAAATTCATATGGAAATACAAATGACCTCAGATAGCCAGAGTAAACTTTAGCAAAAAGAATGAAGCTGGAGGCACAGCACTACCTCATTACAAAATATATTACAAAGCAATAGGAATTAAAATAGCATGGTACTGGAATAAAAACAGAAGTATAGACTAGTAAAACAGACTAGAGAGACCAGAAATAAATCCACATATCTATACCCAACTGATTTCTAACAAAGGTGTCAAGAAGACACAATGGGTTAAAGACAGACTCTTCAATAGTAGTAGGAAAACTGAATACCTACATGCAGAGGAATGAAATTGGACCCTTATTTCATGCCATATACAAAAATCAACTCAAAATGGATTAAAGGCTTAAAGGTAAGACCCCAAACTATGAAACTACTAGAAGAAAGCATAGAGGGAAAGCTCCATTACATTGTTTTGGGCAAAAACATATTTAGATATCACCTCAAAAGCATGGGCAGCAAAAGCAGAAATAGACAAATTAGATTACATCAAAATAAAAACTTTCTGCACAGCAAAGGAAACAATCAACTGGGCAAAAACACAACTGAAGAATGAGAAAACTATTTTCCTAAAGAATGAATACCTTCTAGGTCAGTGAATAAAAGAAAGGCCTTCAATAAATGAGAGTAAAACATTTGAAATTCATTATGGTAAGAGATTTAGGAGGGTATTTGAGAAGGCCTAATGAAGAAGCCTTGAAAATGGTGAGAGGAGCTAATATGTGAGAACGTTTTATCACATTTGGAGTCTGGGGTAAGGTAAGTGTGGGAGATCAGTCAGAGTGGTGGGAGATCAGTCAGAGTTGTGGGAGAAGGTATAGGGAAAGGAGCAGGCCTTCTGAAAGATCAGAAGGCTCTGTATTGCTTCAGGAATGAATAAGCTGAAGGCAGCTCTTCTCTTACCCTGAGGCAGAGGGCAAGGAGTTGGTACAAGGAAGTGTAGGGGAATTTGGCTTAAACAGGCTGGTTTACTTATGTTGTCTGGAACCGACCTTTGATCATCAGGACAGGAGACTGCTCCCTGAAACTGGGAACAATGTTAATTACCCACAGACTGTGTTGGCTCCAGGCTTTCATTATTTTGTCTGTACTAAATAAAAGCAAGCAGCTCCAACTGTTCGAGACTGCTCACTCTTCAGCCATTAGGGCAGTCCCTAGCTGCTCTTATACTGCATACCTGTGTCTGAGTACTCCTTTCATCCGTTGCTTGGCCAGGGTCTGCAGGATGGACTCGGCAGCTGGTGCCCTGTGTGAGGAACGCTGCAACAGATTGCGACAGAACCCTCGAAAACGAAGGTGAAGAGACTGTGCAGTCAGTAAGTCATTGGTGCCCCCTCGGGATTTCCAAGTTCGAGGGAATTTTCAAGCTAGGGTTTCATCATGGGACAACAGTTATCAGCTCAACAGTATATAAAAGTATTGAAACAGCTGCTTAAAGCTAGCAGAGCCTTGGTTTCATAGGCTCAGTTAAGGGACCTAATGCAAACTGCTGCTTCCCATAACCCATGGTTCCTGGAAGAAGGCACACTAGACATAGAGCTCTGGGAACAAGTTGGGGGAAATCATAAACAACATCACGCACAAGGGCAACGGGTCCCAGTAACATCTTTAACATTATGGGCCTTAGTCAGGGCTGCTTTGACCCCTCTCTGCACAGAAGAGCCTAAAAAGGGAAGGGAGGAGGAACCATCACCTAACTTACCGCCTCCTCCTCCTCCCTCAGCCCCACTATTACCAGGTAAAGCTGCCAGAGAGGAGACACAGATTTTCCCTGAGCACCCCCCACCCCCACCCCAATAAATTGCAAAAACGACAAAGGATACACTACAGTCCTAGGCAAGTGGCATTAGAAGGGGAACTCTTGGCCTGCCCGGTGATGCAAGATCAACAAGGCAACTGGGTACGTGAACCCATTAGTTTCAACACTTATAAAGAAATAACAAAAAAGCATTAGAGAAAACAGAGCCGCTAGCCCATTTACAAGAGGATTAATTGAGGCCATAGCAAACAACTTCCATATGGCCCCTTTCTAATAATGGCCACTGTTGTTATTCTTCCCCTACCCCTGACATGGCTCTTTCAAGATCCTATTTGGGTTGAACAGTGGCCTTTAAAGGGAGAGAAATCACAAACAGCCCATGAATTAGTTGAAGAACAATTAAAAGCCGGCCATATAGAACCATCAAACGGCCCTTGGAATCACTCATTTTCATCATTCCCAAAAGGTCTGCTAGATGGAAACTTTTGCATGACTTACATGCTATCAATGCTAATTTGCAACCTATGGGGCCCCTTCAACAGGGGATCCCTTCCCCCGTGGTGATTCCTCAAGGTTGGCCCATATTGACTCAAAAGACTGCTTTATTGACTTTAAAGAGTGCTTTTACACTATTCCCCTTGCAAAACAGGACAGAGAAAAATTTGCATTTACAATACCAGCTATCATTAATGAAAGGCCAGCTCAGAGGCATGTCCCCTCCATCAACACGTGTTAACCCTAGAGGACTAGAACCTAATCAGTTATGGCAAACAGACGTTATGCACATCCCTGAATTTGGAAAACTAAAATATGTACATATATCCATTGATACCAATTCCCACCTAATTAGCACTCATGCTCTTCCCGGAGAGTTTGCCCAGTATGTCATTAAACATATTCTCTTAAGTTTTGCGTTTATGGGGCGGCCCACAAAAATTAAAACCAATAATGGTCCAGCTTACACCAGCTCACAATTTCACCAATTTTGTCACACATGGATGTCCAATGTGTGACATCCACAGGCATCCCGTACAAATCCCAAGGACAAGTCATAGTAGAACATGCCCATTCCACCCTTAAAAATATGCTCAGAAAACAAGGGGGAATATGAGTAAGGATGCTGCAACACTACTAGCATAAGCCTTATTTACCCTTAATTTTTTTAATTTAGATACATTTCAATCAGCCATAGAAAAGCATTTTGCAAAAGCCCCTCAAGACATAAAACCCATGGTTTTATGGAAAGATGTTAATAGTAATGTATGGTGTGGTCCAAATGATTTGCTGACCTGGGGAGGAGAATATGCTTGTGTTCACACCCCCTCAGGTCCTCTTTGTATTCCAGTGTGACAGACACATCAAACCATACCATGGCGTGGCTAAGACCCAAGCTGGTATCAAAAATAAAGGAAACGACGCTGCAGGACCCGCAGCCCCAGATGATGTGGCTTCCTCCGATGACACAGGCCCCAGACATTACCTGGGGGAAGCTGAAGAAGACAACTCAGGAGGCTGAGTGAATCCTTCTCTGGACACAGCCACCATTCACTCCAGATAATCTGTTCCTTGCTATGCTCTCTGCTGTACCTTGCAACTCTCATAGGGTATTCACCTTTCTTATTCTCTCACTTTGCCTGCAACTCATACCTGCTACATTCTATTGGGCCCATCTTCTAGATCTGCCTTTCTTCCAACCTGTTACCTTGGCAGACACCCCCTTCCCATCCTCTAATAATGTAACTGCTTAGCTGGGAGGGGTTGACATGCCCCCAGTGGGGTTCCTTAATAATGGCACACATTGAACTGAGGTGCCAAGTAACACTACATCTCTCTCCTTGATTGGAAAAGAATAATAGTGACTATACTAATGTTTGACTTATGTTATTTACTAATTCTAGGATGCAAAGCCGGAACACGAGCTGTAACCGCTGCGTCTGTCAAACCTGTCACTGCACACATCTGTACTATTCAATCAACAAAACCCGATGCTAAAAACAGAAAAGGGGGAGACGCGGGAGATTGGTCAGAGTGGTAGGAGAAGGCATAGGGAAAGGAACAGACCTCCTGAAAGGTGGGAAGGCTCTGGATAGCTTCAGGGATGAATAAGCTGAAGGCAGCTGTTCTCTTACCCTGAGGCAGAGGGCAAGGGGTAGGTACAAGGAAGTGTAGGGGAATTTGGCATAAACAGGCTTGTTTACTTACATTGTCCCGAAACCGACCTTTGATCATCAGCGCAGGAGACTGCTCCCTGAAAGGGGGAATAATAATGTTAATTACCCACAGATTGTGTTGGCTCCAGGCTTTCATTATTTTGTCTGTACTGAATAAAAGCAAGCAGCTCCAGCTGTTCGAGACTGCTCACTCTTCAGCCATTAGTGCTGGGCATTCCTGTAGCTGCTCTTACACTGCATGCTTGTGTCTGAGTACTCCTTTCATCCGTTGCTTGGCCAGGGTCTGTGGGATGGACCCGGCAGGTAAGGGTTATCAAAAAAAAAAAAAGAAAAAAAGAAAAAAAAAATTCACAGGCAGATAGGAACACCATGACCATACTAAAAGGCTTTTTTCCCATTTTAGTCTTGCAAGTTTGTAAAGAAGGATATGAAGCCCATAAGAAATCAGTGAAACACTTTTTCCCAAAACCTTTATTTCCTATGTCTTGTCTTCAGAAGTTTATCTAGAAACTCCCCAGCTAGTTTAGTATTGAGGAGGGTACCAGATGGACTATCTATGTGCTAAGAAAAGCATACCAGTGCATGCAACTAAATATCTGCAATATCATTGCATATGTAGTACATGTGTTACTCCACTCTTAGAGGTTTCAATCACACCTAATTATATGTGATTGCCACTCTCCTGAGTAGGACACCACACACATACACAGCATTCCTGAAAATTGGAGCACAGCCTAAATACTCAATCACACACTTTTTAAACAACCTCTCAAATGTTTTCAGTCTGTAAGTGGCCATTGGCATTTATTTAAATGATTCCTGAAGAACCTACATCATTTTTTATTCACTCATTCCCCCTTGAGTGTTGTCCACTCATGGTTTGGAGTTTTCACATGGCAGTTTTCAGGACTAAGAACCTTCCTGCTAGGCTCTCCTGCTAACGGGAAAAATCTCATTGGATGCCTTATTCTATTTCTTTTCCCATTGTTTTATATAAAGCATTAATGAGTAGATTGCATTCCCCAGATTCAGTAGCTACCCAGACATTACACTCTATCTCACCAATCTGTGCCTGTCATCCAAAGATCTGAGTTCTTCTACCTGAGTTCCTTACTACAACTTCTCACTACAGAATAAGCAAGGACATCACACAGGATCCTGGAAGCAAAGAAGAGAGAATAATCAGTGAGTGGTAAGATGGAGAGAGTAGAATTTCTTTTATCCTCATCAAATTTTGAAGTGAAAAAAAAAATCCCATTTTACTTACCAGGAGTGATCTACAAAACAGAAATTGTGCTAGGCACCCAGACACTCCTAGAGATTTTTCAGTTTCTGGGTTTTCTTCGTCTTTTCTGGGAGCAAGGTTCTTTTTAGCATGTGTTTGCATTTTTCCAATCTGAGACACATGCTACTAGGTGACTGTGTTTCCCTGCAAAACTAAAATTAGCACACAAAAAAATATGGACACAATTTTGGTGACTGGATTTCAGAGACTGAGAACTGAGAATTTAAGGTGACTGTGGCTTACAAAATTACCTGTTCCCCTATCTCCTAATCAAGAGCAACAATATACTTGTGGGTTTAAGAAGCCTCCAGAATTTCTCATCCACTCCACAAACCCAGTTTAGTGTTTGAGAGGCTAAATACTAGGCTTGTGAGGTTAGAGGTCAGGGGCCTGCTACTATAGCCATTCTTCATCATAGGGTTTGGGCTCTATACCAGGTGCAGCTGGCTGGCGGAGATAATTCAGTACGTAATACTCCTCATCTCAGCTCAATCATCAGGGGGAGCTTCCACTTTGGGTGAGGCAAACCAGAACACTAGAATCCACTGCTCTCACTCATCACCCTGGTTGTAAAGCAGGGGTGTCAGTGTACAAGAAGCAGGACACTGCCTTATTCTCAGCTTGGGGCAATTGCTCAGGGATTTGTCCATTGAGAGAGGCTAGCCCTAAGAGAAAAAGCATAAAAGCTTTCCTTCTCAAAAGAAAATGACTTCGGTTGTAACAGAAGATGAGAAAGGTCTCACAAATAATGTAGATTGTGGTGCCAAGTAATTAGGATGGAACTGGAATCAGGAAACAGACAGCTAATAAGAGCCTTTCTGGTAGGAGAACAGCCTTTAGAGACCTGCCCCAAAAACTACCTGCAAAGTATTCGGATCAGACTCTAAAGCAATTTTTGCCCATGGTATTCTCAAAAGCTACAAAATAATCCACCTGCAAACACTGAAGCTTATTACCTGTGTGTGATACCGCAGAGGCAGGCAGCTTAACAGAAAGATCAGCAAAAGAACAAAGAACTCTACTAAAATCACGACAGTTTAGAGTGACTGTGTACATATCCAAAGTTATGCCTTGCAAGGAACAACATTAGGTTTTCACAATAAAAAGAATATAGATTTTACTAAAACAGCACAGCCAAGTAAATCAACAGATAAAAAAATCAGACACCAACAATCCCCAGAAGCAAGATCTGCATCCGAAATTTCTATAATATATTAATAAAATATCCAGTTCTCAACTGGACATTCTCAGACATACAGAGAAAATAAAAATATAACACACAGGACAAAAGTAGATTACAGAAAATGCTGGCAACAGAGCCTAATGTTATACTTAACAACAACCTTAAAGCATCCACTGTATTTTCAAAACACTAAACAAATGGTGCTTGGAAGAGTAAAGGCAGCTATGTTGACAATGCCTCATCAAAAGAGTCTAGCAATAAAGAGGTAGAAATATTTAAAGAAAAGGAATTTATGGAGTATAAAAGTAAAATAATTGAAGTGAAAAATTCACTAGAAGGGCTCAGGAGAAAAAAGAATCAGTGAACTTTAAGATGCCTTGAAAGTGATAATTCTATAAAAATAAAAGAATAAAATGAGTGAAGAAAATGAACAGTGCCTCAGAGAAAGGCAGAACACCAGCATGCACACCAAAATACGCATAATAGGGTAGCAGAAGTGAAAGACAGAAAGGAGCAAAAAAGTATTTTTTAAAAATGGCTGTGAATATCTAAATTTGATGGAAAACATTTTTTATTATACCTAAGAAGTGCAAAACACTACTGGTAGCATAAAAGAAACCCAAGCTGAGAGACATATCTACTTTTTGGTGACAAAAAAAGAGAATATTGAAATCTACTAGAAAAAATAAACTTAATGCATACAAGGGATCCTCTACAATATATTTTGCTGACTTTTCATTAGAAACCATAGAGGCCAGAAGACACTGGAATAACATTTATAGTGCTAAAAGGAAAACAGTCAACCAAGAATCACGTACCTAAATTTAGACACTCTTAAGATATGGCATTAAAATGTAAACCATAAAATAACAAATGGTGAATCATCCTTTATGAAAATACAAAAAAAAAAGTTTGCTCTGTACAACACATGGTTAAGGGAATGCAAAAGTAAACCACAGACTAAGAAAAAATATTTGAAAATCACATATCTGGGCCGGGGACGGTGGCTCACGCCTGTAATCCCAGCACGTTGGGAGGCCAAGGCAGGCGGATCATGAGGTCAGGAGATTGAGACCATCCTGGCCAACATGGTGAAACCCTGTCTCTACTAAAAATACAAAAAATTAGCTGTGCATGGTGGCACGTGCCTGTAATCCCAGCTAGTCGGGAGGCTGAGGCAGGAGACTCACTTGAACCAGGGAGTCAGAGGTTGCAGTGAGCTGAGATCGTTCCACTGCACTCCAGCCTGGTGACAGAGTGAGACTCCGTCTCAGAAAAAAAAGAAAGAAAGAAAGAAAGAAAAAAATCACATATCTGACAAATAAATTGAATTCAGAATGCATAAAAACTCTCCACTCAATAAATATGGGGAAAATACCTTAACAGACAATTCAACAAAGCAGATATATGAATGGCAAATAAGTATATGAAGAGATGCTTAACATTTCAGTCAACAAAGAGATGCAAGCTGAAACTATATTGACAAAACACACGTATTAGAATAGCCCATAAAAATAAAAACACTCAAAAACCATGCTCATACCAAGTGCAGATAAGTATTTGGGTAAGTGGATCACTGATACATTGTTCATGACAGTACAACATAGTAATTAATGCCATTCTTGAAGAGATTTTTTCTATTTCTCTTAAATTTAACTTAGAGTTAACATACTTAACATAAATCCCACTTTGAGCTATTAACACAAAATAAAACTTGTGTTTGCACATATATCTGTATGCAAACATATACCCTAGCATTATTCATAATCACTAACAATTGGAAACAACCCAGATGTCCTTCACTTATGACTAATATTCTATTCAGTAATAAAAATAAGCAGGCTATTGATTCTCTTCCTGACTCCTCCCTCTGTTTTTCTGTCTTTCTCTATGTCCTTCTCCCTCTATGTATGTCTCTCTGTCTCTGTTTGACTCCATCTCTCTCTCACCTCACTGCACTAGGAAGGGACACCAAAAGGAAAATATAACTACAACCCTTTTAAAACAAAAAGTGACAAAATCAAAGAGTATAAATTTCTCAGTGTGATACACAAACTGTAATAAATTGGTAATTTTCATTATATTCAAGCATGCTTTCAAAAGAATGAGCATTTTCCAGGTCCCTGAAAAAGCCCAATAAAAGACACTGGGCTTCAAGCAGATTAGGACCTGGGAAGCAGGAAGGAATTTGGGAAGAACCATGGAGAAGCTTTGAAGATAATGAGGGCAACTGAAAAGTGAGAATGGGTTAACAGACCTGGATGTAGGCGCAGGAAATAGGTTGTGCAAAATTAATCGTACTCTTTATGAAGAGAAGAATCACATAACCACACTGAAAGACTGTTCCTATTTTAGTCAGGCAATTTTGGAAAAATGTGTACAAATCCCGGGGGGCGGAAATAAAAACAAACAAAAAAAAACAAGCAAAACAACAACAACAACAACAACAAACCTCAACAGGAGAATTTTTTCTCAGTTTCTTGTAGTCCTCAGACTTGCCTCAGAGAATTCACTTAACTGGTTTATCTAAAGTAGACCAGCAAGAGGGACAGAGAGGTATATGGGGTGGCATATATGTACTCTAGGGAAACCATCTCTCTGCATGCAACTAAATACCTCTAAATTCACCCACAGTGTCATCACGTATGTTGTACATGATGTGTATTACTCCACTTGTAGAGGTGTCAATCATATTTAATTATGCATGATTATCACTGTCTGGAGCAAGGTACCATACACAGCATTTCACTACCAGTATTGAAAGTATTTGCTCTGTAAATAAAGACAAACTTGAGAGAATTCAAACAAGAAATTAGAGACTGGGAGAAAATATATACAAATCACATTTCTGCCAAAGGATTTGTAATCAGAATACACAATAAACAAAAAATTCCACAATAAGAAATCAAAAAATCCAATAAAATAAAAAAAAAATCTGAATAGACACTTAATCATAGAAGACTGTGGATGGCCAATAAGCACATGAAAAATTTATCAACATCATTAGTCAATTAAAAAAATGCAAGTAGCATTAGGAGATATACCTAATGTTAAATGATGAGTTAATGGGTGCAGCACACCAACATGGCACATGTATACATATGTAACAAACCTGCACGTTGTGCACATGTACCCTAAAACTTAAAGTATAATAAAAAAATGCAAGTTTGAACAACAATATAATAAGTCAATAAGCCATAGAGAATGGTTATGAATATTTGTCAATACCAAGTTTTGCTGATGATTTGGGCAACTGTAACTATGATGCATTGTTCACAGAAACACAAAACGTAAAGCAATTCTGGAAAATAGTCTTTTTATGTTTTTTAAAAAAATCAGTTTAAACAAACTTTTCATAGACCTAGCAATCCCACTCTAGCTATTTATAAATGTGAAATGAAACTTGTCTTCTCACATATGTCTGTATGCAAACTTTACAGTAGCTTTATGCATAATCAGCAACAACTGGAAACAACTCATTTCATTCACATTTGACTGTAATACTACTTAGCAATTACAACAGAATATTAGTTCCTACAGAAACATGGATGAATTTTGAATGCATTTTAAGTGAAAGGAACCAGACCAAAGACCAACACAGCATGAGACTGCAATTATGCAGTCTGGAAAAAGACAGACTATAAAGGTGGAAAACAGAGCAGTGGTTACCAGATGTTAGGCTGGGCTGGGGATTTACTACCCAAAAGGCAGAATGAGGTAATTTTTGGGGCAATGTAACTTTTCTCTATCATGATCATAGTAATAGATACAGAACTACAAGTATTTTTTTAAAACCCATAGAACACCCCACGACCACTGAAGAGTCTTATTTTTTTTAAATGCTTATTTCTCACAATCAGTGTCCCAAGAACAGAATTCTCTCTCTGACACGCTCTGGAATTCAGGGATAGCATCAGGGCATGGGACATTTTATGTCCTACATGTTTTAAAGATCAGAGAAATCAACAGCAACTAAATAAAAAAAACACATTTTAAAAATTTCACCAAAAGCCATACATAAAACACCCAAAAAACTTTGTGTCCCCAATAACACATAGCAAAAAATAAATCAGAAGACAATAAATGAAAGAAAACAACACAAAATCTGATCACAATTAATGAACAGTGATCAGAAGATATTTGCAGTGTGGCCATGATAAGAAATTAAAGAGAAATTTATCCTGTCTTGGTAAGTAAATGTTCACAAAGGATTGAAGTATGGTGATACATATGCCTTATTGATGCAGACAAAATATCACAAAGAGCCATTTCCAACTCAACTCCCTGATCAGAATTAAAGGAAAGATACACCACCTTATTTTCTTTTGTCCAACACGAAAAAGTAAGACTTGTGTCTTGATCCTTAGACACTTTTCCAGTCCAGCTAACAGCACCCAAGCCTATGGTACTTAGCATCCCCAACTCTCTCTGTAGAAAACCAAAAGATATTGAACTTTTTGTGAAGAAATAAATAAAATTATATCAAACAGCAAAATTATTTGGGTACTATGCATAAGCCCTAATAAACTGATGACCTGTAGAGGATTCAAAGATATTTTCGAAAAAACTACCATCTTTTGGGCCCACACAGAAAGCAGATTCAACATCAGAAAGTCAAAAAACTGAGCTTCGGCAGAGTAGAAAACTAAAAAGTGGGAGGCCATTTGGGGAGGGCTAAAGGAGAAGACTTTAAAATCATCAGGGGAACTGTTATGGGAGAACAGGTTAAAGGATTTGAGGGATAACATAGGCAAAAGCTTTTACAAAAAGAAAAAGAAAAACAAAAACAAAAATCTACCACAAAGGCAACGAGGCACACTGTCATCACACTGAAAGTCTTTTTCTCATTTCCATCAAGCAACTTGGGAAAAGGAATATGACTCACAAAAGAACCATGGGAGTTCCTAGGACTTGCCTCTGAAAGGCACTTAAGAGGCTTCCCTTGAGGGAGGCCAGCACCAGGGGTTTGAAGAGGTGTTCTACCTGCACTTTAGAGAAAGCTTCCCTCTGTGTACAATAAAACACCCTCAATGCACCCACAGTGCCATTGTCTGTCGTACGTGTCATGCGTTACTCTACTCACAGAAGTGTCAATCAAATTTAATTATACGTGATTGTCACTTTCCAGAGTAGGGTACCACAGACAACATGTTTAAGGATGGAAGCCCTCCCTAAGCACCCATTTGTGCACTTTTGAAACAACTTCTCAATGCTTTCAGGCTGTGAGTAGATGCTGACAGTTGTCCAAATAACCTATGCAATACCCACTCCACTTGTCTTTCTTCATTCATCCCTCTTGAGTGCTATCCCCTCATGTGTCATGGGTTTTACATGGCAGTTTTCAGAACTTTTTGTCTAGGTTCTCTTGCTCATGAAAGAAGTATTCTTGCATGCTTTTCTTGCAATGAATCAGCAGTATGCAGTCCTCAGATCCAATAGTTAAGCAGAAAATGCTTAACTGCAGTCTTAAAAGATCTGAGGCCCTTTACCTAAGTTACTTACCTCTACTCTGGAACCACAAAGTAAGTGGTGAAAACACACAAGATCCTGAAAGCAAAAAGAAGGAAAATAATCTGTGATTGCTGTGGTGGAGATAATAGAAATTTATTTTCTTTCTTAGACTCTGGAGTAAAAAGAAGCCCATTTTACTTACTGGAAGTGATCTATAAGACAGATATGAGCTTGTGGTCTAGAGATGCCCTTATATAACTCGCAGCTTAGAAATTTTCTTAGTCTATTCCTGGAGCAAGGTTGTTTAGAGCATGGTTTTGCTTTTTTTTTATCTAACACACATGCTATTTGGTGTCTGCATTTCCCTAGGACTACTGAACCTGGTACAACAAATTACAGAAGAACAAATATTTCTAGACTCCAGGGACTGGAAGAAGTTTTAACTCCAGCACATCCTGTAGGCTTATTAAAAATTGAATTTTTATTGTTATACAAATTTCATATGCATCTAAACTCACACAAGTGTGCACCAAAAAGGAGCTGTATTATGTATATGCATGTTAATTACATATATATGTAATTACATCTATGTTATGTATATGCATATGTATTTACATGTTAACTACATGTATATATGTAATTGGCATTAAGGGGTCAGAAGGAAATTCAAGTAAAAAGATTCACAGCCTTAAATTGGAGTTTGTTTTAGAACTTAGCAGCTACAGGCTGAAAGTATTTTTAAATATGGAAGTGGGAAAGTTTGAGAAACATCATCCCTAGTTTATAAGTTTTTATTGAAACAACAATGAATACTAAAGGAAATCATCTCAATGCCTGAACATCTTGAAATCTTCCTTCTTTAATATGAAAAATACGAAGCCTATATTTATAGCTGCAGGAAGCCCAGCATTTTTCCAAAAAGTACTAGTATTTCTAAGAAGATGTCAACTCTTCTCAGCATTATTAACCCCCATATTCCTCACCTTAACTGAATGCCTTAAGGCCCACTGGCCACTTTTTGCCTCTATTTTCTCTGTGAAGCTTACCAAAAATGAAGAAACACCACCTTCCCCTCCATTTCTCAAGGGAGAGAAAACAGGTTATAGTAGAGGAAGCCCCAATCTCCTGTGGACACTGATAAGTTTTGTTATCAGAGAGCTTGACTGTAATCTGCCTGTCCAATTCACCCTTCTCTCTTCTCTTGCCACCACGTTGTCTTGTGCTGGGCCATTCTCTATTCCATCCAGTAAACATGCAGAAGCACATACATCAGTCATCATAGCCATGTGCTGGCTTTAGGCTGATAGAGGACAAGAATTTAGATTCATCCTTTCAGACATACCTGTGCACAGCCACAATCAGTTTAACAGGCAGCTGCAACTTTTTAAGACAAGAAACTCATGTTTCAGTCTCTGATCCGTTTTCCTCGTGGTCAAGGATATTCAGTGCTGGCAAAAGAATACATTAAAGTATCTTCAATTTCTTACTGGCATTTTTTGGAAACCTCCCAGGGAGAGAAAACCCCCTCCACCTAAAACATCATGGCAACAGCCATTATCTTCTTATTCCCTTCACCTCATATTCCACTGTCTTGGGATTATACTACTCACCTTGACAGAGTCTTGGTCTGTATGTTGTTCTTTCCTTTTCACCACTAAAACCAAAGTGCCTCAACAGTCCCCTGAATTTGTGACATAAAATCCCTTGGAACAGGATGCAACTGTAGTGGGCTGCGGATGGGTATGGACATCAAGAAAGATAGACAGGAAAAACTGAGATTCCCTTTCATTGCCAGGGAAGAAGGAATGTCTTAGAAGCATTGAGAGATTAGAGATTGGTTCGACTCCTTAACTTAATACAAAACTTTGCTCCATAGTGCTTTCCTAGAGTAGTCTTCTCTGACCACCTCATTTGAAACTGCACACCTCTTCGTCTCTGCCGTACTGCTCAAACCTCAATTCGTTTTCTTGTTTCTCTATAGTACTTAAAGCTATAACACACAGTTAACATTCTATTCAGTTATTACTTCTCGTATATTTGTACCAATAGCATATCAGCTTTTTGAAGACAGAAAGTTTTGCCTCTCCCGTTACACTACTGTATTTGCGGCACTGATATACAGTATGATGTGCTTCATGATTTTCTGTTGAACAAATCGGTGGCCTCTGAAAGGCACTTAAGAGGCTTCCCTTGAGGGAGGCCAGCACCAGGGGTTTGAAGAGGTGTTCTACCTGCACTTTAGAGAAAGCTTCCCTCTGTGTACAATAAAACACCCTCAATGCACCCACAGTGCCATTGTCTGTCGTACGTGTCATGCGTTACTCTACTCACAGAAGTGTCAATCAAATTTAATTATACGTGATTGTCACTTTCCAGAGTAGGGTACCACAGACAACATGTTTAAGGATGGAAGCCCTCCCTAAGCACCCATTTGTGCACTTTTGAAACAACTTCTCAATGCTTTCAGGCTGTGAGTAGATGCTGACAGTTGTCCAAATAACCTATGCAATACCCACTCCACTTGTCTTTCTTCATTCATCCCTCTTGAGTGCTATCCCCTCATGTGTCATGGGTTTTACATGGCAGTTTTCAGAACTTTTTGTCTAGGTTCTCTTGCTCATGAAAGAAGTATTCTTGCATGCTTTTCTTGCAATGAATCAGCAGTATGCAGTCCTCAGATCCAATAGTTAAGCAGAAAATGCTTAACTGCAGTCTTAAAAGATCTGAGGCCCTTTACCTAAGTTACTTACCTCTACTCTGGAACCACAAAGTAAGTGATGAAAACACACAAGATCCTGAAAGCAAAAAGAAGGAAAATAATCTGTGATTGCTGTGGTGGAGATAATAGAAATTTATTTTCTTTCTTAGACTCTGGAGTAAAAAGAAGCCCATTTTACTTACTGGAAGTGATCTATAAGACAGATATGAGCTTGTGGTCTAGAGATGCCCTTATATAACTCGCAACTTAGAAATTTTCTTAGTCTATTCCTGGAGCAAGGTTGTTTAGAGCATGGTTTTGCTTTTTTTTTATCTAACACACATGCTATTTGGTGTCTGCATTTCCCTAGGACTGCTGAACCTGGTACAACAAATTACAGAAGAACAAATATTTCTAGACTCCAGGGACTGGAAGAAGTTTTAACTCCAGCACATCCTGTAGGCTTATTAAAAATTGAATTTTTATTGTTATACAAATTTCATATGCATCTAAACTCACACAAGTGTGCACCAAAAAGGAGCTGTATTATGTATATGCATGTTAATTACATATATATGTAATTACATCTATGTTATGTATATGCATATGTATTTACATGTTAACTACATGTATATATGTAATTGGCATTAAGGGGTCAGAAGGAAATTCAAGTAAAAAGATTCACAGCCTTAAATTGGAGTTTGTTTTAGAACTTAGCAGCTACAGGCTGAAAGTATTTTTAAATATGGAAGTGGGAAAGTTTGAGAAACATCATCCCTAGTTTATAAGTTTTTATTGAAACAACAATGAATACTAAAGGAAATCATCTCAATGCCTGAACATCTTGAAATCTTCCTTCTTTAATATGAAAAATACGAAGCCTATATTTATAGCTGCAGGAAGCCCAGCATTTTTCCAAAAAGTACTAGTATTTCTAAGAAGATGTCAACTCTTCTCAGCATTATTAACCCCCATATTCCTCACCTTAACTGAATGCCTTAAGGCCCACTGGCCACTTTTTGCCTCTATTTTCTCTGTGAAGCTTACCAAAAATGAAGAAACACCACCTTCCCCTCCATTTCTCAAGGGAGAGAAAACAGGTTATAGTAGAGGAAGCCCCAATCTCCTGTGGACACTGATAAGTTTTGTTATCAGAGAGCTTGACTGTAATCTGCCTGTCCAATTCACCCTTCTCTCTTCTCTTGCCACCACGTTGTCTTGTGCTGGGCCATTCTCTATTCCATCCAGTAAACATGCAGAAGCACATACATCAGTCATCATAGCCATGTGCTGGCTTTAGGCTGATAGAGGACAAGAATTTAGATTCATCCTTTCAGACATACCTGTGCACAGCCACAATCAGTTTAACAGGCAGCTGCAACTTTTTAAGACAAGAAACTCATGTTTCAGTCTCTGATCCGTTTTCCTCGTGGTCAAGGATATTCAGTGCTGGCAAAAGAATACATTAAAGTATCTTCAATTTCTTACTGGCATTTTTTGGAAACCTCCCAGGGAGAGAAAACCCCCTCCACCTAAAACATCATGGCAACAGCCATTGTCTTCTTATTCTCTTCACCTCATATTCCACTGCCTTGGGATTATACTACTCACCTTGACAGAGTCTTGGTCTGTATGTTGTTCTTTCCTTTTCACCTCTAAAACCAAAGTGCCTCAACAGTCCCCTGAATTTGTGACATAAAATCCCTTGGAACAGGATGCAACTGTAGTGGGCTGCGGATGGGTATGGACATCAAGAAAGATAGACAGGAAAAACTGAGATTCCCTTTCATTGCCAGGGAAGAAGGAATGTCTTAGAAACATTGAGAGATTAGAGATTGGTTCGACTCCTTAACTTAATACAAAACTTTGCTCCATAGTGCTTTCCTAGAGTAGTCTTCTCTGACCACCTCATTTGAAACTGCACACCTCTTCCTCTCTGCCGTACTGCTCAAACCTCAATTCGTTTTCTTGTTTCTCTATAGTACTTAAAGCTATAACACACAGTTAACATTCTATTCAGTTATTACTTCTCGTATATTTGTACCAATAGCATATCAGCTTTTTGAAGACAGAAAGTTTTGCCTCTCCCGTTACACTACTGTATTTGCGGCACTGATATACAGTATGATGTGCTTCATGATTTTCTGTTGAACAAATCGGTGGCCTCTGAAAGGCACTTAAGAGGCTTCCCTTGAGGGAGGCCAGCACTAGGGGTTTGAAGAGGTGTTCTACCTGCACTTTAGAGAAAGCTTCCCTCTGTGTACAATAAAACACCCTCAATGCACCCACAGTGCCATTGTCTGTCGTACGTGTCATGCGTTACTCTACTCACAGAAGTGTCAATCAAATTTAATTATACGTGATTGTCACTTTCCAGAGTAGGGTACCACAGACAACATGTTTAAGGATGGAAGCCCTCCCTAAGCACCCATTTGTGCACTTTTGAAACAACTTCTCAATGCTTTCAGGCTGTGAGTAGATGCTGACAGTTGTCCAAATAACCTATGCAATACCCACTCCACTTGTCTTTCTTCATTCATCCCTCTTGAGTGCTATCCCCTCATGTGTCATGGGTTTTACATGGCAGTTTTCAGAACTTTTTGTCTAGGTTCTCTTGCTCATGAAAGAAGTATTCTTGCATGCTTTTCTTGCAATGAATCAGCAGTATGCAGTCCTCAGATCCAATAGTTAAGCAGAAAATGCTTAACTGCAGTCTTAAAAGATCTGAGGCCCTTTACCTAAGTTACTTACCTCTACTCTGGAACCACAAAGTAAGTGGTGAAAACACACAAGATCCTGAAAGCAAAAAGAAGGAAAATAATCTGTGATTGCTGTGGTGGAGATAATAGAAATTTATTTTCTTTCTTAGACTCTGGAGTAAAAAGAAGCCCATTTTACTTACTGGAAGTGATCTATAAGACAGATATGAGCTTGTGGTCTAGAGATGCCCTTATATAACTCGCAACTTAGAAATTTTCTTAGTCTATTCCTGGAGCAAGGTTGTTTAGAGCATGGTTTTGCATTTTTTTTATCTAACACACATGCTATTTGGTGTCTGCATTTCCCTAGGACTGCTGAACCTGGTACAACAAATTACAGAAGAACAAATATTTCTAGACTCCAGGGACTGGAAGAAGTTTTAACTCCAGCACATCCTGTAGGCTTATTAAAAATTGAATTTTTATTGTTATACAAATTTCATATGCATCTAAACTCACACAAGTGTGCACCAAAAAGGAGCTGTATTATGTATATGCATGTTAATTACATATATATGTAATTACATCTATGTTATGTATATGCATATGTATTTACATGTTAACTACATGTATATATGTAATTGGCATTAAGGGGTCAGAAGGAAATTCAAGTAAAAAGATTCACAGCCTTAAATTGGAGTTTGTTTTAGAACTTAGCAGCTACAGGCTGAAAGTATTTTTAAATATGGAAGTGGGAAAGTTTGAGAAACATCATCCCTAGTTTATAAGTTTTTATTGAAACAACAATGAATACTAAAGGAAATCATCTCAATGCCTGAACATCTTGAAATCTTCCTTCTTTAATATGAAAAATACGAAGCCTATATTTATAGCTGCAGGAAGCCCAGCATTTTTCCAAAAAGTACTAGTATTTCTAAGAAGATGTCAACTCTTCTCAGCATTATTAACCCCCATATTCCTCACCTTAACTGAATGCCTTAAGGCCCACTGGCCACTTTTTGCCTCTATTTTCTCTGTGAAGCTTACCAAAAATGAAGAAACACCACCTTCCCCTCCATTTCTCAAGGGAGAGAAAACAGGTTATAGTAGAGGAAGCCCCAATCTCCTGTGGACACTGATAAGTTTTGTTATCAGAGAGCTTGACTGTAATCTGCCTGTCCAATTCACCCTTCTCTCTTCTCTTGCCACCACGTTGTCTTGTGCTGGGCCATTCTCTATTCCATCCAGTAAACATGCAGAAGCACATACATCAGTCATCATAGCCATGTGCTGGCTTTAGGCTGATAGAGGACAAGAATTTAGATTCATCCTTTCAGACATACCTGTGCACAGCCACAATCAGTTTAACAGGCAGCTGCAACTTTTTAAGACAAGAAACTCATGTTTCAGTCTCTGATCCGTTTTCCTCGTGGTCAAGGATATTCAGTGCTGGCAAAAGAATACATTAAAGTATCTTCAATTTCTTACTGGCATTTTTTGGAAACCTCCCAGGGAGAGAAAACCCCCTCCACCTAAAACATCATGGCAACAGCCATTATCTTCTTATTCCCTTCACCTCATATTCCACTGTCTTGGGATTATACTACTCACCTTGACAGAGTCTTGGTCTGTATGTTGTTCTTTCCTTTTCACCACTAAAACCAAAGTGCCTCAACAGTCCCCTGAATTTGTGACATAAAATCCCTTGGAACAGGATGCAACTGTAGTGGGCTGCGGATGGGTATGGACATCAAGAAAGATAGACAGGAAAAACTGAGATTCCCTTTCATTGCCAGGGAAGAAGGAATGTCTTAGAAGCATTGAGAGATTAGAGATTGGTTCGACTCCTTAACTTAATACAAAACTTTGCTCCATAGTGCTTTCCTAGAGTAGTCTTCTCTGACCACCTCATTTGAAACTGCACACCTCTTCGTCTCTGCCGTACTGCTCAAACCTCAATTCGTTTTCTTGTTTCTCTATAGTACTTAAAGCTATAACACACAGTTAACATTCTATTCAGTTATTACTTCTCGTATATTTGTACCAATAGCATATCAGCTTTTTGAAGACAGAAAGTTTTGCCTCTCCCGTTACGCTACTGTATTTGCGGCACTGATATACAGTATGATGTGCTTCATGATTTTCTGTTGAACAAATCGGTGGCCTCTGAAAGGCACTTAAGAGGCTTCCCTTGAGGGAGGCCAGCACTAGGGGTTTGAAGAGGTGTTCTACCTGCACTTTAGAGAAAGCTTCCCTCTGTGTACAATAAAACACCCTCAATGCACCCACAGTGCCATTGTCTGTCGTACGTGTCATGCGTTACTCTACTCACAGAAGTGTCAATCAAATTTAATTATACGTGATTGTCACTTTCCAGAGTAGGGTACCACAGACAACATGTTTAAGGATGGAAGCCCTCCCTAAGCACCCATTTGTGCACTTTTGAAACAACTTCTCAATGCTTTCAGGCTGTGAGTAGATGCTGACAGTTGTCCAAATAACCTATGCAATACCCACTCCACTTGTCTTTCTTCATTCATCCCTCTTGAGTGCTATCCCCTCATGTGTCATGGGTTTTACATGGCAGTTTTCAGAACTTTTTGTCTAGGTTCTCTTGCTCATGAAAGAAGTATTCTTGCATGCTTTTCTTGCAATGAATCAGCAGTATGCAGTCCTCAGATCCAATAGTTAAGCAGAAAATGCTTAACTGCAGTCTTAAAAGATCTGAGGCCCTTTACCTAAGTTACTTACCTCTACTCTGGAACCACAAAGTAAGTGGTGAAAACACACAAGATCCTGAAAGCAAAAAGAAGGAAAATAATCTGTGATTGCTGTGGTGGAGATAATAGAAATTTATTTTCTTTCTTAGACTCTGGAGTAAAAAGAAGCCCATTTTACTTACTGGAAGTGATCTATAAGACAGATATGAGCTTGTGGTCTAGAGATGCCCTTATATAACTCGCAACTTAGAAATTTTCTTAGTCTATTCCTGGAGCAAGGTTGTTTAGAGCATGGTTTTGCTTTTTTTTTATCTAACACACATGCTATTTGGTGTCTGCATTTCCCTAGGACTGCTGAACCTGGTACAACAAATTACAGAAGAACAAATATTTCTAGACTCCAGGGACTGGAAGAAGTTTTAACTCCAGCACATCCTGTAGGCTTATTAAAAATTGAATTTTTATTGTTATACAAATTTCATATGCATCTAAACTCACACAAGTGTGCACCAAAAAGGAGCTGTATTATGTATATGCATGTTAATTACATATATATGTAATTACATCTATGTTATGTATATGCATATGTATTTACATGTTAACTACATGTATATATGTAATTGGCATTAAGGGGTCAGAAGGAAATTCAAGTAAAAAGATTCACAGCCTTAAATTGGAGTTTGTTTTAGAACTTAGCAGCTACAGGCTGAAAGTATTTTTAAATATGGAAGTGGGAAAGTTTGAGAAACATCATCCCTAGTTTATAAGTTTTTATTGAAACAACAATGAATACTAAAGGAAATCATCTCAATGCCTGAACATCTTGAAATCTTCCTTCTTTAATATGAAAAATACGAAGCCTATATTTATAGCTGCAGGAAGCCCAGCATTTTTCCAAAAAGTACTAGTATTTCTAAGAAGATGTCAACTCTTCTCAGCATTATTAACCCCCATATTCCTCACCTTAACTGAATGCCTTAAGGCCCACTGGCCACTTTTTGCCTCTATTTTCTCTGTGAAGCTTACCAAAAATGAAGAAACACCACCTTCCCCTCCATTTCTCAAGGGAGAGAAAACAGGTTATAGTAGAGGAAGCCCCAATCTCCTGTGGACACTGATAAGTTTTGTTATCAGAGAGCTTGACTGTAATCTGCCTGTCCAATTCACCCTTCTCTCTTCTCTTGCCACCACGTTGTCTTGTGCTGGGCCATTCTCTATTCCATCCAGTAAACATGCAGAAGCACATACATCAGTCATCATAGCCATGTGCTGGCTTTAGGCTGATAGAGGACAAGAATTTAGATTCATCCTTTCAGACATACCTGTGCACAGCCACAATCAGTTTAACAGGCAGCTGCAACTTTTTAAGACAAGAAACTCATGTTTCAGTCTCTGATCCGTTTTCCTCGTGGTCAAGGATATTCAGTGCTGGCAAAAGAATACATTAAAGTATCTTCAATTTCTTACTGGCATTTTTTGGAAACCTCCCAGGGAGAGAAAACCCCCTCCACCTAAAACATCATGGCAACAGCCATTATCTTCTTATTCCCTTCACCTCATATTCCACTGTCTTGGGATTATACTACTCACCTTGACAGAGTCTTGGTCTGTATGTTGTTCTTTCCTTTTCACCACTAAAACCAAAGTGCCTCAACAGTCCCCTGAATTTGTGACATAAAATCCCTTGGAACAGGATGCAACTGTAGTGGGCTGCGGATGGGTATGGACATCAAGAAAGATAGACAGGAAAAACTGAGATTCCCTTTCATTGCCAGGGAAGAAGGAATGTCTTAGAAGCATTGAGAGATTAGAGATTGGTTCGACTCCTTAACTTAATACAAAACTTTGCTCCATAGTGCTTTCCTAGAGTAGTCTTCTCTGACCACCTCATTTGAAACTGCACACCTCTTCGTCTCTGCCGTACTGCTCAAACCTCAATTCGTTTTCTTGTTTCTCTATAGTACTTAAAGCTATAACACACAGTTAACATTCTATTCAGTTATTACTTCTCGTATATTTGTACCAATAGCATATCAGCTTTTTGAAGACAGAAAGTTTTGCCTCTCCCGTTACGCTACTGTATTTGCGGCACTGATATACAGTATGATGTGCTTCATGATTTTCTGTTGAACAAATCGGTGGCCTCTGAAAGGCACTTAAGAGGCTTCCCTTGAGGGAGGCCAGCACTAGGGGTTTGAAGAGGTGTTCTACCTGCACTTTAGAGAAAGCTTCCCTCTGTGTACAATAAAACACCCTCAATGCACCCACAGTGCCATTGTCTGTCGTACGTGTCATGCGTTACTCTACTCACAGAAGTGTCAATCAAATTTAATTATACGTGATTGTCACTTTCCAGAGTAGGGTACCACAGACAACATGTTTAAGGATGGAAGCCCTCCCTAAGCACCCATTTGTGCACTTTTGAAACAACTTCTCAATGCTTTCAGGCTGTGAGTAGATGCTGACAGTTGTCCAAATAACCTATGCAATACCCACTCCACTTGTCTTTCTTCATTCATCCCTCTTGAGTGCTATCCCCTCATGTGTCATGGGTTTTACATGGCAGTTTTCAGAACTTTTTGTCTAGGTTCTCTTGCTCATGAAAGAAGTATTCTTGCATGCTTTTCTTGCAATGAATCAGCAGTATGCAGTCCTCAGATCCAATAGTTAAGCAGAAAATGCTTAACTGCAGTCTTAAAAGATCTGAGGCCCTTTACCTAAGTTACTTACCTCTACTCTGGAACCACAAAGTAAGTGGTGAAAACACACAAGATCCTGAAAGCAAAAAGAAGGAAAATAATCTGTGATTGCTGTGGTGGAGATAATAGAAATTTATTTTCTTTCTTAGACTCTGGAGTAAAAAGAAGCCCATTTTACTTACTGGAAGTGATCTATAAGACAGATATGAGCTTGTGGTCTAGAGATGCCCTTATATAACTCGCAACTTAGAAATTTTCTTAGTCTATTCCTGGAGCAAGGTTGTTTAGAGCATGGTTTTGCATTTTTTTTATCTAACACACATGCTATTTGGTGTCTGCATTTCCCTAGGACTGCTGAACCTGGTACAACAAATTACAGAAGAACAAATATTTCTAGACTCCAGGGACTGGAAGAAGTTTTAACTCCAGCACATCCTGTAGGCTTATTAAAAATTGAATTTTTATTGTTATACAAATTTCATATGCATCTAAACTCACACAAGTGTGCACCAAAAAGGAGCTGTATTATGTATATGCATGTTAATTACATATATATGTAATTACATCTATGTTATGTATATGCATATGTATTTACATGTTAACTACATGTATATATGTAATTGGCATTAAGGGGTCAGAAGGAAATTCAAGTAAAAAGATTCACAGCCTTAAATTGGAGTTTGTTTTAGAACTTAGCAGCTACAGGCTGAAAGTATTTTTAAATATGGAAGTGGGAAAGTTTGAGAAACATCATCCCTAGTTTAT
The DNA here is from genome assembly GCF_029281585.2 of Gorilla gorilla gorilla. Classification (NCBI taxonomy): domain Eukaryota; kingdom Metazoa; phylum Chordata; class Mammalia; order Primates; family Hominidae; genus Gorilla; species Gorilla gorilla. Next base: position 158,933,340 of record NC_073247.2, read on the forward strand.
AAGTTTTTATTGAAACAACAATGAATACTAAAGGAAATCATCTCAATGCCTGAACATCTTGAAATCTTCCTTCTTTAATATGAAAAATACGAAGCCTATATTTATAGCTGCAGGAAGCCCAGCATTTTTCCAAAAAGTACTAGTATTTCTAAGAAGATGTCAACTCTTCTCAGCATTATTAACCCCCATATTCCTCACCTTAACTGAATGCCTTAAGGCCCACTGGCCACTTTTTGCCTCTATTTTCTCTGTGAAGCTTACCAAAAATGAAGAAACACCACCTTCCCCTCCATTTCTCAAGGGAGAGAAAACAGGTTATAGTAGAGGAAGCCCCAATCTCCTGTGGACACTGATAAGTTTTGTTATCAGAGAGCTTGACTGTAATCTGCCTGTCCAATTCACCCTTCTCTCTTCTCTTGCCACCACGTTGTCTTGTGCTGGGCCATTCTCTATTCCATCCAGTAAACATGCAGAAGCACATACATCAGTCATCATAGCCATGTGCTGGCTTTAGGCTGATAGAGGACAAGAATTTAGATTCATCCTTTCAGACATACCTGTGCACAGCCACAATCAGTTTAACAGGCAGCTGCAACTTTTTAAGACAAGAAACTCATGTTTCAGTCTCTGATCCGTTTTCCTCGTGGTCAAGGATATTCAGTGCTGGCAAAAGAATACATTAAAGTATCTTCAATTTCTTACTGGCATTTTTTGGAAACCTCCCAGGGAGAGAAAACCCCCTCCACCTAAAACATCATGGCAACAGCCATTATCTTCTTATTCCCTTCACCTCATATTCCACTGTCTTGGGATTATACTACTCACCTTGACAGAGTCTTGGTCTGTATGTTGTTCTTTCCTTTTCACCACTAAAACCAAAGTGCCTCAACAGTCCCCTGAATTTGTGACATAAAATCCCTTGGAACAGGATGCAACTGTAGTGGGCTGCGGATGGGTATGGACATCAAGAAAGATAGACAGGAAAAACTGAGATTCCCTTTCATTGCCAGGGAAGAAGGAATGTCTTAGAAGCATTGAGAGATTAGAGATTGGTTCGACTCCTTAACTTAATACAAAACTTTGCTCCATAGTGCTTTCCTAGAGTAGTCTTCTCTGACCACCTCATTTGAAATTGCACACCTCTTCCTCTCTGCCGTACTGCTCAAACCTCAATTCGTTTTCTTGTTTCTCTATAGTACTTAAAGCTATAACACACAGTTAACATTCTATTCAGTTATTACTTCTCGTATATTTGTACCAATAGCATATCAGCTTTTTGAAGACAGAAAGTTTTGCCTCTCCCGTTACGCTACTGTATTTGCGGCACTGATATACAGTATGATGTGCTTCATGATTTTCTGTTGAACAAATCGGTGGCCTCTGAAAGGCACTTAAGAGGCTTCCCTTGAGGGAGGCCAGCACTAGGGGTTTGAAGAGGTGTTCTACCTGCACTTTAGAGAAAGCTTCCCTCTGTGTACAATAAAACACCCTCAATGCACCCACAGTGCCATTGTCTGTCGTACGTGTCATGCGTTACTCTACTCACAGAAGTGTCAATCAAATTTAATTATACGTGATTGTCACTTTCCAGAGTAGGGTACCACAGACAACATGTTTAAGGATGGAAGCCCTCCCTAAGCACCCATTTGTGCACTTTTGAAACAACTTCTCAATGCTTTCAGGCTGTGAGTAGATGCTGACAGTTGTCCAAATAACCTATGCAATACCCACTCCACTTGTCTTTCTTCATTCATCCCTCTTGAGTGCTATCCCCTCATGTGTCATGGGTTTTACATGGCAGTTTTCAGAACTTTTTGTCTAGGTTCTCTTGCTCATGAAAGAAGTATTCTTGCATGCTTTTCTTGCAATGAATCAGCAGTATGCAGTCCTCAGATCCAATAGTTAAGCAGAAAATGCTTAACTGCAGTCTTAAAAGATCTGAGGCCCTTTACCTAAGTTACTTACCTCTACTCTGGAACCACAAAGTAAGTGGTGAAAACACACAAGATCCTGAAAGCAAAAAGAAGGAAAATAATCTGTGATTGCTGTGGTGGAGATAATAGAAATTTATTTTCTTTCTTAGACTCTGGAGTAAAAAGAAGCCCATTTTACTTACTGGAAGTGATCTATAAGACAGATATGAGCTTGTGGTCTAGAGATGCCCTTATATAACTCGCAACTTAGAAATTTTCTTAGTCTATTCCTGGAGCAAGGTTGTTTAGAGCATGGTTTTGCATTTTTTTTATCTAACACACATGCTATTTGGTGTCTGCATTTCCCTAGGACTGCTGAACCTGGTACAACAAATTACAGAAGAACAAATATTTCTAGACTCCAGGGACTGGAAGAAGTTTTAACTCCAGCACATCCTGTAGGCTTATTAAAAATTGAATTTTTATTGTTATACAAATTTCATATGCATCTAAACTCACACAAGTGTGCACCAAAAAGGAGCTGTATTATGTATATGCATGTTAATTACATATATATGTAATTACATCTATGTTATGTATATGCATATGTATTTACATGTTAACTACATGTATATATGTAATTGGCATTAAGGGGTCAGAAGGAAATTCAAGTAAAAAGATTCACAGCCTTAAATTGGAGTTTGTTTTAGAACTTAGCAGCTACAGGCTGAAAGTATTTTTAAATATGGAAGTGGGAAAGTTTGAGAAACATCATCCCTAGTTTATAAGTTTTTATTGAAACAACAATGAATACTAAAGGAAATCATCTCAATGCCTGAACATCTTGAAATCTTCCTTCTTTAATATGAAAAATACGAAGCCTATATTTATAGCTGCAGGAAGCCCAGCATTTTTCCAAAAAGTACTAGTATTTCTAAGAAGATGTCAACTCTTCTCAGCATTATTAACCCCCATATTCCTCACCTTAACTGAATGCCTTAAGGCCCACTGGCCACTTTTTGCCTCTATTTTCTCTGTGAAGCTTACCAAAAATGAAGAAACACCACCTTCCCCTCCATTTCTCAAGGGAGAGAAAACAGGTTATAGTAGAGGAAGCCCCAATCTCCTGTGGACACTGATAAGTTTTGTTATCAGAGAGCTTGACTGTAATCTGCCTGTCCAATTCACCCTTCTCTCTTCTCTTGCCACCACGTTGTCTTGTGCTGGGCCATTCTCTATTCCATCCAGTAAACATGCAGAAGCACATACATCAGTCATCATAGCCATGTGCTGGCTTTAGGCTGATAGAGGACAAGAATTTAGATTCATCCTTTCAGACATACCTGTGCACAGCCACAATCAGTTTAACAGGCAGCTGCAACTTTTTAAGACAAGAAACTCATGTTTCAGTCTCTGATCCGTTTTCCTCGTGGTCAAGGATATTCAGTGCTGGCAAAAGAATACATTAAAGTATCTTCAATTTCTTACTGGCATTTTTTGGAAACCTCCCAGGGAGAGAAAACCCCCTCCACCTAAAACATCATGGCAACAGCCATTGTCTTCTTATTCTCTTCACCTCATATTCCACTGCCTTGGGATTATACTACACAGCTTGACAGAGTCTTGGTCTGTATGTTGTTCTTTCCTTTTCACCTCTAAAACCAAAGTGCCTCAACAGTCCCCTGAATTTGTGACATAAAATCCCTTGGAACAGGATGCCACTGTAGTGGGCTGCGGATGGGTATGGACATCAAAAAAGATAGACAGGAAAAACTGAGATTCCCTTTCATTGCCAGGGAAGAAGGAATGTCTTAGAAGCATTGAGAGATTAGAGATTGGTTCGACTCCTTAACTTAATACAAAACTTTGCTCCATAGTGCTTTCCTAGAGTAGTCTTCTCTGACCACCTCGTTTGAAATTGCACACCTCTTCGTCTCTGCCGTACTGCTCAAACCTCAATTCGTTTTCTTGTTTCTCTATAGTACTTAAAGCTATAACACACAGTTAACATTCTATTCAGTTATTACTTCTCGTATATTTGTACCAATAGCATATCAGCTTTTTGAAGACAGAAAGTTTTGCCTCTCCCGTTACACTACTGTATTTGCGGCACTGATATACAGTATGATGTGCTTCATGATTTTCTGTTGAACGAATCAGTGGATATTTCATCTACTCTCAGCTGTTAGTTTCATGTATAATCTGGAGTTTTCAGACGACCTGTCTAAAATCATGTTGAAATCCCAACAGAGTCCACGATGGAACTCTGATGCTCCTGTGAAGCACATGGGATTCAACTTGCTGAGTATAGAAAGTGCTAACTTGACAGAGTCTCAATATTGTCTAAATTGGAGTTTCACTTTGCCAAATTTAAGAAAGGCTGTATCTCCAGTGCAAGTCTGCCACTCTTTGGCCACACCTCCTTAGACTAAAGTGTTATAGACCACTAAAGGTATTATTTGGGACAAATTTTCCTTAAGGACTTCAATCACTACAAAAGTTTTACTTGTTGAGCATTACTATACTCAGAAAAGTACAGTTCGTAACTCAGTGTATGTGAATGGTACTTTCCTAAGTTAGGACACTGCACACAGCATAACCAAGGTTGCTTCTCTGGCCAATCCAAGCTACTTCTTGTTCCTACCCAATCCCCCCAATCCGTGGCATGACATTCATCATTTTTTCTTAAGACATGGCATTGCCCACTCTATTGCCCTCCCACTTTCACTTGTCCCTGAGTAAAAGTCCCCTCGCTTGCTCTTTGAATTCTTGTACAATTTTCATGCCCAAGAAAGAATAAACCTCTTTCTGTTTCTTCTTCCTCATGTAATAAATATATTCTTCCTCTCTAACTTGTTGTTTTACAAATTATTAGGAAGTAAGCATTGAAAATATTTGCTTTACCACAAAGTAAACCAAACCCAACCAAAAGAAAACAAAACAGCAACAACAAAATATTTCCAACATAATCCCATACTTAGTACTCCAAAATTCATTCATTTCAAATCTACATAAAAGTAGTCAAAACACACTAAGACATTTAAGAAGAAAGATTAGTCAAAGGGTGCAAATATTGAGTGGGCATAAACCCCATTTCCTGAATCTATCGAAAGGAAACTAACTTTTAAATTTATGACTGTTCAATTCCAAGAGAGAGAGAGAGATGAGCTTAAATCCAAGAGTTGTCTTCTTTTTCTCCTCTCAGCCCTTGATCAGAAGTCTAGCTGTTGACAATATGTTTTTCCACTCTGCGACACTGGCCATCAACAGTCTAACTTTTCTATGACCAGCTGAACCTGATAGAAGATGAAAGAGAGTGTGCGAAGGAGATAGAGGTTACAAATCAGTCATAGTCAAGCAGAATAGGAACAGGATTATGCAAAATTCTGCAGAGAGAGAAAAAAAAATGGATTTGGAAACACACGTCTTGGCTATGTTACTTGCCATGGAGAAAGAAAGGCTCAAGGTTGAAACGTTTAAACCAGACTTCCCTAAGTCATTTTTTCTTTCAATAGGCTAAAAAAAAAACAAGTAAAGTTCTCATCTCATAAAACTGTTAGAACTTTCACCAATTCAGTAAGTATGCCTGAGCCATCTGTGATCCAAGTATCTAATCTATAAGAAGTTTGCTATGGGCAAAATCTTCATACTTTTTTTTTTTTTTTTTTTTTTTTTTTTTTTTTTTTTAGTCTGACAGTCTTCTGACTGGTACTCATTTCTACTTCAGCTGTATCCTGCAGCCAATTGTATGGAAGTGTAATGGGGCAGAGAGAAATCTCCTACCTGGAGAACAAAGAAAAAGACAGTTGTATCTCTTCATGTTTGCCTTTAGGAAGCAAAGTATGAACTCAGAGGGTTACTTGAAGTGGGCAGTTAAGAACTAAACTCAACTGTATCATAGACTTGGTTGCTTGGGGTCTTTTAAAGACATAGGATGAAAGACTAAAGTAATACATTGATGGGTTTCTAAGTCCCTGGACTAACTATTCCCCTCGTCTTTGTGGAGTCAAAGGGTGCCTACCTGTACCTCTCAAACCCACTGTTGACCCTAGCTAGCTCTCATCTTTGACTTTTCTGAAATGGTGTCCACAAGAACCAGACTATGTCTGTTATACGCCTCACTTGTGGTTTAATGTCTTTATGATGTGGTAAATGTAGAACTAAGTAGCATTTCCCTAAACACACATCCCCATTGCCCTTTCACTCATGAGAAATCCATTCCCTACTCCTTCCCTATGTGCTCACTTACTCTTCCTCTCAAATGATCCCTCTGCTGCCCCTAAATGAATCACAGAGGCCACTCGATAGCTAAGTCTCTAAAATATTTTTTAAATAATTAAAATTGGATCCTTTTCTCAATGGGTCCTTTAAAATGGGTTATTGCCTCCAGAACCTACTTCCAATCAAACTGAGATGATTTCTAAGATATTGTGGTCCATGATCATATCGAAAAGCAATGTTCAGCAGTAAATTTTTCTCATTGCCTGGCACATAATTCTACTTAGAAGCTGTACTGTAGCCATGCTTGGAATGAGTATATCATGTACGTCAGCTTTCTCCACATATCTTTCATGAGACAAAGTCTCCTGAAAACCATCTAAGGCCACATTGGCCTCAAATCAGAATCTCAACATATTCCAGAATAATTACACACACACACACACACACACACACACACACACACTCTCTCACTCTCTCTCTCTCTCTCTCTCTCCACCTTTTCAGAATTAAATATACAATTAAATTTGAGAACGATCTTTAATGATGTCACTGCTATTGGCTATGCATATCTGGAGTAGTGAGACCTTTTGTCCAGTGCAAACATTAGAGCTTATGAAGAAGGAGAGAAGACAACCTGTGCAGTAGACACAGACTGTTCATGACAAGTAATGTTTGGAGATAAAATAGAAACTTCCTTTGTTTTGATCACAACTGAAATTTTCACCAAGGATTGAAGTAGGGATGTAATCTGTGATGGTCTGAGATGAAGGAATACCAGAAAGCCTAATTTTCCACAATCAATAATTTGGTTAAAGGGGGCTTTCCTGGTGGGAGCAATACGATTCTGCCTAGTTCCCACAAAAGAATGCAAAACTTACAGCTTGCTTCCCAAGCACTGCTTCAGTTCCTCAGAAAATCTTCAACAGTTGGCTATCTTCTCTCTGTCCTTCAGTGTACGGAGTTAAGAATAAAAATCCAAAGGTAAATAAGGGGGGGGGAAAAGGCAATATAATATTTTATCATTACCCAAAGTTCTGAACTGTGGTTCTTCTTGCCCATGCATCATTGACATAATAACTAAAAAGTAAGTGATAGGTAATACAGGCTAATAATACATTAATAAATAGGAATTGAAACTGTGTAAGAGTATCATCTAGCTTAACCATGCTTAACTCTTAATAATTTGATGACTTAAAACATGATTCAAGGTGAGTCTTAAAAAGAGGAAATTTTGGTGCTAAACAGAGGAAAATCAGTGGGAAGACAGACAGAGGCATGTTAACCAAACCTCATGCTGTAGTCTCACCTGCTCAGACCCCTTTTCAAAAAGTGATATAAATCCCTGAAGAACATGTACATAAACATTTTCCTATGGGCCCTCATTCTCTATACCTAATTCCTTAGAAGGCACTTATTAGGGTCCCCTGATGTGTGTCAGCACTAAAAGTTTGGCGCCTTGACTCAAGGAAGGGCAGCTGTGAGGAGATTGCCATACTTCTTCCCCCAGGGCCACTACTGATGTTGTACCTGTTGCACATTACCTCACTCTAAGAGGTGCATATTATGTTTTTTAGCCACACAGTTGGCACTTGCTGGGATGAGGTAATGCATACAGCATGGCTAAAATATCAGTCCTACCCAAACCCCAACACCCTTCACCATGCCGTTTCAATCAATATCCCAAGACTGCCAATGTGTGAGGGATCTGCAGGATATACTCAAACCACACGGAAAACAATCATCCCACTTCCCTCTATCTTTCACCATTTCCTGAGTGTGTACCTTCTACCTGCTGTGTATGTAATGAGACAGATTTTAGGACTTAAAGAGAATAAACTTTCCTCAACTTCCTTCTTCCTTTGGTACTTACAGTATCTGCCTACATTATTCTATTAAGTTTAAACTTAATATAGCTGACACATGAAAAACTAGTTTGCATTTCCCAGAAGTCAGTTATTAAGTAGAACAAACCTCTCAACTCATCCATCACATCTACATATTGTAGGCCAGAAAAAGCTCTACCGGAAGACAGCTGAACAGAGTTCTCCTCTGCTTATTCCCAACTTGAATATTCCTCATACTATTACATGGGCCTGACTTGGGCATCCTCTGGCCATGTACTTCATTTAAGAGAGCAAGAAAGTTTCTCTCTTCTATTCATTCCCATGTCCAGACTCCATCAGTCCAGCAGGTTGCTTTGACAACTTCAAAATAGAATTTAGAATTAAAACATTGTCAAGTAAACGTTGTCTAGCCAATAAAATTATTCAAAAATTTCAAATCCTTCAGTTGAATTTCTTAATATTAATTAAAGGAATCAAAGTTGCATTATACCATAACATTTAAATATACTACCTTCTCTTTCTATTGAAAGAAGAACCCAAACATGCCAAACATGCAATTCTTGTAAATCCTGTATAACCCAACATTGTAAACATGGACATGGGAATGAATAGAAGAGAGAAATTTTCTTGCTCTCTTAAATGAAGCACATGGCCAGAGGATGCCCAAGTCAGGCCCATGTAATAGTATGAGGAATATTCAAGTTGGGAATAAGCAGAGAATTCTGTTCAGCTGTCTTCCGGTAGAGCTTTTTCTGGCCTGCAATATGTAGATATGATGGGTGACTTGAGAGGTTTGTTCTACTATACTAAGAACCCAAACTCCAACCCCTTTCACCATGGCGATTCAATCAATATCCCAACACTGTCAATGTTGAGGGACATGCAGGATATACAAGAACATGCCAAAGTTCTTCCTTCAACTACCACATCAATCACCCCAATTAAATCCAAATACCCAATAATAAAACAAATGTCTCTATCTGTCAACCACCAACCCAAGTGCTAGTTCTTCTTCTCTTCCCCTGTCTCCTCTTTTGATTAACTTCAAAGGAATCATGACCACAGCATGGTATACATAAGAGGGTGCTGAACCTAAGGGCTCAGAGAAGCCCCCAAAACACAACTATTCTCCATTTCCATAATATGCAGGATCCAACCAGAGGAGAGAAACAACACAGTCATTTGAATAGGAAATATCTGATACAATGAATTATTAACTGAACGTGGAGATTCAAGTAATAAGGATTGTCTAGCACAAAGTAATGATAATTTTTTTTAAAATACAGTAATACCAGATATATAATAGCAGACATAACATCATGTAAAATTATACATAGTAGCCATTAACCCTCAGGTAACATAGGATTCATCTCAGTGTTGGTGTCCATTCTCCATATTTCCAGAGATGGAGATATCACTATGAACTTGTGTTTAGCTTAACATGGAAAGAGATAATCACATATAGAAACTATCTTGCATGTATCACCAAATTGATTTTAAACTTCATAAGAAAAAGTAAAAGATCTATTGTAAACAACATATAGACACCTGTATGTACATGGGTTAGCATACACATATATTTTTACTTAAAAAGATAATACAATGATTTTATGAATATGCTATTAAATTTGACATCTTGCATAAAATATACAAATTCTTTGAAATAAAAACCAAAGATCAGGAAAAAAAGATAATCTGAATAGTTCTTTTTTATTAAAGATATAGAGTCTTTGGGGAAAAAGGTAACCTTCCAACAAAACAAACTTTTTGCCTATGATGGTCTTTTTGATGTATAAACTTGGCTAGCTTACAGTTTCCAGATATTCATATGCTAATCTAGGCATTGTTTTGAAAATATTTTGTAGATGTGACTAAAGTTTGTAAGAGTTGAGTTTAGTAAGGGAGATTATCCTAAGTAATCTGGATGGACTAGATGCATCAATAGAATTTTTTAAGAGCAGAGCCGATGACTGCATGAAGAAGAAGAAATTCTACCTATGGATATTAGCTTCAGCTTGGGTCCAAGGGTTACAGCATGCCCTTCCTGATGACTCGGCCTATGAATTTCAGACTTGTCTAATTATCTCCAGCTACTGCATAAGTCAATTCTTTGCAACACACACACACACACGCGCACACACACACACACACACACACACACACACTACTTATATTCCCTGAAACAATTTTATTAATATAATATATATGTCCTACAGGACCCATATAGCTCCACTAGCAATATTCTACCATACATTAAAGAAATAATATCAAATCTACTCAATCTCTTACAGACAATAAAGAGAAATAACATTTTCAACTCATTTTTGAAGCTTCTATTATCTTGTTTCTGAAACCAGACAACTGACTCAAAAGAAAAGTGAACCACAAATTGATATTTTCCATAAATATCAGCACACATCTTTTTAAAAACAATTTATAGCAAACCAATCAAGCAATATATAAAAGGATAATGCATTATAGTCCAATGAGGTTTGTTCCAGGAATGTAGGGCAGGTATAACATCCAAATACTGATGCAATTTACCTCATTAAAAAAATGACAAAAGCCAGATAATCATCTTGAATGATACGGAAAAGTATTTGAAAAAATCAGCCCCTATGAATAAATTCCTCAGTAAACTATAAGAGGTAACTTCTTCCTGATAAAGGAGAACAACAAAAAACAAAACTAACAACAAAACAATGCAAATATCCTACTTTGTGGTAGAAAAAAAATGTTCTCTTCCTTAGTATTTGAGAGAAAATAAAGACACCTGCACTCATTGATTACATTTATTTTTTATGTACTTATTATTATTTTTTTGAAATGGAGTCTCACTCTGTTGCCCAGGCTGGAGTCCAGTGTCACGATCTTGGCTCACTGCAACCTCCACCTCCCGGGTTCAAGAATTCTCCTGCCTGAACCTCCTGAGTAGCTGGGATTACAGGTGCATGCCACCATGCCCAGCTAATTTTTTGTATTTTCAATAGAGATGGGTTTTCACCATGTTGGCCAGACTGGTTGATTACATTTAATATTATACTGTAGGTCTTAGCTAGAGTAATAATTCAAAATAAATAAATTTATTAATAAAGGTACATAAATGATTGAGGAGGAAGTAAAGCTGTATTTGGAGATGGCATGAATAGTCCACGTGGAAAACCTAGGGCATGTACCAAAAAGTTACTAGAACTAGCAAGTGACTTTATCGTGTTTGCAGAATAGAAAGTATAGAAAAATCACTTGCATTCTTCCGTGCTGGCAATGAACAGTTGAAAATGTGAAAAATAAGGCCACTTACAATAGCACCCAAAAATGGGCAGTGTTTAGGCTACTTTAGCTATTATATTTTGGTTCAAATAGGGATATACTTTTGTTATACCTTTTCCTAGGAAATTAATCTTGAAGTTTTCCTGTCTTTACATTTGAGGAAAATATAAACTTATTGTTAACCTCATGCCTTATAAACATTGCCTTACACATACTTTTTACTCTCTAAGCCTTTCATTAACCATTAGTCAGAAGAAGTATATTTTTGACCTTCAGTACAATTCAGTTAAATGAAAATTACTGACATTTATTAATATGTACAGACTTAGTGGGGTTCAAACCTAAGTGCGGTGTTTACCTGACTTTGAGCTCATACACTCAAGAAAAAGAGAAATTCAAATGCTTCTTTAACGACTTTTATGTAAAATTATAGGTAATTCTATCATCTCAAAGAAGGTTTATGAAATCATCTGTTTACCAGAGCTATATTCATATGATTGTTTTGCCTTTCTGAGCAAACTGAGTTAAGGTCCTTGAATCAATATTAATATACTATGGGAAAGTAATTAAAAACAAAATATCAACAGTCTTCTGAAAATAATTATGTATAAAATAGGACACTTTTGCATGTTTCATCAAAGTCTTTGCCACCAAGATTTGAGTGGATGAGATGCTTTCTACTGAAATATTTAATAGTGTGCAGAATGTGAATCTCATGAGGGCAGTGACTTGATTTTCTTCACTGCTGTATTTATAGATCCTACCACAATGTCTGCCAAACAGTAAAAATCAAAGAAGCCAGTGAATGACAGCTTTCTTTGCATTTAACTCTGTTGACTTTCAATAAAGCTAGAGATTTCTAATTCAAATGAAAAAGGAAAGTACTTGTCAAGAAGGAGGGAATAACAGTAGCTCTTTAAATCATGACCATTTATATTATATTAATATGAAACAAAATAATACAGCATGGTAAAAGTTATGGAATAACTTGTGTTTTTATTGCAATAAAAATAAAGGAAAAGGAAACTTCCCGAAAAAGAAAATTAATATACCTCATAATATACAGGGAATCATTATTTCAAGAAATAATATATAGGATTCAATAAGACATACAGTGCCTAGTATAGTGTTGATACCTACTATGGGCTCAATAAATTACGGTCGCTATGAAGACACAGGTAGCATAAAGAAAACAGAGAATCAGAATCAAAAGAAATACAGGATGAAGAAATTCTTCAACTAGCTTCTGGGAGACATTTTGGGCATTATTTACACCACGCTGAAACCTCCTTCTCTGTATCACCTCCTAGTCTTATGGCTGATATCTTAAGAAGTAAGTCCCCACCAACTTACCACTCATTAGTCTAACCATGCCTCAAAGCCACATGTTCTAACACACAGGTCCAAGAACATTACATTGGTTATCTTTCCTCTTGCACATTTTTATTAGTATAATTATCTGTAATTCCTTTCCTTGTACCCAACTGATGATTATCATCTCTCTCCTAACCCCTGTGCCCTCTGTTTCTTCTCTGTTAGCAGTAAAATTCTCTAGATCCTGTTCCATTTTACCAGTCGCTGCCTCTTATTCCCATAATAACTGATACCTGGCTTTCCTCCAAGGATTATCTTACCCCCATATCTTTTGCAGTGGAAACTACTTTTTCTGCCATGTACTAAAGCTCTCATGATCAGAGACCATTCAGAATTCACCTAGGTCCCCAGCAACTGCATGTTATACATGCTCTTTTCTCTTTCCACTATTTCCACCCTTTAGCTCAATGCTTAGTAAGAAGCCGTATGACAGTGCAGTGATTTAGAGGATGGACTCATAAACTTGTACACATTCAGCTATTTACTAGCTGAAAGATTTTGGACAAATTCTATAACCCTCTTGCCCTGTTCCAACTTCCTCATTTTTCTCGTCTGAAGTAAGATGCTCATGCCCTTATTATGAGTTGAACTAATCAGCACATATATATAAACTACAAAGGACAGTGTTTATCACCGAGTGAACGTTCAATAATTGTCACGTTTTAATGACTCATTTCTGAAAACTTGTATGTTCGAATTTCCTATCTAATAAATTGTAATTGATCTAATGTTGTAGTTATTCTTAAAATTTTATGTTGCCTCACCGTTCTTTTTGAATATAAGTTTAACTTTCCAAAATCAGAAGCAAGGCTTAGGCCCCTTTGCCCCCGTTTCCAGTTCTCCATCTCCTCCCAGTTTCTCAATGTGGTCTCTCCAGGCATCTGCCTTATAAAACTGCATTCTGATGACGAGCTCTCTTTGGGACATATAAATACAACCTACTTGACTCACCCCAGTGACCCCCTCATCCTGCATGGATGTTGCGGATATGGTAGAGATATGCTCCAATGACCACCTCTCAGTCACAGAGTGACCCCACAGAAGTCACACCTGCTTCCTCTAACCCCATCAATTAGAATTCCCTACGGGAAACCTGCTTGGGTAACATCCTGGACCCCAATCAAAGCCTGAGGCCACAGGACCATCCCTTTCTCTGGCTGCCCACCTGTGGGTTAAGCACATAGCCCCTGCAACCTTCACATCAGCCCTCATCGGTACCCCCTGTTTTGGATCTACGAGAAATGAAGTGCTCCTGTTATTTCCTGTGTTTTTGTTGTGTTGTCTTTTTTGTGACTTACCCAACTGACACACCCAGACCTAACTTTCCTCCCCGGCAAAGAGAGCGCCTATCTTGGCAGGATTAACCTGGTCGTGTGTCAGACAAGAGACACGAGAGCATCTGCCAGTGTAAACAAGTTGCCTGCAAGAGGGAAACACGTTGGACACTTAAGCATTAGACGATATACCAGGATAAAGAATTATTCCATGGAAGTCACAGTGTAAGCATCTACGCCCAAATCCTCTGGAGTCCTGTCAGGGAAGGGCTAGAATTTATACTCCCTTCGCAGACAGAGGCCTTAAAACCAAATCAGAAAAAGACAACACAAGTCATCCTCCAGTATATGTCTCTATTTCTCCCAGCCTTGATAGCCAAACTTCTTGAAAACATTGTCTATATTTGCTGTCTCCATTTTATTCAAAACTACTGACTTCAATTAGGTTTCTTCCCACGGTTCCACTACAACTACTTAACTCCAAAGTCCCCCAGTGATTTTAAACTGCTTCTCTGCAATGTTCAGTTCAAAATATCTGATGATGTGTTCAAACTTAGAAGAAAAAAAAAGTATTTTTTATTTTTAAAATTCTTATTTCAATCGCTTTTGGGGTACAAGTAGATTGTTGTTATAAATGAATTCTATGGTGGGGAATTCTGAGATCTTAGTGCACCTGTCACCTGAGTAGTATACATTGTATATAATGTGTAGTTTTTTTATCCAGAGTCTCCCTCCCACCCTCCCCCAAAGTCTCTAAAGTCTAGTATATCATTCTCTATGCCTTTGCATACTCATAGCTTAACTCCCACTTACAAGTGAGAAAATACAGCTTTTGGTTTTACACTCCTGTGCTACTTCACTTAAAATAATGGCCTTTAGCTCCATCCAAGTTGCTGCAAAAATACATTATTTTGTTCCTTTTAAAGGATAAGTAGTATTCCACGGTATACACACACCACATTTTCTTTAGCCACTCATTACTTGATGGGCACTTAGGTTGGTTCCACATCTGAGCAATTGTGAATTGTGCTGCTATAAACACATGTGTGCAAGTATCTTTTTCATATAATGACTTCAAAAAGGTACTTTTTTGATTAGTTATGTCTGTAAAGGACACAGAATGCATATTGTCTATATTTGTTAAACCTGTCCTACTTTTTATTGTCTCCAAGTATATACCTGTGTAAAATGTTTTCACTTCGTTATTTCATTTGTCTGCTACTACTATTTCAAATATTAATTCTGCTGGGTGTGGTAGCTCATACCTGTAATCCCAGGACTTTGGGAGGTCGAGGCAGGAGAATCACTTGGGCTCAGGAGTTCAAGGCCAGCCTGGACAACATGGTAAAATCCCATCTCTATACACACACATACACACACAAAAAAGCAAAAAATTAGGCAGGTGAGGCAACACATGCCTATGGTCCCAACTACTTGGGAGGCTGAGGTGGGCGAATCACCTGAACCCAGGGAGGTTGAGGCTGCAGTGAGCCATGATTGTGCCACTGCACTCCAGCCTGGGTGACAGTGAGACCCTGTCTCAAAAACTATGTATATACTATATATACACACACACAGAACAGAATTGGGGAAAGAGAGGTCTATTACCCACTATTATGAGACCACAGCTCTTCACATACAAAAGAAACCTCCAATCATTTTTGGAGTTCTTAGCATGTTTTAAAATGTTATATAAATCCTCTTTAGATACTATATGCTGTCTTCCTGTTTTTTTTTAATTTTCTTGTTCCTTTCCCAGATCTCCATCATGATGTCTGCTCTGGGAGTTATTTCCAAAGAAAACTTTTAGTCTATCCCCTCCACCTCACGTTCTACTAAAACATGTTCCCTACCCACTTTCCCAGCTGCAGTAAATGGCAACAACATTATTCAGTCATTCAGAGAAACTAGGAGTCATTCTTGAATCTTCTATTTGTGTCACCTTGACTGACAGACATATCCAATCCATAAGCAAGTTCTTTTATCTCTATTTCCAAATTAAAGCTCAATGTATCTACTTCTCTCCATCTCCACCACTACCATTCTCATTCAAGGAGGTGCTGTCTGTTACCTGAACTTCTACAACACCCTCTAAACAAGGTATCTTACTTACCATGTTTTCTCTTTCTACTCATATCCACAGAATAAACAGAGTAATCTTTTACAAACAAAAATCAAAACATATCACTCCTCACCAACTTTTTTTTACACATGGAACAAAATTGAAAACACTAACTCTGGCCTACAATGGCTCTATGAGTTCTCTCTCTCTTTTTTTTTCCTGTCAATGCTTTTTTCCATGTCATCTTGTACTATACCCCTTGTTCACCCTGTTCTAACCACACTGGCCCCCTTTTTGTTATTGTTCCTAGAATATGACAAACAATTTCTGTTTCAAGGCAATTATACTATCTTTCCCTCTGCTTGGAATGCTCTCCTCAGACTTCAGCACGGCTGTCCCCTCAGGTCATTCAAATCTCAACTCAAATATTCACTCCTTAGGGAGATATCCCTTGATCATCTTTATTTAAAGCATCTCATTTCTCCATAACTCAGTATCATAGAACTCTTATTATCTTTATAATATATCTTTATGTGGATGATGTTATGTATCGTACACTTTATGTCTTCCCTCCACCAGCTTTTAAGTTTCTTGATAGCAGGGGACCATTTTTCTCAAGTAAGTGGCACATAAAAGATTTAAAATATTGTCTGTATGGTCAAAATTCTATTGGTTTGACCAGTATCGAATATTTTCTTACATGTACTTATTAGAGTTACTACTAATTAAAGTGAAATATCCCAAAAGTATAGACAGAAAATAACTGTTTAGATTAAAATGCAATAAAGAAAAAATAGGAATGTGTATATGTAGTATATCCCCTTGTGCATATTTTCACGAATTTTCTTAGGTAAATTGCATTAAGGAGTTATGTTTTCATTTCTTAAACCTCTAGCAATATGTAAAACAGGAAAAAATGATGTTATTTTTATAATTTTAATTAACATAGTATATGACACCGATTCAGCCTTAAGCATGTAGACAGCAAATAGACATGCAATTCCTAGTAGGTATCTATGTGCAAATCATCATCCATTAACAAAATTTGGGACTAAATATTCCTTTGCAATTCAAACCTAATTCTCTCCTCACCTCACTGGGAACCCCAGTAATTGGGGCAATTTTGATCCTCTCTGAAACGTTCCCCTTCGTTTGCCAGGAATCCACTTCCTATGTCCTTTCATCCCTCAATAGACATTTTGAACCTGTTTTTGCATACCAATTGTGTCATGCCATTTTGGCCATCCTTGAAATCTAGGATTCCTGTCATTGCTGCTCTTGGCCTTCATAACTCTGTCAAACTCCTCTGATTTATGTATTTCTTGGCAAATTTTCATTGAGTGCCTACGGCATGCAAAACACTGATGATACAGCAAGGCTATACAAATTACATACAGAAGGAGGGTTCTTGAAATTATTTATTGATATTGCTGGCAGCTTTGGAAGAGCAGGGATTCTATCTTTCCTATCCTGCCATCCACTATTCCAGTACTTTAACAGCTGTGTGAACTAGATCTAGGCTATACCACTATGATCTGGGCCTTCTCACTCACCTGCACTCTCGGTCACCGGCACTAGAATTGTAAACATTTAGTATGTTTTTATCTTTGGCTGGTCTGTATCTGTCTGTGGGTAAGGGTAAGTATTGTTGGCAGTTTTGTCGCTTTACTTATTTTATAAGTCTGTGACTATGAAAATGATGTTAAGATGATGTTGATGAATTCTCAATATTTGCCTGAAGTAGGTTCTCAAATTTGATGCTGAAATGTTACACATTGCAATTTATTCTTTCATTCGTAAAAATATTATTGAGTGCCTATTGTGTGCCAACCACTGTCCTATAGAAACTGATATAACTCAGTTCTCAAGGGCACTGAAGACATGGAACAGTATGTGACCATAAAGGAGATTGTAAACAATTGTGTAAGTGAGACCATTTCTCAGCAGTACAATACCAGAAATTATCTCATTCTATCCTGTTTCCTTTTATTACTGGAAATCAAATCAAGATCATTTCATATTCAAAATCCAGCAGACCGTGTGCTGCAAAATCCAGATGTTTCTGACTTTATTATCTGAAATTCATTTCAGTTATAATTCACTGATAAAAGTGGACACATAGTTAATGCCAGTGCATATATGCAGACAAGAAAATATAATAAACTAACAATTTGAATTGAGGAATTATTCTCTACATATTACTATTCTAAAATTATCCTTTTATTTATCTTATTTTCATCTGCAATTGTTTTTGTTTGGTTTTATACTTTATGCAGACTTGTAATAGCAATATACATTATATTTAGATACCTGGTTTACATCATATATATCATGGTGGAATTTATTTTTTCCATTTTTTAAGAGATGATAAATCCTTTTTGAGGTACATCATGGGAACACTATTGTAGATACATGCAAATTAACTCAAAGCTTTACATAAAGCCTTATTTGTCCTGCTAAGTTTCCCCAGATCAAACTAGAACACCATTTAGAAGAGAGGAGAGTATTAGAAAATTGAAGAAAAAATTACACAAAGCTGTTACAGTGCATTACACATGGCAGACTCTCACTAAATATTTGTTGATTTGATTAAATGAAAGTTTACTTAACCTAACCAATGACATGGCTCATGTGCCTGTTATGTAGTATATATTGAAGCCACTGAGAAAAGTCACAAGAATAATGATGGCTATTTTTTTTTCTGCACTTCAAGATACAAAGGTAGCAGGAATATTATTTGCAAGGTTTTTTTTGACACAAACTCTAAATACGGTAATAAACTTACATTAACAATAACAAAATGGCTTTAGGTCAACACCAATCAGATCTCAGCATATTAGAAGAGTTTAGATTATAGCTAAGAATAAACCTGTACTTGGAAATAGGGAATAGTCATCTCATTTGTTGGAATTATGCAAGAAATTACAATATATTACCTCTAATTAATGAGAAATTATTAACAACCCCATGGATATGCAATTCCTACTGTCAGATTTTTCCAACTAGATATGTAGTTGACATATCTGTTCTGTTGTTGTTGTTGTTGTTGTTGTTTTGAGATGGATTCTTGCTCTTATTGCCCAGGTTGGAGTGCAGTGGGGCAATCTTGGCTCAGTGCAACCTCTGCCTTCCTGGGTTCAAGTGATTCTCCTGTCTCAGCCTCCTGAGTAGCTGGGATTATAGGCACCCGCCACCATGTCCAGCTAATTTTTGTGTGTGTGTGTGTTTTTAGTAGAGACGGGTTTTCACCATGTTGGCCAGGCTGGTCTCAAACTCCTGACCTCATGATCCACCTGTCTTGGCCTCCTAAAGTGCTGGGATTACAGGCATGAGCCACCGCACCCAGCCAATATCTTTTTTTAAGAAGACTTGATCCTTTGACTAGTTTTCTCTCAGAAGAAAGCATTCTCTTGTGAAGATAAAAAATTCTTTCTTATGTCATAGGCCTGATTCTCATATATATTTACTGACAAATACCAGTCCTGCTTCTTTCCTGAACTCTAGACTTTTATAATTTTATTCATTTGCTTATTCATTTTCATCCATTTCTGCATCAAATAATTACTGAGCACCTACTGTGTGCAAGGCTTTGCCTTGGGCACTTATACATGTACTCTGCCATGTGCCATCCAAACATTACAGAAGTGTGATATTTTAGTCACCAAGTTTGTGGTAACACTGTTGCATAACAGTAAATAACTAATGCACCAACTCTTCCATTTTAGCATTTTTCATCAGCTCTACTTTTCTTCATACTTTCTTTAAATATACATGTTCCAAATTTACACACCTCACAGATCTAGTTTTCTCTTCCTAATTTTGGTGCTATTTATGTAATGCCATCATTTATTGCTTTTATCTAATAGTTTCCATTTGGATTCCTTAACAACATCTAGCCCTTTTGTTCCAACTTCTACCTTGTTTCCAGAATTGTTACTTCAAAGATCAGATAATGTCATTTCTCACTTTAAAAAAAAAAACTACAATTTTCTTCCCAACTCATTTTATGAGATCAGTATTACTCTGATACCTAATCCAGACCAATGCAATGCATAAAGGGATAAGACTGGAGACCAATAAATCTCATGAACTTGGATTAGAAAACCCTTTACCTAATTTTAGCAAATAAAATCAATGTACAAAAATAATTATACAGTATGATCATGACTAAGTGGTTTCATTCCAGATTTGTCTGGTTCAATATTTTAAAATTAATATAATATACTGCATTAACAATTAAACAAAAATAATATAATCATATGAATTTATACAGAAAAATTTTTTTTAAAAATCCAATACATGCTCATGATAAAGACTCTTATCAAGCTAGGGGTAAAGAGGAATTACCTCAACTTGATACAAAAGCATCTTCAAAAATCTTCTACCTAATTTCATACTTAATGGTGAGAAAGTAAACACTTTAAAATTGGGAACAAGGCAAAGATGTCAACTCTCACCACTCGTACTCAACATAGCTCTAAAAGATTCTGCCATTGCAATAAGGCAAGAAAAATAAACAAAAGGCATACAAACTGGAAAGGAATAAATGAAATGATTTCTATTCACAGATAACATGATTGCCAAGGTAGAAAATCCTAGGGAATCTACAAAACAAAACAAAAAGAAAATAAAATTTAAAAATCCTAAATGTAAAAAATTAGTTCAGCAGGGTTGCAGGATACAAGTTCAACACCTAAGGATCAATCATTTTTCTATATACTAACAAGGAATATTTATAAGCTGAAATGTAAAACATGGTATCTTTTACAATGACATTTAGCAAACGTGCACATCTGAATGCTAAAAATTACATATGTTAATGAAAGAAGTCAAAGAAAACATGAACAAGTGGAGAGGTGGTACACTGTGTTTATGAATTGTAAGACAACCAAGTAAGGACATTACCTTTCTCCACATTTACTTAAAGGCTTAAATTTCTATCCAAATCAAAGCAAGGTTTGCTGTAGATCAACCTTGTCCAACCCACAGGCCACAGGCCACAGGCCACAGGCCACAGGCAGCCCGGGACAGCTTTGAATGTGGCCCAACACAAATTTATAAGCTTTTTAAAAACATTATGAGATTGGTGATTTTTTTTTTTTTTTTTTTTTTTTTTTTTTTTTTAGTTCATCAGCTATTGTTAGCATTAGTGTATTTTATGTGTGGCCCAAGACAATTCTTTCAATGTGGCCCAGGGAAGCCAAAAGATTGGACACCCCTGTTGTAGATATCTATAAGCATATTCTAAAATTAATGTGAGAAAACATAGGTCCTCCAATAGCTATCTAATAAAGCAGCATAAACTGAGAAGAATCAGTCTATCATATTAAAGATTATTTTACAGATACATTAACCAAGACAGTGTGGTATTGGCAGAGGGATAGACACATAGATCAATAGAGCAGAATAGAGAACCCAGAAGTAGGCTCACACAAATGTACCCCACAAATTTTAGACAAAGTTGCAAGGGCAATTCAACTGAGGAAGTCTTTTCAACAAATGATGCTGGAGTAATTGGACACCCACAAACCACCTCCCAAGGATTAGCTGAGCAGTACCTCACATATTTAACCTACAATAGATCACAGCCTTCAATATACCACGCAAAACCATATTTAAAATATATATATCTAACTTAGGAGAAAATCTTTGAGATTTAAGACAAGGCAAAAGAGTTAATAGGCTTGATGTCAAAAGAGTAAT